>NC_139039.1:41250377-41627877 GCF_964662115.1 Mustela nivalis
GAACACTTGAATGTCAGAGCTGTGTGGACTTTCCTCTCCAGATGAGCAAGAGTTTTTAGGCAATGTAGTGGCAGGAGCAGTGTCGTTCTGCAGGTAACCTGCCAGGTCCCGGGTGGTAAAGGGCGAGGGAGAACCGGGGCAGAAAGCCCAGGTCGGGGAACAGAAACCTCCTGCCCACAGCGCAGCTGACCGGTCTTACAACGTGAGGACCAGCAAGCCTGCCTTGGTCCATGTAGGCGCGATGCCCACTCAGCGCTTAAGACACTTCTACTCAGGCCTCCAAGGCAACGCCCAGAACATTTATGCGGAGTCTTCCCGTGAAGTTAAGAGTCAGCTTGAAGGTCATCCGCTCTTTTGCAGCGACCCCTGTGAGAGACCACAGGGTCGGCCCGAGCGCTCAGGGCTGCTTCGATGCGTACGGGTCGGAAGCAACGAAGCCCGGCCGCACAGGCCGCGGACGCAGAACACAACGTCCCCAGGTCTCTGCAGCGCAGACGAGACGATGGGTCCTGCGCGGCTGCGCGCGCCACAGGTCTGACGGGGCCTCTGGGTCGTCCTGAAGCTCTCTCCGAAATCGCCACCCGCACCGTCCACGAACTACGGCCGGCTCTGGCCGGAGCGTCCATCACGAGCAACAACAAGGAGCATCAGGGAAAAGCAAGAAAAAGAGAAAGACGCGGCGCAACAGACATGCCTGGGACCGAACCTCAGAACCCTCCGAGCACCCGCACTCGCGGACGGAAACGCGTCCTCGCACTGCGGGCTGAGAGCCGCGCACCACCCTCACCGGCCTTACTGACCCGCCTCGCTAAGCCCCACTGCAGGGACAGCGGCACCGCGGCGCAGCCGGGGCTGGGCTGCCCCGCGAGGGCCCCACGCGCGGCCGCAGAGGCCCCCGGCGGCGCAGCCGGACCACGACGGGCAGGGCCCCCGCGCGGTGCGGGCTGCACGCCGGCCGGGGCTGCGGGCTGCGGGCGCGGGGGCAGCTCGGAAGGCGAGGCCGGCGCGTGTTCTCCGCAGCCCGAGTTTCCCACCCCGCGTCCGGCGGCGGAGGCCCGCGGAGCGCCGCGGCTCCCGGGGAGAGGACGACGCGCGGCCCGGGTCGGCGGCCGAGGCCGGGGGAGGACGCCGGAGCCACACAGGCTGGGGACCAAGGGTCAGGCACCGGGAGGCCAGCGGAGCCGCCGGCCGGCACTGGGGGCGCAGCCGGAGCCGCAGAGGAGGACAGGACCCGGCTCGGGCAGGACGCTGGGGCCGCGGACGGGGCCCGGACAGCAGGTGGGACGCGGGCGAGGGCCGGGGCCGGGGCCGGGGGTCGGCGGCAGGGGAGGGGCGCGGGCGGGCGCCGCGAGGCGCAGGCGTCCCCGGGGGAGGGGAGCTCGGGGCGCGCGGGGGCGGCCGCGCCGGCGGGAGGGGCCCCGGGAACCGCCGCCGGCCCCGAAGGCAGCGCCCGCGGAGCGCGAGGCCGGGGCGGCGGGGTCGCGAGCGCGCGGGGATGGGCGGCGGCCGAGGGGAGGCCGCGCCGCGCGGCTCCGGGCTCTTGGTCCCCACCGGCGCGCCCCGGGCCCCCGACCCTACCTGGCGCGGGCAGGGCTGGGGGTTCGCCGTCCCCACCGGGAGCGCAGACGCCCTGGGGCCCCACGGACGGCGGCGCCAAGCTCTATTGCCGGAAGTCGCCGCCGCCGGCCGGGAAGCGCCGACCTCAAGCCCCGCCCCGGGCCGCGCCGATTGGCAGCCGCGGCTCCGCGTGGCCGTGTTGCTACCCGGCTCCCGAGGCCGAGGCGCGCGCGTGCGCAATGGGCCCCGCGTCGCCTCCTCCTGCGCGTGCTCAGTGGGTGCGGGGGCGCGCGAACCCGCGGGCGCGGGGCGGGGCGGTGTCCGCGCGTGGGAGGGCCCGCTGCGCTGACCTGCGGGCGTGGGGGGGGCGGTGCGCGGGGCCGGGACCCCCCTCGGCTCTGCTGACCCCGCCCCGCCCCAGGGCCCACGCCCACGCCTGCTCCCCGAAGCTCCCCGAGCCTCAGTTTACCCCTGGAGCCCCTGCGCCCGCGGTCGTCGGTCCCCCGCGGTCGTCGGTCCCCCGCGGTCGTCGGTCCCCCGCGCGCGGCTCCGGCATTGTCTGCGTACGGACCGCTCGACGGGCCAGGTCCCCGCGCGGGCGATCGTCCGCGGGGGCGCGGGGGTGCGGCTCCTCCGCGAGCGGGGATGTGGGGGCAGCGGGCGGGGCGCGGCTGCAGGGTGGGCGTCGCGCTAAGTTTTGTTTAAAGAGTTTGTTTATTTACTTGACAGAGACGCAAGGGGGGGGGCGTGGGCGGTGGGGGTGGGGGGGGACGGGGCAGACTCCCCGCTGAGCGGAGACCCCGGACCCCCAGATCATGACCCGAGCTGAGGGCAGAGGCGTAGCCCACGGAGCCCCCCAGGCGGCCTGACTATACTTCTCGAGACTCGGTGGGCGACGACACACCGCACAGTCACCCTCGGAAGCTGGACGTCATCGCTTCGGCTCCGGATGTGGCCCTGCCGTACCCCGGGGTCGGGGGCACGCGGTGCTTCCTTTCCAGCTAAATGAACCCTCCGAATCGACCATCTGACCCAGTCACCCGGCACCCTGCGACGGCAGCTGTTCCCTGAATGAGGGCCTCCGGCTGGACACTGTTCCAGTACACGCGTTCCCCGACCTGAGATGCGCCGAAGCCCGTGTCGGGCACCGGACGTCAGCTCGCACTGCCCATGCCCAGCGAGGTACATCTCTGTGACCGAGACACCGAAAGACGGCCGAGCTCCATCTGCGTTTTGTAAAACGTAACTGTCCTGAAAATCTAATTTCCTCAAATTTATGTGAAAAAAAGTAGCAAGGGGAACTGAGGGTGTTCCTCACGCTGCAGTGCCTGGCCTGGCTGCTGGCCCTTCGCGCACTGATCCAGGACGGCCTGGGCCGCAGACGTTTGCCTCTGAGGCCGCTCACTGTGTTCACAAAGCCACGTTGCTGTCGCGGCAGGAAAGCCGCCGCGTGGCTGCTTTCTCTGAAAATTTTATTTACAAAAAGATACTGGCTGAATTTGGCTGGGGTATAATTTGTTGACTCCTGGTCTAAAGATTGGAAATATTTACTTAAATCCATTCAACAGAATAGACACTATGCTAAGTAATAAGAGGAAAAAAAAAAAAAAAAAAAAAAAGATGGGATTTCGAGTTTTCCAGGAGACAATAGTTTCTTCTTCTTCTTTTTCTTTTTTTTTTTTTTTTTAAAGATTTTATTTTTAAGTCATCTCTACACCTAACATGGGGCTTGAACTGACAACCATGACATTGGGAGTCACAGGCTTTACTGACTGAGCCAGCCAGGCACCCAGGAAACAATGGTTTTGACTATTTAAGTTTTTTTTTTTTTTTTAAAGATTTTATTTATTTATTCGACAGAGAGATCACAAGTAGGCAGAGAGGCAGGCAGAGAGAGAGAGAGAGAGGAGGAAGCAGGCTTCCCGTGGAGCAGAGAGCCCGATGTGGGACTCGATCCCAGGACCCTGGGATCATGACCTGAGCCCAGGACCCTGGGATCATGACCCGAGCCAAAGGCAGAGGCCCAACCCACTGAGCCACCCAGGCGCCCCTTGACTATTTAAGTTTTAATTAAACTATTTGAAACAAAGTATTTGGCTACAAAATATGCCTTTGGAGGTTAAAAATGAGTCCTACAATGAAAACCTTTCCTCAGTGGTCTGGCATAGTACCTAAATCTTCAGACATATCATTCTTATTCCGAGTGATGTTGAACTCGCCTATAAATTCCATTCTGGAGTTCAGAGTTACGATCTATGAGTTTGCTACATCTGCATGAACTTACCTACAGTTAGGGGTTTGAACTACCTTTGGGTAAAAATGTGTAGCCCGTGGACCCCAAAAGTTCTACAGAATTTTTTTTCTGCAGATTAATGTTGTAAAATTATATTTTTTGGATTTTAGTTCAAGATGGCAACACAGGAAGATCCTGAACTCCCCTTTTCCCACAGACACAGAATCTACAGCTCCATATCAACAGTTTCCTCTGAAATCAACCTAAAAACCAGCAGACTGAGCCCTATACATGGAGCAAATGCTCATGGAACACACTGAAGCAGGTCGGAGAGAATGAGACTGAATTTCAGTGTGAACCACGCTGGTGCGGAGACCCACACCCAGGAGGGAGCTCAAATCCTGGAGATTCTTCCTGAGGACTGAAGGGTCTGAACCCCACATTGGGAACCCCAACTTCTAAGTCCTGCACCTGAGAGAGGAGCCCCCAGAACACCTAGCTTTGAAAAGTGATGTGACTCCTATCCATGATGCCCATGAAGGCATAGAGAACTGCGAAGTGACCCTTGAAAGCCTCTGCCCCCAGTGCAGAGCAGCCGACTGCGCCCGGACTGTACGTGAAGCATGATCCTTTGCTTATATTAAATGTAAGACCATGGGGCAGGCACCTAATTAGCACACGCGTACGGGAACCTGCTGGGAGACTTTCTAGGGACAGACACTGGCAGCACCATCTTCATGCTGTCGGTGTCTTGCTCCAGCTGATGGGCACCATTTGGACACTCCCGCTCTGCCTCAGTCCCACTGGCAGGCGCCATGTTGTGTCCCCTCCACACATTCCAGAGTGCCAGTGTCTCCTGGCAGGCAGCCTTCATGTGCATCCGGTGCCCTGGCTTTTGTGGCTGCCCCTCAGGCACCTGCTTGACTGCCTGGCCTTGGAGACCATGGAGCTGTGCACTGCTAGGTGCTGTAACGGGGCTGTAACAATTGGGCAATTCTCAGCAGGCTACCGGCCTCTGGGCACTAACAGAAGTAAATTCAGTCAATCAAGTAATTAAAATTAAATAGAGATAAAAAGGACAGTGGGAAAGACTTATAAAACCAAGAGCTGATACTTTGGAAAGCATAAACAAAATTGACAAACACTTGGGGAGCCTGGGGGGCTCAGTCCATGAAACATCTGCCTTCGGCTCAGGTCATGATCCCAAGGTCCTGGGACGCAGCACGCGTCAGCCTCCCTGCTCAGAGAGAGCCGCTTCTCCCCCTCCCCCTGCCCCCCATGCTCCTGTGCTCTTACACACTTTCTCTCCCTCGAAGAAAGAAAAACTTAAAAAAAAAAAAATTGACAAACCTTTAGCTGAGTCACCAAGAGAGAAGACTCAAATCAGGAAAGAAAGGAAAGAGGAAATATTATAACTGATACCACAGAAATACAAAAGCCCTCAAGAGACTGAAATAAACATTTACATACCAAGAAACTGGACAACCTAGGGGAAACTGACAAATTCTTAGAAACACACAACCTACTAAACTGAGTCATGAGGAAATTAAAAATAATCTGAACAGACTGATAACTAGTAGGGAGATCGAATCAGTAATCAAAACCACCCAACAAGCTAGAGTCCAGGACCAGATGGTGTCCCTGGTGAGTTCTGCCAAACACTCAGAAACACATTAGTACCAATCCTTCTGAAATGTCTCCAAAAGGCAGAATAGAAGGAATCTTTCCAAAGAGTCCACGTTCCTGATACCAAAACTGGACAAGAATACAACAAGAAGGATCTCGGGCCAAAATCCCTGATGAGCATAGATACAAAAGTCCCAAGCAAGCTATGAACAAGCTGAACTCAGCACCACGTTAAAAATACCGTATGACGCAGTCCTGTGGGGTTTACTGCAGGGCGGCGACTAGGGTTCCACATCTTGGAGTCAGTGTGACAAACACGTCAACAAAATGAAGGGTAGAGATCACACGATCAACTCAACACATGTAGAAACAAACCGACAAAATCCCACGTCTGTGTGTGTGAAAAAACCGCAACAAAGTGAACATCAGGGGAATATCCGGTATAAGTTTGTGACAAGCCCACAGCTACCATTACACACAGCGGTGAGGAGCCTTTCCTATAAGATCAGGGGCAAGAACGGGATGCTTGCCGCCTCCATCTAACATAGCAGGGCTGTGCGGGAGCAAATAGGGAAGAAAGAGAAACAAAGGATACAAATCGGAAAGAAGAAATAAAAATCGCTGTTATTTGGGGCACCTGGGTGGCTCAGTGAGTTAAGCCTCTGCCTTCGGCTCAGGTCATGATCTCAGGGTCCTGGGATCAAGCCCCGCATCGGGCTCTCTGCTCAGCAGGGAGCCTGCTTCCTCCTCTCTCTCTCTGCCTGCCTCTCTGCCTACTTGTGATCTCTGTCTGTCAAATAAACAAGTAAAATCTTTAAAAAAAAAAAAAAAAAGAGTGACTGTGGGTGGTGTGGCCCACAGCCCAAGTGCTCGCAGGTAGCCGGCCTGGGGCTGGAGGACATGAGAGCTCTGAGTTCAATTACTCACGGGACGTAGAAGGCAGGACAGAGTCCGTGCTGCCCCTGCCCCAGGAGTGCATGTTTTCAGCCAGCAGCTGAGCAGTCCTTTACTAAGAGGCCTCTGTGTCCAGTCAGCATTCCAGCTGGGGGGGGACAAACAGGACGAGGACTTAGATCTGCTCGGTGGGTCAGAGCCAGTGGCGGGCGGCCCACACGAGGAGACCCAGCCTCTGCAGAGGCAGGGAGGACCGACAGAGGGATGTGCAGGGTGGAGGGCCATCCAAGGAAGAGGCCCAGCTCTCCTGGTAGGGGGTCCCTTGGAACAGTCATCGGTCAACGTGAACACATGCCAAGCTTTCTTACATTGGTGTAATTTCCTACCCTGGGAACCTTATTTGTCCAAGGTAAAGCTCTACTTCCCAAGCTTTTCTTGGTACTTGGGTTCAGAAATGACCCAGCTGCTTTCAGTGTACACCTGTTTGAGGACTCAGTGCTGAGATGAGTGATGTGAAGAAGGCAGGGCCCTGGACATAGCAGCCAACACGGCACAGAGCCGTGGTTCCCGGGCCCGGGGATGTGAGGGCGACTGCTCACGGCGTAGCCTTCGAACTTGAACCTATGGCTTTCTCCGAGATCCGGGCAGCCCCCCAGTACACGTCAATACATTTTTCACAACTTCCATAACATCATGTATGATAAAGGGGCTAATATTAGCGGAGAGCTTGCGTGCTGCTAAGATCTTTACATGCGTGTTCTTATTCCAATATCACAAAACCATATGAAGCCTGTTTTTAAGTCCCATGTTATGGATGAGGAAACAGGCTTGCAGGGAGGTATCAGATCACCTGGCCGGCCTAAGTCCTGCATCTGTCCAAGCAGGCCGATTCCCTCCAGGGGACGGCTTCGCCGACTCGGCTGGGAAGGAGGCAGGCAGGAAGGACGAGCCTCTGGAGCACCAAGGGTCCCAACCACGCTCGAGGCCAGAACCCAGAGACACACCGGGTAGCGCTGCTCAGGAGCCTGGTGACACCGTGAGAACCGCTGGGGCTTCGTGAGTCCTTGTCATGGACGGAACGAGACAGCCGCAGCTTGAGTTCACTGTGCTTTGAACACCGTTGGCTGGTCCAGCTCCAGAAAGATCCAGTGTCCGGGGAACAGGAGTGGTTCTGTACCCAATTCTAATGGCTGGGGTTTCCCTCCACACCACCGAGCAGTTTCCTGACGCCAGCTGGTGTCCTACAATTCAACTCAATTCTGAAAGGATCTACCTGAAGATTGCATCAAATCACACAAGGAGAGAACTCAATCCCACAAGACTTCCCCCAACCCCAAATGCCAATCAAAAGGGCGAGTTGTCACCTGGGCTTCTGAGCGACAGACTCTACCTTGGGGGTCCCCACAAGCCCCTCCCTGGCTTTGATTTGCTGGAGCCACAGATCTCAGAGAAACATTTTACACAGTCAGCCAGATGTAAGACACACGGTGGGCCAAGCGTGGGGAGGGGCTCAAGCGGGGAAGCCCTCGGTCGCACCGCCTTCCCAGCGTGGGCTTTCAGGGAGGCTTGTTATTAATCATTGGCCAGTGGTGAGTACTTCACACTCTGGCCCAGTCCCTACCCGAGAGGGGCAGAAAGAGCCGGGTCTCCCGTCCTGTGGTTGGTTGCGACAGCAAAGAGCCCAGGGGGTGGGGGGCGCCGTGGTGCTTTGAAAACATGGCTTCCTTAACATAACACGAGACACCTCCCTGCACCCCTCGCTGGGGAAATTCTGGGGTTTTAGGAGCTCTATGCCAGAGAAAGGGATGTAGAGCAAATACGCATCTCATTTTATAAATCACAATATCACAACAGTTAACCACGCTCCTCCCAACTTCTGAAAGAAAGAAACTTCTGGAAGTAGGACACTAACCATGGGACCCTATTCTCTTTCGGGTGTTTGCTTTGCCTGTGTCAGGGCAGCACCTGCTGCGGCTCTGGAGAACCAGACGGAATTTCTCCCAGAAATCGCGCAGAGGGACACACGGAGAGGCAAGCGGCGCGCAGCTGCCTGTATCTGCTTCGCCCGGCCCTGGCACGGGCGCCAGGAGCCGCAGACTGCCTGAACGTGGGGGCTTTCTGTCTTGCACTGTGGTGCCGAGGAACCCTAAAGATGCAGATACCTCTGACGGAGGAACGCCATGAAAGCATGGAGACGTCCTTGGTGCAAGACGGAGGTTTTATTAAAGCACGGGGACAGGACCTCTGGGCAGAAGAGGTCCCTGGGGTTGGGAGGGGCGACTGATTCTGCACTTCCCAGTTGGGAGGGGTTAGGGAGAGTCTCTCAGGGATTTTGGAAACAAGGTTTCCTGCATCCTGAGGGGTAGCTATTTGGGGGGAAGGGGGAGTCGAGATAAAGGAAGTTTCCAAAGCAATTTTTACATGTTGAAGTGGACTCACAGGTTCACGAGGCGAGGATAGGACTGCCTCCAGCCCTCAGCAAAGTGTCCACTCGGAGGCAGCAAACCCAGAGGACGGTTTGCCCGATTCAGGGTGTGGCCAGGGGCATGTGGGCCGTAAGGAAAGGTAACTTTTCCTTCTGCCTGTTTCCTACATCATCTCCGTTAGACAACAACGACCAGCGGCTGAGGTCCCTGGACGGCAGCCGTGCGTGACACAGACTGAGCCGTGCGTGACACAGGCTGGATCCTGGGCTTCCCCACAGGCTCATCTGTCCTGGCTTTTGCAAGGACATCCAGACTCGGCCTTCCCCAGAAATCAGGGACTCAGGGCACTGACACGTGTAGAGCGACCGGCACGTGCTTGATTGCATACGTTGACTTTGTGCGCTGGGAGGCACTCGGTTTTCTGGACTGGATTTTGGGAAGTGGATCCCTGGAATCTGGTTCGAGAAGGTGTGACTTTCCCTTCGGATTTGGTTGGTAAATTTCCACGCGCGTCTTTCCTCTGTAACCGCGGTCTCTGACTAGTGGTTACGAGTTCGTTACCTGCTCGTTCCTTCTTCCCTGGGAGTCTTCAGGACACCGTGGCGTCCGCAGGGCTCGCTCTGCAGTCTGTCATTCTCCTCGGGCCGCCACGGCTCCCTCCCTCCACGCACCGAGCTCTCTAAGGAACACTTTCTGCTTGAATGTTCCCGTGGCCCCTAAGTGTGCTCCACTCCACAAGAGAAACCCTACGAATGACGTGGGATGACGGACGGCACAACGGGAGGAACACAGAGTGCGGAGGACTGGGCAACAGGACTGCTTGCCGCTCGTCCTAGTCTTGCCTCCTGGTGGCTGGGGAGGTCGGCCTCAGGGAGCTTAGTCTGCCGTCCACACAACAGATCTGAAATCCGGGAGTCTAAGACCTTCCGACGCCAGCTTCAGGCCACCTTGCCGGGGGGTGACACAGACATGGACAGTCCGCACCTGGGGCTCCCCGTGACTCCGCCCCCCACATTCCTCCCACGGGGTCCAGCCAGGCAGGAGGGGCGGTTACAGAGGTGGGGCAGCAACGTGCCAAGTCTTAAAAGCGCAGCCGCTGAATTTGTTTTTATTCTCGTCTTGAGATGGGGCCGGGCACAATGACCGTCTGAGCAAGAAAGCGAACAAGAAGGAGCCCGTGTTCACGTCTATGGCGGCCCGAATGGGGCGGTGCAGACACGTGCTTGGAGTGCAGCAAAACCGCCCCCCGGAACGTGATGAGGTGGATGAGCGCCCCAGCAGCAGGTACGGGTGACACGGGTGACACGGGACAGCCAGAGTGCGGTGCTCAGCAGACAGTGGTTAGCGGTGGTGCAGCCCCAATTCGGGGAGAAGACAAGTCCGTCAGTGCTTGTGTGTGAAGAGCGCTCCCGAGGGATAGCAGGGTTGGGAGTCCTCCACAAAACAGATTTGGCGAACTGACAAGGTCACAGAAGATGTCGTAGGTGTGCGGATCAGGACAAAGGAGTGCACTGTGTGCATGGGTGTGCGTGTGCAAGAGTGTGTGCACTGCTTGTGTGTGCAGGTCAGGACAAGGGAGAGCACTGAATGTGCGTGTGCGTGTGTATATGTGCTTGCATGTGCATCTGTGTGCATGACTATGTGTGTGTGCATCTGTGTGCGTGTGTGCACATGCGTGTGTCCGTCTATGTGCATCTGTGTGCATGTGTGCATCTATGTGCATGTGTGTGTGTGCATGGGTGTGCGTGTGTGTGAGCTCACTGCTAGTGTGTGCAGGTCAGGACAAGGACGTGCACTGCATGTGCCCCTGCGTGCGTGTGTGTGTGTGCACATGTGCATGTGCATGTGTCTGTGCCTGCATTGTGCGTGTGCATGCACGTGTGTACACATGTGCGTGTGTGTGGCGGGAAGGTGCCAGGCGGCAGCGGAGGCCCACTGGCCCATCCGCACAGGGTCTCCCCCGTCTGTGGAAGATCTTGGAAGGTTGTTCACATTAAGCGGGTTCCACGTAATGTAAGCAGAAGAATCCTGTCATCTCTCAACATTTTCTGAGCAGCAGGATGGTGGCTGACTGAGGCAGCAAAATGTGTCGTCTCTGCATCAAAGCACAAAAATAGGGCAACGGGGACGCCTGGGGGCTCAGTCATTAAGCGTCTGCCTTCAGCTTAGGTCATGAGCCCAGGGTCCTGGGATCGAGCCCCGCACTGGGCTCCCTGCTTAGCGGGGAGCCTGCTTCTCCCTCTCCCACTCCCCCTCCTTGTGCTCCCTCTCCGTCTCTGTCATATAAATAAATACAATCTTTAAAAAAAGATTAGGTCAACTAGAGAGCAAAACGCAACACATTTTTAATAAAACTAAGTCGTGAGGGTCTTCTGCAAACCCTAACGTACAGGCAGGTGATGGCAAATCCCCAACAGCCACAAGACCACACGACACCAGTCCGCAGAGGGAGGAGGTACAAACAGGAAAACACAAGTGCCCCCGAAAAGGCAGCCGATGGCCGCCAAGAGCAGCGAGCTGGAGGGCTGCAGGGAGAGGCGTGGGGCTCCTTCCCGCAACAGTGAGCAGTCTGGACGTTGGGTTTATACTTTTTCTCACCATCTGTAACTTCTGAGATTTTATTTATTTTTATTTAGAGAGATAGAGCGTGTGCACACAAGCCGGGCGTGGGGAGGGGCAGAGGGAGAGAGCATCAGGCAGACCCCCGCTGAGCGCAGCACTGGCTCTGGGGCTCCGTCTCACGACCCTGAGACCACGGCCTGAGCCGAAACCAAGAGTCGGCCGCTTAGCTGACTCCCCCGAGGCGCCCCTGGTATCCGTGAAAGTTACAAAGTACTGAGTTCCAGAGACGACGCATGCTCTGCCGGGGTCAGTGATGGACAGATGGAGGGGGCGTGGAACTGATGTCAGGTCTGGGAGGTCGTCCTCGGAGCAGTCCGCTCCCTCGTCCTTCATCACTAGGACCTGAAATATGTTTTTCTTCAGGTTTTCTTTCGCTTGTAAATGCTTCCGTGTCATCCTCATGAACCGGAGCTTGGCCGAAGCACGGATTCTGTGGGATTCACAGGAGGGGCTGGGAAGTCCTGGGGGGCGGAGGGCTGTGGGGGGGTGGGCCGTGGGGGCCATCGCAAGGCTGCGTCCTGAGGGCCAAAGCCAGGCCGACAGGAAACACTGTGAGGACCTTTACGGGGGCAAGAGGGTGCGAGCAGGAGACCTCCGATCCTCTGGCTACGCCGTTCCTCCCGCCGTGTCTCCGGCCCGTCCCGCGTCTTCCAAGCAGGCACAGCTGAGCCCCCACGCCGTGCTCGCCCTCGCGGAGGTCCTGCGGCTCCGAGCTCTCGAGCAGTCCACTGTCATGCTCGTGGTACCTCTGCATCCTTCCAACATGTTGGTGCTGCTTCTGCCACTGAGTGGCCTTGAAGACTCCTCGGTATTCAGCCGGCGCCAGGCCTTTGCCGGAAGGGCTGCTCACTTGTAGATCGGTGTGTGAGGTCAGGCTGCTCTCCCACCATTCCAGGCCCAGGTTCCTGGGAAAGCGAACGCACTTCATGACACATGTTCTCCACGAGGCCCCGGTCACGCACACGACCACGGAGGGAGGGACGTGGGGGTGTCGCTGCCGGAAGAGCCCCAGCCCCGTCCGCAAGCGCCTGCCCCAGCCCCGTCCGCAAGCGCCTGCCCCAGCCCCGTCCGCAAGCGCCTGCCCCAGCTGTGACCGAGTCCACCTTCCCCCACGGGCGTAGGGAAGAAGTGATTCCCTCGCTCTCCGCGCTCTCGCTGGTCTGTAGCTGATCTGCTCCTCTCGGGCCTGGCACGGGTGCAGGTACTCTCGTTCTGATCATGTGAATGCAACGGCAGCCCTGTTCCTTGTCCCCGAGTGTGCGCCCCACACGGATCCACGTGGTGACGGAACCCGGGCCCCCCTCAACGTGGTGTGTGGAAAGCACGACGTTACCAGGCACTCGGGAACCCCACAGGTCGGCAGGGACTTTGGCAGCCTGTGCCAATAATTTGCAGGTTTCTCCTGACACTTTTATTAATTTGCTGACTTTTTTTTTTTAAAGATTTTATTTATTTATTTGACAGAGAGAAATCACAAGTAGATAGAGAGGCAGGCAGAGAGAGAGAGAGGGAAGCAGGCTCCCTGCTGAGCAGAGAGCCCGATGCGGGACTCGATCCCAGGACCCCGAGATCATGACCCGAGCCGAAAGCAGCGGCTTAACCCACTGAGCCACCCAGGCGCCCGATTTGCTGACTTTCTTAATTTGAACTCTTCCTGGGACATGATTACACGGACAAGAAACGTGCTTCACGGAAGACATGGCTGGACTCGAGGGCGGGATTTCTTCTGAAAGCCGACCTGTTCCGCTGGAAGCGCGAAAGCTATGGAAGCAGCTGCTGAACAAAGACGCAGCGACCGAGGGTCCCGCGGGCAAGGGGCTCGCTGCGGAGAGACAGAGGGACCAGAGTGTGGAGCAGCGGTCTCAGAAGCCCCTCGGGCTTTATCCCCAGACCGCACACACCTTATCAACGGGTCTGACGGACGGGGTCAGTCGCTGGAGAGAAGGTGTTTTAGGAAATCACTCCCTAAGCTTTGTAGGGGCATGGAGAAGCCAATGGTGACACCTTTATGATGTCCCGGTCATACGCGTGTACCCTGTCTTCCGTGGGAGATGAACAGATCTTCCCAGCTATTTAAAAACACGATAGGTCTGTGTCGCACCCGATCTACTGAAAAGCCATGGCGGGGCTCCTGGGTGGCTCAGTGGTTAAGCCTCTGCCTTTGGCTCAGGTCATGGTCTCAGGGTCCTGGGATCGAGCCCTGCCTGCATCGGGCTCTCTGCTCAGCGGGGAGCCTGCTTCTCCCTCTCTCTCTGCCTGCCTCTCTGCCTGCTTCTGATCTCTGTCTGTCAAATAAATAAAATATTAAAAACAACAACAACACCATGGCAACCGTGGGATCTCAGAAAACCAGGCAAACGTGCATCCCAGAAGCTGACACTCTGACCATAGCTTTCAGAAAAGCAGTTGCAAAAATTGAGATTTTTGGAAAAAAACCCCAAATGTTCTCTCTGTTGCGGTGTGCACCCCAGAAACATTTTCCAAACCTGCATACACAACATAGTTATTGAGGGGCGGGTTGAACAGGGGTGTCTCAGCTCCGCCCAGGATGGCACAGGCTCCGCTGTGGGTCAGATGCTGGGGTGAGTGCCAGGAGGCAGAATGACATGGGGACGCTGTTTATTTATTTATTTTTTAAAGATTTTATTTATTTATTTGACAGAGATCACAAGTCGGCAAAGAAGCAGGCGGGGGGTGGGGAGCAGGCTCCCTTCCCAGAAAAGAGCCCGAAGCGGGACTCGATCCCAGGACCCCGAGACCATGACCCGAGCCGAAGGCAGAGGCTTTAACCCACTGAGCCCCCCAGGCATCCCAGGGACGCTGTTTAGAGGAGGCCCCGCGTCGCACCTGGGCACCGGTCCCCTCCGGGGAGGGCCTGCGCAGGGGAACAGCAGGTGCAGTGCCGACACCATGTGGGGACATGAGCGGCCGCGGGTCCCGGACGCAGCTGCTGGCGGTGCCTCAGCCGTGCAGGGCCCTGTGCCTTCTGGCACCTCAGCGCCTCCCCCAGACCTGGTCACTGCCACCCGGATGGAGCCGTCACCCGCCAATGTCGAAGCCACGTCCCGCACAGTCCGTCTGGTTGTGTGTAAATCGCTTCGGTGCATTTTGTGGGCCCGGTTCCTCTGTCTTCTCCGGCGTTCAGGACGCCGGCCCCAGCGCTCCCTGACTTCCCGGTGCTTGCGTGTCTTCCTCGGGGGCCTGCGGGCAAGGGCCCAGGGACGAGAGCTGGGTCTGACTCGTTTCTCGTCATCAGTGCTTGGAACTTGGCCCACACGTAGACTGCGGGCAAGCACAGCGCCCGGCACGGTGCCTGCTGTCTCTGCGGCGTCTCCGGGAACCCTGTTTCTCTGCGTCTGATTCCCTCGCTCGCTGCTTATAGGATTTCAGCAGATGCCTGCTTCTGACTGCAAAGCAAGCTTTATTGAAGGACATTTCATTTTTTCAATTAAAAAAAAGCACAGGAAGTCTTTAAACATTTTTGTGGTAAAACACACGTAAGGTTGACCATTTTAGCTGCGTCTGCATGTACAAGCCCGTGGAGGTTAGCACGTCCCCATTGGCATGCAAGTTCCACCCACCTCGAGAGCCTTTCATCTTAAAAAGCTGGAACTCTGTGCCCAGGAATCCCAACTGCCCATCACGCGCCCACCGTTGCCACACGGCCATGACTGTGAGCCCACACCTGTGCCGCTCGTGAGTTGTGGGGAAAGTGGCCCCGACCCAGCGGACACCAGGAACCGTTCTGCAGAGAGCACGTCATGGGGTTGTGGCCAGGGCAGCTGGGGACCGAGTCGGAACTCTCTGTCCCCTGTCTTAGTCTCGTGCGTTTGCAGCCAGGAGAGGGACGTCCATGACACGGCAGGAAAGTTACCCTGATGTGCTCAGTTTCAGAGTCTCTTAAACACTGAACACTGTGATGCTTCAGTAAAGACCCTGCGCTCACACAGAGTGCCCGCCGCCGTCGGCCGTTAGGCTCGTGAGGACGACAGTGATGTTCCTTCCGTCCCGGATCCCTAACCTACTCCGGTTCTTTCGGACTCCAGCGGCCCTGCAGCCCTCAGTGGTGGACACGGCAGGTTCTTCCTCCTCCCAGGAGATGGAGCAACGACTCTCTCCACAGCAACACATTCGAAAATGATGGGACATGGCTTTGCACTGGCGTCTTCCAAGTCCCGGCCCATGGCTCCTTCCAGAAGTGCGTTGCTGTGACGGAGAAGGCACATCCCAGAGCAAGAGAAATGGGGAAGCGCTTTTCCCTCAGCACTGACAGCACGACCTTTCTCCAGCAGGTATCACAACTTGGAGTAACAAGAGTTTCTTAGAATAATGGATACTTGGTCGAAAATACATTCCCAATGGGTAAGGTCACTTGGCACTGGACGAGCGTTTTCTTCTCTGGACGCAGTTCATGTCTGAGTACTCACAGTCGGAAGGACTAAGTTAGCAGCAAGAGACCTTGAAGGCCTTCCTGGCCTCGGCTTTGATCTCTCCTCTGTCTCAGCGGCTGTCTACACAGCCGCCAAGGTCCCGTGTGCCATCAGAGGCACGGGGCACATCACGGGCTGACAGAATGTTCCGCAGTTCTCATCCATCTCTGGACCTGTAACGTGGTGTTGGCCTCCCCGTGAACTAGGGACCCGTCCTGTTCTTTGTCTCCTGCGGCACCACAGACTCGGGTGTCACTGCGGAGGACCGCTTGTGAACAGTGGGGGTATTTGACCATTTGTTTCTGTCGCCAGCAACAGACCGCACACCCGCCAGATACACTCTGTCCAGCAGAATCACCTCTGCCTGGTTCACGTCACGGAGCTCAGGCCGCAGGAAGGGGGTCTGGGCCGGGACCCTTTCTCCTTGGGCCTCCTGGCGAGCCCAGCTGGGAAGCAGTTGTCACCGTCTCCTATTCCTGTGGCTCGTGGCCATGGCTTACGTCTCGTGGCTGTAGCTCGTGGTTTGTGGCCATGACGCATGGCTTTAGCTCGTGGCTCATGGCTTGGTCGTGTCCGCTGCCTGCAGACTCCCGGAGGGACACACTGCTGCGGACGTCAGTTCTGCTGTCCTGGGTTTGCGACTTGCTCTCCCCCCGGACTCCTTGCTCCATGCCCTCCGCGGCAGGCTAAGAACAGCCTCTTGGTAGAAGCTTGGAAGCTTCGCTCTCTTCCCAGGAACGCCTCCACATTAGCCTTGCTGGGGACGTCTCCTTCCACAGCCTCACAGCTGCCTCACAGCTGCCTCATGACCATGAGGACACTCTTCTGTGGATTAAGTTGGCAGGTGACTATGGAAAAGTGGCAGGTGTTTTCCTGCCAACAGGGAACCTGTCCCCGAACACAGCCCAGATTCATTCATGCTGGAGACGAACTCTTTGCCCACCAGGGCGAGCTGCCCCACAGGCTTTATTCCTGGGGTCTGGCCTTGACACGGACTTTGTCCCCATGACCCGGGCTCCACCCAGCGGAGCCCCACACTCTCGTCCTCGCTTGTCCGTCGAGCTCTGGGGCTGAGTTGTCAACAGCAGCCTCCTCCTGGCATGTCCCCGGGGCCACCTCTTGTTTGGCTCCTTGGCCTGGAGCCTGTGCCTCCCTACCCCACGGCTCAGGCCTGAGTAGATGTTGTCGGCGACTTCTTCCCAAGCAGGCAAGTTTCGTGGCTACCTGGGGCGTGTGGTGCGCGGTGCCTCACACACGGACCTCACGTATGCACATACAATGCACATACATTTTGGGTAGAAACACAAAGTTTACAGCTCTCTGGATTTCCGAGATACGGTCAAGTGACTTTGACTACAATGGGAATGTGCGCATCCGAAAATGCTGTTTAAAGGAAACACTAATTGCTTATTTCTTGTAACTCACGATTGCTATTTTAATTTATTGGGATTTTATGCCTTCGGCAGGTAGCGAGCGCTCTGGCAGGGAGAGCCCACGGTGTCAGGAATCCCCGCGCCCGTGAGCTGCCGTGCCGGTTCTGGGGGTGGGTACACAGGTTTCTTATGTATGAAAGACGTTTACTTTTATTTAAACTTTGAAATTTGGCTATGCTAACAGTTTAAAAGAAAACCCTCACCACCAATGACCGTGACATCTCCTGACGGATCGCACGACTGTGGATGGGGTCAGCAGTCCAGCTCAGCCTTGGTGGCTGTCCTGTACCCCCACGTCACCCCAAGGTTTGCGTGTGCCACCTGTGTGCCCTGAAATGCACCACACAGATTGTGAGCTTCTTCAGCCATGATTCAAAGGTGTGTAATACCAGAGACCAGAGCACAGGGGGCTGGCGCAATCCCAAGAGACCTCCACGCACATGGTGTGTGCTATGTGGGGTCCGATTGTGCCCTTCTCCCTAGATGTTGTTCGTACCTTGAACTCTCAGATGCACACCTGAGCCTCCTCACTGTTTTCTGATTAAAGTTCCTGCTTTAGGTTAGCTACAAACAGAAACACGCAACACAGGTTGGCCTCTGGGTATTCTTATGTTTTCATACACATGAACATGCAAATAAAAGTAGTGAGAACATTCAAGAAAATTCTAGTGCCTATGCAACAATCGTACAAAGCTCATTTTAAAATCACCATAAAGGGAAAGCAAGTTGGTGCAGCCACTCTGGAAAACAGTGTGGAGATTCCTCAACAAATTAAAAATAGAGCTTCCCAATAACGGCCCTGCCATTGCACTACTGGGTATTTACCCCAAAGATACAGATGGAGTGAAAAGAAGGGCCATCTGTACCCCAATGTTTATAGCAGCAATGGCCACGGTCGCCAAACTGTGGAAAGAACCAAGATGCCCTTCAACGGACGAATGGATAAGGAAAATGTGGTCCATATACACTTTGGAGTATTATGCCTCCATCAGAAAGGATGAATACCCAACTTTTGTAGCAACATGGACGGGACTGGAAGAGATGATGCTGAGTGAAATAAGTCAAGCAGAGAGAGTCAATTATCATATGGTTTCACTCATGTGTGGAATTTAAAGGAAAACACAGAGGACCATAGGGGAAGGGAGAGAAAACTGGGAAGAAATCAGAGAGGGAGACGAACCATGAGAGGCTGTGGAGTCTGGGAAACAAACCGAGGGTTTTAGAGGGCAGGGAGTGGGGGTTGGGGGAGCCGTGGTGGGCATTAAGGAGGGCACGGACTGCAGGGAGCACTGGGCGTTACACACAAACAATGAATCCTGGAACACTGCATCAAAACTAATGATGGACTGTGTGCTGACTAACATAAATACAATACAAAATTATGAAAATTTAAAAAAGGACACCTGGGGGACGCCTGGGTGGCTCAGTTGGTTAAGCAGCTGCCTTCGGCTCAGGTCATGATCCCAGCGTCCTGGGATCGAGTCCCGCATCGGGCTCCTTGCTCAGCGGGGAGCCTGCTTCTCCCTCTGCCTCTGCCTGCCATTCTGTCTGCCTGTGCTCTCTCTCTCTGATAAATAAATAAAATCTTTAAAAAAAAAAAAAAATAAATAAAAATAAAAAAAAAATAAAATAAAATAAAAAAGGACACCTGGGTGGCTCAGTGGGTTAAGCCTCTGCCTTCGGCTCAGGTCATGATCTCAGGGTCCTGGGATCGAGCCCCGCGTCCGCTCCCTGCTCGACAGGGGTCTGCTTCGCCTGCTCCCCACCTGCCTGCTTGAGATCTCTCTTTCTGTCAAATAAATAAATAAAGATCTTCTTTAAAAATTAGAAAAAGAAAAAATTTTAAGAAAAGAATAAGAGGGGATTTCCCTCAATGATTCTAACAAATTTGGATATAACACATACGGTCTTGCTAGGTTCAGCTGCCCATCCTGAGCCACTCTCAGGGGTCAGGAAGCGGAGAGCCCTCCGAGGGTGGATCTAGTGTCTGTGCCTCCCCTACAACACAAGCCCCGTCCCAATCACATGCGCAGACGTCACCCAGGTTCGTGCTTTGGAGAACCAGGGGAGGCTGGACAGGCAGAGGAAGCAGGAGTCCCTACGGTGTCAGGTCTAAGTAGGAAGCGGGGGAGGGGAGAGGACCATCCACCAGTTCACCAGGATCGTTGCACTCAGCGTTTCCTAACTCGTGTCACCCGTTGGCCCTGTGCCTCCCGAACCTTCTTTTCTTGGAAAAAGAACAAGCAAACTTAGCAACTGCACCCCGTGCCAGCGCCATGGGGCACGACACCCAGACGCACGAGGCTCTCACTCTAGCGCGGTGCTCCCTGTGGAACGGGGAAGGCGGAGATGAACCAGCAGCAGGGACGGCCGTGGTGGGGTCAGTCCCAGAGCCGGAGGCCGGTGCGCAGCCGCTCTGAGTCCGGGCAGGGATGGAGGCGTTGAGGAAGAGGCGCTCAGGGACCGTGAGCAGGGCCTCAGCCTGTGAGCAGAGGAAGGCAGACACCTAGCCCTCCACGAGTCTGTCACAAGAACACGACATTCCGTACACCCTGTAAGCAGAGGCCTTGACCTCGGGGGACAGTAATCTTTGTGAATGAGTCCGGATCACTCGCCTGGAACACAGGACGTGTGTGGCAAGGTTGGGATGGAGGAGGAGACGCTGGTGTTGAGCAGTCTCTGTGCCCCCGGGGTGAGGAGCTGGGCCCCAACTCATCCGACGCACACGGGACCCCATTTCCAGTGGGTGCGTGACCAGGCTGGCAGGAACATCTTCCCTGAGGAGAAGCGGACGCAGATTGTCCCCAAGGTGAGGGTGGCCATCACAGTTCATGCTCACAGGCCTCTGTGCCCTCACCTGTGCAATGGGCTGCTGGGCGGGCCCAGGTGTCCCGCGGAGGGACAGCAGCCCTCACCTCCTTCCGCACACGCCTGGGGCCCACGTGGCTCACCAGCAACCAGACCAAGGATGGCCTCCCTCGGCCGAGGTGCTCAGAAAGGGGAGGACTGTTCTAGAAGCTGCACAGGTGAGAGGCCCGTCTCTTGGCATGCTCACGCTGGGACACAAGGTCACCGTCTCACACAGGGAACCTCTTTGTGTGGCTCAAGCCGGGCACATCTCATGTTCCAGAACCCCTCCCTCCTGGCATGGTCTGGGTCTCATGCACAGGCACCTTAGACCGAAGAGAATGGTTTGGGGCTCTGCAGGCCTCTCTATTTCTCTAAGCTTTTGAGAAAAGGGCATGTGGCAGCCGATGGCACCAGCAACAGGCTGTTTCTGGCCTCCGTTCTGAACACCACCTGCCCAGCCAGTTTGGGTTGTACAGAAGCTTCCCTCTGCAGACCGTCATCTCAGTGCCTTCAGCGCTCAGTCAGCCCCAAAATTACTGGCCCTATTCATGCCGTCTCTTCTCCCTGCACAAAACATTCCCAACCCGTCCGCACAGATGGGGCTTTCGAGTCCGAAGCAAGGGCGAGGGGAAAAAGCTTTCTAACTGCAGGATAAAGAGCTTCCTAAAAACCCACAGTGGTAATGACGGCGTGAGAGCTATCTTGTCTTTTCACCTAAGATCCCTTCAAATAACTGATTTTTTTCTGGGATGACACCTGCATAATTGCTAAGAGACCTGCTAAGAATGGACCTGATTCAACTGCGTGTTTCCTGTGGCTTCGAGCATGGAACATTCTAGCACTTCTTCCTCCAGCTGTGCTCCACCACAACCTTGTCTCCTGCTGGGGCTTCCTGACTGGCATCCTCACCATCCTGCCCACCCGCCCACCCTGGGTTCCTCCTGCACATCTGCCACTCTGCGCCTCCCTCCCCACCCTGCTGTTTCTACAGAACCGGTTCCAACACCTCAGCACACTCCCAGCCTCTTCCACACAGGCGTCTGCTGGACCCGCTGACCAGCACCTGGTGACAGCATGCGTCTCTCTTCTCCGACAAGGCCCTCCTGCTCACATGTGCGTGTCCTGTCTGTGGATGAGCTTCAGGACTCATCCTGGCTGGAAGACGTGTAATGTGTGACATGTGCTGTCTCTGCCAGGCCAAGGGTGAGAACCGACCTGGTGGCTAGCACAGGGAAATGTGGGTTGTTCTGTCTTCCCTGCGTGACCTTGCAAGCTGTTGGCCTCCTGCAGGCCGGTCCCACAGCTGTGAAATCCAAAGGACAATGCCGGCTTCCCCGTTTCTGGGAAGAGTTTGAGGGCCAGCCAGCACACGCATGGTGGGATGAACCCTCCGGTCACCGACGGCGATAGGCTCACTCACTTTCCCATTTCCTTTGGGCTCCTTGTGACTGTGTGCAGATGAAAGTGACCAGTGTGTTTCCTAATGGACAGATGGCTTTATTTTTAGGCTACGACAACTCCAACGGAACAGCCAGAGAAACCGAACCCCCATAAGCACGCAGCGGTCACGGAGCCCGGGAGGACAGGTTTGGGCGGAGCGGCAGCCCTCAGCAGTCACTGGGAAGCGGCATGTCCTGGGGACCCCGGAGCCAGGAGAACAGACACCGCCTGCCCGCCGTTCACAGGAGCACTCAGCACGGTCTCGCCTGCTCGCCCTCTCTGCACGGAGGGTGGAGGGAGTCTGAAATGTAAGGTAGAAAAATGAGGTCAGAAGACACGGTAAGGATGTTCTGATTTCACAGCCCATCTGAGTCACCCTGCCGCCACCACGGAGCACAGACAGGGCACAAACCGGACCCGCCCCTCTCTCCTGCAGGCAGGAAGCCTGAGCTCTGGGCCTGGCCAGTTCCTCCCAAGGCCTCTCCCTGCCCTGCAGACATGGTATATCCTGGGTCCTCCCCTCCCTGTTACTAGGACACTGGCCCTGCAGCCTCTGTTTACCCTAAGCACCCATTTGAAGCCCCCCCCTTCCATAGGACACCTGGGGGGCTTAGGGGGTGAAGCATCTACCTTCAGCTCAGGTCAGGATCCCAGAGACCTGCTGCCACTCCCTTTCTTGTGCTCCCTCTCTCTCTCTGACAAATAAACATGTAAAATCTTCTCAAAAAAATAAAGAGAGGGGTGCCTGGGTGGCTCAGTGGGTTAAACCTCTGCCGTCAGCTCAGGTCATGATCTCAGGGTCTTGGAGTCGAGCCCCACATTGGGCTCTCTGCGCAGCAGGGAGCCTGCTTCCTCCTCTCTCTCTGCCTGCCTCTCTGCCTACTTGTGATCTCTGTCTGTCAAATAAATAAATAAAATCTTTTTAAAAAAATAAAGAGAATTAAAAAAAAATAAAGGCCCTCCTTCCAAACACAATCCCCTACTGAGTTTTTGAGGGTTAGGGTCTTAAGTACATTAATTCAGTCCCTAACACTGCACAGCTCGGCCTTTTAGAAACGAGTGTGCCAGTGCCAACCTCTAGCAGCAGAGATGCTGAGATAGAAAGGCTGAACTTCGGTGCCTGTGTGTGGATGCACATTTTTGGTGAGATTTACAACCTGGGGTCCTCAGACTCAGAAGGGTGTTTCTGTGCGGGCTGACCCATCACCCCGGGAGGGACGGAGTGGCTTGGCACCTGGGATGCCGCCCTAACAGTATCCGGATGCACCTGCCTCCTGCATGTGTGCAAGTGTGCACGTGTGTGCACCTGTGTGTGCATGTGTGTTGTGTGTGTGCGGTGTGCCTGCATGTGTGTGCGTGCATACATGTGTGTACATGTGTTGTGCTGTGCGGTACGCCTGTGTGTGCACATGTGCGTGTGTGTGCGTGCATGTGTACATGTGTGTGTCGTGTGCCTGCGTGTGTGTTGCATGTGCTGGGGCACCGCAGGGGGTGCCTGGGGACACGGCTAGGAAGCGGGAAGAAGAGGGAAGAAGGCCACATGCTTCATGTTAATATTCAATTTCATTTTAATGTGAGTATTCGAATTCCTGGGTTGTTTCCATGGATACATGCGGATTACAGAGGCTTCTGTTCAAGGGCTGTGTCCCTCGCAGACCCCTCCATCGAGGAAACGCCAGGACTCACAGCTGGACGGAGATGGGATGTGGCCAGACAAGATGCAAAAGACGCAAACGTAATTCATATACATGCAGAGCAACTTGCTTTCGTTTTCAAATCGTGGGCATGTCGAAGGACATTCATTCTGCTTGTCACTGTCACTTAAAGTCAATTTGTGTTTGCCTTCCTCTGGTTTGTGTTAGTTTCTGACATGCTCCTTAAATCCATCCTGAATCAGCTTGCCCTCTAGTGCCTTCTCTTGGAAACATCTCCCTTCAACGGATCTCTTCCTAGTTTAACAGCAAGTAAAAAGCCGGCTGTTGAAATGTCTTCTTGCCATTTCTGACTCTAATATTAGAACATCCTTCCTTCAAACCCCCAAAAGCACAGAGAAAGGAGCGTCCAGTGTCCCCTTGAGGCTGGACCAGGTACATGGTCTGGGTGGCCGGCTGGCTCTGTGGATAGCCTGGCACAACTCCCCTCTTCGCAGTCAGCTACAGACGGACGCCGTCGAGGCCTTTCGGTCCTCTCGAGGCTGTCCGCTGGGAAAAACACCTGCACAGACCACCAGTTCCTTTGAAGTCGACTTTGACTTTCTCTCCAGAGTTTGCTTTTCCAGGCCACACTCTTGGCACCGAGTACAAGGACCATGGTCTGCATGCAGCCAGGGCAGCGTCGGGCTAAGGAAACCAGACCCCAGCCAGCAGGTCTCAGCAGGGAGGGGGCCTGCCACTGGGAAGGCTGCCCTGGGCCCCGCTCCCCCTTCCCCTCGGACAGGGAATTCGCAGTTGATCCGCATGCCCCAAGATTGAGGGACATGTTCCTCCAAATGACTCCGGAGCCGAGGCCCGCAGTAGTGTCCAGGACACAGCTCTGTGCTAGCGAGGCGGAGGCCCATGGAGGTCAGTGTCTGAGACTGGCCCCTGCCGTCCAGGCTTGTGCCAAGTGCTGAAGAGCCCAAGTCCATCTGGGGAAGGACACGAGAAGGAGGCGCGGTGTCTGATAACAGCCTACGCGGATGCCTCGTCAGCAGCTCGAAGGAGCGGCAAACCAGCGGTGAGAACCCCGCAGAAGGGGTGATGAGCGGAGTCCTGCATTCACTAAAGAGAATCTACAGCAGCCCTTTCCCTAGCCCCAGGGCTTTACGGTTTTCTTTCTCTTGGGTCAACCCTTCTCTATGCAGACATGCTGATCTGTCCAAATTAAAGCAGAAATTAAACAAAAACCTGGCATTACTCACTGAGATCACACACCTCCCTCCAAACTCCGCTCACTTTTCTGCTCCCGCTTGCTGCAGACTCTCCAGGAGAACTGCACACAGTCCCCTATGCTCTCTCCGGAAGCAATCAGGCTTCCATCCTGGTTCCCGCGTGAAAGCACTCTTGACAAAGTCTCAGCCAACTTCCCATGGGCAAAACTCAACAGCAGCCTCAGCCCATAGCCTCCTCCTCACCAGGGTATTGGGATGCTTCGGCTAACCTGTCAGCATTCATTTTTTTAAATGATTTTTCCCTAAATTTTTTTTCCCACTTGGCTTCCAAGACACCACACCTCTCTGGTTTTCCTTCTGTGTCCTTGGCCCCTGGGCTGGACGCTTGCTCTCTTCCACCAGTTCTTTATTACAGATAGTCTGCAGAAAGCTTCCTTTTGCCTGTGGTTAAAACAAGAGCACGCGACCTTTCTAACCTCGGGGAGCCCCTCGTGATTAGCTAAAGTCAAAATACTTAGAGCTCAGTGTGCTGTCTCTTTATGGAAACCCCTTATGCAGATGTTTGCGGGGTCTCACACACCCACGTTCATTCCCAAGCCACACCATCTACCATGTGAACACATAAGTGCTACCTCTTCAATTTGCCAGAAAACTCGAACCAAAAACTGTCTTTTTTTCCCCTTAGGAACGTTGGAAACTAAATTAAAATTCATAAAGATGACAAGCATAGGAAAATATGCTGCACATCACAGTTATCAGGGAATGCACATTAAAGCAACAATGAGATACCACTGCCCCACGAGAAGAGCCCAAGCCCCCCACACCAACCACAGCACGCAGGCAGGGGGTGGGCCGCGGGAGTCCCCACACGCAGCCGGCAGGATGTGGAACGGTGCGGACACTTTGGTGGACAGTCTGTTGCTTTTTTACAAAACTAAATGTGCTCTTCACCTTACAATCCAGCAATGATGCTCTTTTGTATTTACCTACAGGGGTGGAAAACACGTCCACACAAAACCTGCAGTGAGTGTTTGCAGCAGCTTTATTCGTAATTGCCAAAAGTTGGAAGTAGCCAATCTGTCCTTCCATAGGTGGACAGGTAAGGGAAAGGATTCGGCCAGAAGGAAATGAGCTAGCAGGACACGGAAGCCATGGAGGAACCTGGAGTGCACATCGCCAAGTGAAGGAAGCCAATCTGGCTTCTTGACACGATAAAGCAACAGATTGTATAAAATTTTGTGAGCTGTGTGTAAGACAAGCAGGCTGAAACAGTAAACAGTGTTGAACAGAAATGATCCCCAGGGCAAATTCCAGTTGGCCTCGTGGGTGGCCCAGACCACAGCTCAGCAGGACCAGCTGGGCAGGGAACCAGCTCCCACCTCCTGGGGGACCCCAAGGACCAGTTGGACCCGGAAACCTGGCCCTTGTTCCAAGTGCAGCCTGTTTACCCCGAGCCCTGCCCTACACAGCAGTCCCATTAGAAGGGGCACCAAAGCGGCCCCCTTGCAGGACGGGCCAGGCCAGTGCCATGGCTCTATGGCTCTGTGGAACCACATGCCTGCCACGCCCACACCATGCCCTCTGAGTTCTGCTTCTGCGATCCCACGGGCAAGGCCAAGGTGCTTAGTGCCTGCCACAGATGCAGGAGTGGGGCTGAGGGCGTTCTGCTCTGACCCCGGGCCCCCACCTTGGCCAGAGTCCCATGCTTTACACACACCCCGCCCCCGGCTCTCTCTCAGGATCGCTGGTGGCTGAGGCCACAGTATCTGCCTGGCCCAGGGCCACCACCGGGTCCGTGTAAGGGGGAGGCAGGAGGCTCCGAGTACAAGGGATCAGAGTCCAGAGAAGGGAGACAACAGGCTCTGAAGAAGGCGGGGCACCAGCCGAGGAACACCACTGCCTCTAGAAGGTGGACAGACCCTCCCCAGAGCCCCTGGAGGAACTGGCCCTCATTCCAGGATTCTGATTGCTGGCACTGGAAAAAAATCTGGTCGTTTTAAGCCAGTCGTGGTTGGTGACTTTTCACAGCCACGATGGAAACCTAAGTCGCCTGCGTTTCCTTCCAAATTGCTTTCCAGCTTCCAGCCCCTTGGTGTGAATGCGGACCCCGGCGGCGTGTCCACATCCCACTCTGCAGGGGTAGAGGTCCAGTCGCTCCACATGAGCTCTGGCCGGGAAATTATTCCCTAACCCCCAGGGTAGCCCACAGCCCGGAAACTCTGGAGATCGGACTTGCAGAGAACTTGGGGCCCAGGGAGACGCACTGAACCCACAGGTGTGTGATTGCCAGGGGCGACCCTGTGATGCTTTTCCACCCACGCCCAGGACGATATCCCAGTGGAGCCTGTGCAGAGAGGTGGACACGACACGTACCTGATCCTTTCTCTACTCGACCTGGGCCCACGTGTCTTTAGCGAGGGAATTCTGGGTTCAAGGGCGATGCAGGGAAGACGGAGGCAGTGGGCGGCGTTTATTTCCCAGAAACAGACACACACTGGACTGGACAGCAAAACTGGCCACCCCCCCACAATCCCCAGCTTGAACTGGGCGGGCAGAGCACTCGCATGAGCCCCCGGGCGCAGGCAGGTGCAGGCCCAGCCACATAGCCGGAGGCAGCCATGAGGGG
The DNA here is from genome assembly GCF_964662115.1 of Mustela nivalis. Taxonomy (NCBI): domain Eukaryota; kingdom Metazoa; phylum Chordata; class Mammalia; order Carnivora; family Mustelidae; genus Mustela; species Mustela nivalis. The sequence continues at coordinate 41,277,384 of NC_139039.1, forward strand.
TGTGGGAAAGGGCCCTGAGCTGCTGGCGGCCTTGCGGAGGGAAGTGTAGGGAGGCCCCCGGAGGGCGTGGGGAGGCAGAGCTTCGCCCAAGGGACCCCAGCTCCGAAGCACCCAAACCCCACACAGCAGCAACTCGCAAGCTCCCTCCCCGACAAGAAACTCCTGGGACCTGACCCCTTGCCACCAGAGAACCTCCTCCCAGGACCCAGGAGCCCAGCTTCCAGGACCATCACGCAGACGAGGGTACACATGCGCTCACACAGGGGAGGCACCTGTGTGGGTGTCCGATCCCCCTGGAGCTGGCCCTCCAGCCTTTGTGAAGGGCACTGACCGATGCCTGGCTGGCCTCAGGACCTCCTTTCCCAAAGGGCCCCCCCCCACACAGACACAGGATTCCAAGGAGAACTTGGGAACACAAGCTTTCAGTCTGTTACGGGGCCTGGTAACAGGTTGGGGTCCCCAGGGGTCCCCAAGGCTCTCCCAGCTCCCACAGGCAGTGGGCACAGGTGAGCCTGCTTCCTCCTGAGTCCCCAAACGAACAGAAAGGAGCATCCAGCCATCCACACTTGTCTTTCCTCACTTGGCAAGTAATCGGGTGGGAACCCGAGTCTCCTCCAGTTTCCACGTCTACACAGGACACGGTGCATGACCTGCACCGGTGCATGACCTCCGGAATGACCCCGCAGGCGTGCTGTCAGTGGGAGACTAGAGGCAGATGCTGGGAGAGAGCAGGGCGCCCTGCGGGGAGGACGGAGATGCGGCCGGGACTGTCAGACTCGGCGACTCACCAGACATACCAACTCATCGTAGCTGGGACCCTCCAAGCTGAACAAAAACGTCGGATTCTGAGCCATCTGAGGAATCAAGGGCGATTTTGCCCCTCTGCTGACATGAAACCACGCGTCAACTTACTGCCTGAAATACCAGCGCTCTCTTTGCTTCCCTTTCCCGGCCAGAAACAGCGGCTGGTTTGGAGACAAAGGTGTCTGCGGGGCTGAACTGCCCAGGGGACCCTTCCAGCCAGGTGTGGCCCTCCCACAGCACCTGGAGACCCAGGGGGACACCCAGGGGCCTCTGAGGCCCGTGAGCTGTTCCTTTCTCCGTTCCCAAATGGTCCTTCCCTGGCCCTGCTGGCCCCAGTGGTGTCAGGCTGACAAGGGGTAAACAGGAGTCTGTGGGTCCTTAAGGCTCAGCCCCCAGGGGACACCAGTCACTTGAGCCGCACAGCAGCTCAGCCGGACTCTGCTGGGTGCCTCACTTTGCTCAGCAATCCCTGTTCCCTCTGCCTGAGAGCAGCAATTACATGTGCAGAGCATCCCCTCCCTTCAGAGATCCTCAGGGTAGACGACATCATGCCCTGCTGGGAATTGCCCTGAGAGGCCCCAGGGGCAGGGACCAGAGTGGGGGGAGGGGTGGTGACGACCGACCAGACTCTCCGAGCGCCATCACCGCCCAAAGTGGCTGATGGGCAAATCATGCTCTACTTCCGCACGTGCCTGTAAATGTCCACAGGACAAAACAGAGAGGCACGAAGCCGCGGACAGATTCAAGTGAGAGCATGAAGGGACGGGCCGCGCAGAGCTGCGGTGTGCGGGAGGAACGGCAGTCCCGACCCCAAGCTGGACAGCCTCCACTGTGCCCAAGGCCTCACTGGACAGAGTCTCCCAGACCCATCACAGCAAACACGGCGGCTTCATCTCCTGAAACGTTCGGCAGCAGGTGGATGGCGGTGCGCAGGGGCACGGGGAGGGAGGCGCTGGTCCGAGGGGACAGAGCCCCTGTCATGGTGGGTGGGTCATCCCCAGATCTGGTTAACAGCACCGTATTGAGTACGTGGTGACAGCTCAGCTCTCCGTGTCTCCGTGGAGGCCAGGACTGCGTCTGGCTCCGTGCACCCTCCACAGTCCGCTGGGCGTCCCACAGAAACATGCACAGTGAGGGTGTGGGTGGGGGGCTCCGCTGGGGCTTCCCCTCCCCCTCCACTACCTCCTCCTCTCCCCTTCCCCCCTCCTCCCCCGTCCCCCTCCCCCTCCTCCGCACCTGTTCACACCTCCATATGCACAACAGGAGCGGAGGGGCCGAATCCCTGGGGGTCTTCCAGACAAGCACCCTGTCCTCACAGCTGGGCCAGATGCCCTCTGTGCCCAACACACCCTCCACATGGAGGCAGGTGGCCTTGGGGGTGAATGAGGTCAATCCCTCCAAGCTCCAGACGCGTGGTCCAGCCCGCCGCTCTGCATCTCCCCAGCTCCGCCACGCCCAGACCTCCAGCCTTCTGCGCTTCTCTCTGAACTGCGAAGAGGACCAGCCGCCTCCCTTCTCGGGAGATCACAGACCTTCTGTTTCTCCACTCCCCCGAGCGGGGTCTGCCTCTCAGGAGCCCTGGACCGCACACCACGGGTCCTCGCGTGCTCACCCTCTGGCTGCTCACCGCCATGCCCCGGCTGCCAGGCGCTCCCTGGAGACAGATGCGCCTTGCCCAGCTGTTCGCAAGGCACCTTCCGGTTCGAGGACAGTCCCTGAGGGCCCACAATCTACCCTAAGCACTGCCCTGTGGTTACCCCAGGACAACTTTCTATGGACACTTCTCCGACAAGAGAGTATTTCCTTTTTTCGTTTTTATTGAGAAAAAGTGTACAGAGCCTCCCTACTGCAAGGACAGATTGCCCCTCAGTGCTTTTACACGTGTGGGGGTTAGAAAGTGCACCTGGGGCTCCAGGCGGCCTTCCTGAGCCTGCGACTGTTTGTCAACAACATGAGAAGCAGGAGGCCTGGGGCTGTGGGCAGAAGAAGCCCGCTGAGTCAGCCGGTGCCGCGGGAGCTGAGAGGCAAGCACCCCAAACGCCTGTGGACTGCTCGCAGACACCCCTGCCCCCAGATTCATGACCCTCCTCGGGGCAGGCTGTCCCTCCTCCTGAGGTTGCCATCGGGGACACGCTCTCTCCTGAACCCTCGCAATGCTGGACCCCAAGGGAGCCTCACTGGGGAACGTGCTTAGTTTCCGTGGACGGGCTGGGTTCGCACTTGCTCACAAGACCAGCCGCTGGACTGTCCGACTCCTATAGAAAAACCAAGCCCCAAACTCCTGCAGTTACTTCGAGTTTAAGGAAAAAATGAAACAAAACAAAAATTGCTGGTCTGAGTGCATGCTGTTGGCTTTAAATAAGCTCTCGTTGCCTTGCCCAGAGAAAGGAGGCACGGCAGCAGATGGGGACTGACCAGCCTAGGGAGCTGGAGAGTGTGTGGGTGCTGGTTTCCCGCCGCGCCGCAGCCCAGACTGGGATGTGCAGACTGGGATGTGCGCAGCTGCCAGGGGAGTGTGTTCTCCTGACCTGGAGCGCAGGACCATCTGGAGCCCCTTCAGACTTAATAATCCTTTAAAGTGCTCACTGGCCTGAAAGAATGATTTGTTCAGGCTTAATCTGCTATGAGACATTATTCGGAAAATGTAATTTGCTGTGTAAACAGCAGCAGATCAGCTCCCCTTGCTGGCCTGACCCCCGTCTGTGCCGACAGACCCTTTCTCCAAGGCTGCCATGAGGCCTTATGATCCAAGGGCTGGAGAAAGATTTACATGTTTGGAAAAGTCTGGAGTCTGCATGAAAAATGAATCTTTTGCGGGGGGCACTTGCCTGCCGGGACCCCAGCGGACAGCTGAGAAGCACCTGGCTTTGAAAAGGAACCGCGTGGACATTTTCCCACAACTGAATGACCTCTACCCGCTCCCCCCCACCCCCAACAGCCTAGTCTGCAGGCCTCCGCGTGAGAATCCTGTCTGAGAGTCTGCCGGGCTTGTCTGGATCACACTGTTTGGGAGGGGGCGCTCCCACTGCCTGCCCTCCCCAAGCCTCCCCTGCCCCCACGTGGGCTCTCTGCCTGCTCTGGCTTATTTCCTCCTTCCTCTCGGCCAGCAGGGACTGTGCAGGTCCCAGTCACAGCCCGGCCTCAGGGAAGGACGAGACCTGAGCTTGAATCTGGGCTGTGTCCTTCAGTGCTTTGGGGAGACAACCTCAACCCATCTGCACTGAAGTCCCTGCCTGGGTACTCGGCCTGATGCTGGCTTGCACACGTTGGTGCAGCGGGGAAAGTGCACAGAGGACCCTCAGCACCGGCCCGGCCATGACAGGAGCTCACCCCGCGCAGTCCTGGCTGCAGGAGTCTCCGTGGCCCCTAGGCTCCCGTGGGCTCAGCAATCACAAACACAGAGCAGGAGGGAGGGACACCGGCAGGCCCCACGCTCCCACCCACATGGTGCCACACCCACCGCTCCACGCCCACAGCTCCCAGCGACACAGACAGATCTGACTTTCTGCCAGTGTCCCTGTTGCATTTCTTACTGCCCCCAGAGTGGGGCACCAGCTGCCGTCACAGACCCGGGGGGGTGGTGGGAGACCTGGGTGCCCGGGTGATGTTGTGGAATTCTGGTTGTCCCGGTGGAGAGAGGGGAGCTGCGGCATCTAGTGCTCTCTGACCTGGGGCCCCCAGAGGACGGCTGTCGGCCCAAAGTGTCAAAAATGGAGAGCCAGACGCTCTCGCTCATTTTTCATGTACCAGCTCCTGCGGTTCTGTGCGTCTTCTACACCGACCCCACATCTGGGTCCAGGCCAGCTGCCTCCCCAGGGCTCGCGGGCAGCCATCAGTTGGGGGCCATCGCTAGACAGCCCCGCATGTCCCCATCCTGAGTAGTCAGAGGACATCCGCTCTTCACTGAACGTAGCCTCCGCGGGCTGGCTGGTGTCATTGCCACCTGGCTCAGAGATTTTCTCAGCTTTTACACTGTATTTGTCTCCCCAAAACCCCTAGGCCGCAGGGGCAGGTGTCTTAGTCCAGCTGAAGGGATGGCTTTCACAAGCTCCTTTCCCACGGTCCCAGAGGCCGCATGTCCGAGACCCAAGTGCGGGCCGGTCTGGTGTTTGCAGACGCCTTCGCGGGACCTCACAGGGCAGAGAGCGGAGGAAGAGAGGGCCGAGCACCCCGTCTCTGCTCATGAGGACCCTAATCCCATCTGTGGGCGCTGCCGCACGACCTCATCACCTCCCGAGGTCCCCCCAGGACCATCACTTTGGGCCGAGAGCTTGCCCGATGCGGGTGGGGGCCCCGACGTGCAGGCCAGGGCGCTCCGCCTGCGGTTCCCGCGTGGCGCCTGCGGCGGGTCCTGGGGCAGAAGAGCTGCTGGCGGACGGGCAAGGACGCTGACTGCGCACCTGTGCGGCCCGGGGGACCCCATCTTCGCGCACCCGCAGCCCAGCCCGGCGGAGGCTGGAAGCGGAGAAGCCCCCGCGCTTGCCGCGCGCCTCCCGCCTCCAGACGCCGCCGGGCCAGGCCGCTCCCGGGGGGAAGGCGCCGTCGGCGCGGGCCGGGCCTCCGTGGGGACGAGATCTCGGGGCGCTCGGGGCCGCGGCGCGCACAGGTCCCGTCGGGGCGCGGTCGCCGTCGCCGGTTCGCTGACGGGTCGCGACAGAACCGACGCGTCCCCTCCAGGCCTTACTGTCTCTGAACCTTCGCCGACGGAGCCGTCCCGTGAGGAAGCTCGGGGTCCCCGCGTGGCGGCGGTCGCGGCGCCGCGGCGCAGGCCACCTTCGCGGGGTCGGGACGGGGCGGGCAGGGGCCGTGGCCGGGGGGCGGGGGGGGGGCGCCGCTTGGGCCGAGGACGTGAGGCGAAGCGCAGCGGAGAGGCCGCCCTCGTCGTGCCTGTCCCTGCGCGCTGGCCAGCGGGGGCCGCCACCGTCCAGTCCTCGGCCCCCTGCGCGCCCCCTGGCACGTGACCCTTGCTGTGGGCGCCGGGGCTCGTGGTGCCACCGAACAGAGCAGGGCCCCGCTCCTGGGCACGAAGCCGCCATCCTCCACCCTGCGGACAAGGAGTGGGACTGAGAGCGGGTGCCTCTTGATCTCAGGGTGGTGAGCCCAAGCCCCCGAGGGGCATCGAGTTTACTTAAAAAAATGAAAAAACTTTTTAAAAAAGTAAGAGGGTGGGGCGCCTGGGTGGCTCAGTGGGTTAAGCCGCTGCCTTTGGCTCAGGTCATGATCTCAGGGTCCTGGGATCGAGTCCCGCATCGGGCTCTCTGCTCAGCAGAGAGCCTGCTTCTCTCTCTCTGCCTGCCTCTCCATCTACTTGTGATTTCTCTCTGTCAAATAAATAAATAAAATCTTAAAAAAAAAAAAAAAGTAAGAGGGAAGGAAAAGTAGGTACGGATAGGGATAAACCTCACAGTGAGGGCTGCAAATTTGGCTCTGAAATTCTGGAAGCCTCTGCCAACATTGAGTTGTCATCCCTCCGTGCCTCCTTGTCCAGGGGGGAAGCTACCATTCCACTGGGAGCTTGCCGGCCTGGCCGGGGAGTCGCGGGAAGGGGGTTTCTCGTGGGAAGTGTATGAAGGCCCCCGTGCAGATCAGGCTGTGGGGGAGGCTGTTCCCCACCCGGCTGGAGGACCTGCCTTCCCCCCGCAGCACAGCTGAGCCGGGCCCACCGGGTGCCGCGTCAGGAAAGCAGCCTGGGACATGGCCTGCCATCCAAGGGAGCTGGCAAGACAAGGCCTATCTATATTCTCTCCTTGACCTACATCTGTGGCTCCCGCCTGGGTCGAAGCTCCTGCGGCCTCTCCATCTGCTTTCTCGCCTACAGAACCTGTGCACTCCACGTCAGCATGTGCCGTGTGACCATGCGCAAGACAGTCACGGGGGACCGGCGGGGGGCAGGGACAGGAGCTCTGAACTGTACGCTCGGTCCGCTTCATGTGGTGAAGCAAACAGACCCCCCGGCTCTAAGACGCTTGCGGTCTGCCAGACGCGGGAAGGCGGTCAAGACAGAAATAGCGGCAGAGCATGCGGGACCCCACAGCGGAGACGTGCCCCTGCAGAGTCGGGGCCGAGAAAGGAGGATGCGGTCTGGTGAGGGCTTGACCCCGGCTCTACGTCTCACGTGGCTTTGACATCCGGTGACCATAGTTCTGAGTCCACATAAGGTTGTCCATGGGGCCAAGCCAGGCACAGCTTGGCTATCTATTCCCTCTGTCCCTGCACTGGAGGGGGCCATGTGTCCTGGTGCAGGGGACACAGACACGTGTGCGGCTGGCGGGGCACGGACTGATGTTTCCCAGGGACCCCAGGGCATCCATGTTGTCGCCCGACAGGGTTAACACTGCGTTTGGGCACGCCGTTCCTTCCCCACAGGTGACAGCACTGCCAGGAAGGACCCCTGTGCTCCGTTGCCGTCATGCGGAGGGTCATGCAGGCCAAGGGCCATGGCTGGAATGTGGGAAGGTTCTGGAACCAAACAAGTGTGCCCACAGACGGTGTCCCCACAGGCGGCAGCCTACGAAGGGGCTGAGGTGGGATCCTCAAACCAGGAGGGGGTTCTGCCAGGTTGGCCGGGACCAGGAGGAGCAGAGTCCACACTTGATCTGTCTTCTAACGCCTGCGGTGAGAGCGGAGCTGAAGATCCAGACGAGCATCCCCGCGCAGGGCCGACCGCCTCGAGCGGCTCGGTCCTTCCGGGCATGTAGTTCTGCTACCACACGGCCTCGATGAGGGGGAAGGGAACAGATGAGCCAGAAGATGCAGCCAAGTCTCAGGAAGAACTCAGCCCTTTGGAAGGAGGCCCCACTTCCCATTGGTCGACTGCTTGTCTCTCCGGTGTGTTCTTCCAGGAAGGTGAGGTAGGGCCAGAGGAGAGATGACTGTGCAGCTTCCGTTTCCGGTAAATGCTGAGTGCGAATGTCAGGTGCGGCTCCTCTATCCGCCTTGTCCGCTGTGTGTCCGTGTTTAACCCACTGGACCAATTTAGAAAATAGAATACATTTTTGGGCCCCTGGGTGGCTCAGTTGGTGAAGGTCTATCTTCAGCTCAGGTCGGGATCTCAGTGTCCTGGGATCCCTGCTTGGCAGGGAATCTGCCCTCTGCCTGCTGCTCCCCCTGCTTGTGCTCTCTCTCGTTATCTCTCTCTCTCAAATAAATAAACAAAATCTTTGGAAAAAAATGGGCAGGGGGGGACACCTGGGTCCATCAGCGGGTTAAGCCTCTGCCTTCGGCTTAGGTCATGATCTCAGGGTCCTGGGATCGAGCCCTACATCGGGCTCTCTGTTCATCGGGGAGCCTGCTTCCTCCCCTTTCTCTGCCTGCCTCTCTGCCTACTTGTGATCTCTGTCAAATAAATAAATCTTTAAAAAAAATAGAATACATTTTTGAAATTTTAAAAATTAAACCTTTTAATTTGAAGTTTAATTTGTTCTGAGTGGTTTATTAGAGCCTAAATAATGTGCTCACAATTCTTACATAAGATCCACAACTGCTGAATCACAGCATTTTCATAAGGCACAGCAGAGTGTCCAAGGGGCCCCTGTTCTCAAGATGCGTGTGTTTCCCGTGAAGACAGATGCTTGTCCCGGCAGTGCACACAGTGAACTACTCACGCCAGAGCCCTGTTTCTACGACAGCACAGGAAGCGTTTCTAGACCATCAGGCACCTTTATTTTTTCAGTGATACCATTTAGAAGGTTCTTAAATCAAGATCCTCATATAAGCCAACAGATTTAACTTCCTTTCCTTCCCACAATGCCAGGAAAATGACCAAAAATGAGGGAAATCTTTTCTGGTGGTAGAAATGCTAAAGAAGATCTGGACATTTGTCAGGAAAGTAGAGGGACTTCTGAGCCATACGGTGAGGACAGGCCAGGCGGCAGAAGTGTCACTGCCCCCAGGACCCTGCACAGCGTGGGTCTGAGGAGGAGGGACACGGAGTCCAGAGGGACAGTGGTGATGAGAACAGCCCACACTACTGAGAGTTCATTTGGAAATAGTTGCTTTCTATACGATTATGAAGCCTAATCTGATGTAATACACATTCTTCCGAAAGAAAAATATCCTAATGTTAGGAGAGTTTGAATAATTTGACACACAAATGTAAGATTACTTCAACAAACCTGGGAGGTAGGGGAGGTCAAGGACACATTAAAAAAACAAAACAAAACAAAACAGGGGAGCCTGGTGCCTGGGCGGCTCAGTGGGTTAAAGCCTCTGCCTTCGGCTCAGGTCATGATCTCAGGGTCCTGGGATCGAGTCCCCCATCGGGCTCGTTGCTCAGCGGGGAGCCTGCTTCTCTCTCTGCCTGCCTCTCTGCCTACTTGTGATCTCTCTCTCTCTCTCAACAAATAAATAAATAAATAAAATCTTTAAAACAAAGCAAAACAAAACACCCCAGAGAACTCAAGGCTGAGTATGTAACCAAGTACACCGAAACAGAAGCAAGTGCGTGGAAGTCCTCTGGGACAGGGGCCGCGGCTCACACCTGACATCCTGCGCCTCGGATTCTACAGGGGCAGATTCCTTCAGACAGAACAGACCGCATCTTCCTGTCCTTCAGTAGGACCTCCGCACCCGGTGTCTGCGAACCCAGGGGTGTTCTGAGCCCGCTCCAGGTCCCGGCGTTGCAGCAGGTGTGAGGAACTTGGGACGGTCCCTGCGAGGCCCTGGGAGGACCGGCTGCCCCCCAGCCTTGGAGGACCAGCGTCGCATCGTGAGGACAGAGGCGTGCAGGGGCGGAGCAGGGAGCTGGTGTCTCCGCTGGGCCAGGGCCTCACCAGAGTCACTCAGGACACGAGGGCTGATTCGTACTAGCGGTGTTCCCGGTGTGAGTCTGTCACAGGTGGGAAAAGCAGACATTTTGGAGAGAGGGTCCAGTGTTGTTTCTGACAGATGACGCTCGTAAGCCTAGTCGTCTGGAGCTGGTCACTTAGCAGGCTGTGTCCTCTTCTGCGGACACGGACAGGGACCCCAGCACAGGGGGAGAGGGAAGTAAAGCAGCTCCTGTGCTCCGGTGACTAGGACGGAGTCTGGCATCCCACAACCACCGAGGGCCCACAGAGGACAGGAGGGTGGGGGCGGCCAAATTTGCCTTCAGGAGCAGGGTGTCCCCTGGGAGCCCTCAGACATGGGGTCCCCGATGGGCGGTTCTCTAGATCCGGCTGGGGACCACAGTGGCTTGGCGGGGCCCGTGGCTTGTGGAGGGCATTCCCTGGTCCCTCGGGAGGAACCTCCCTGCTTATCCGTGGAGGCCCACCTGGCTCTTGGTCTCCGCAGAGCCTGGCTAATGCAGTGGGCCTGTGGCAGCCGCGTTGAGCAGGCCCCCGCCAGTGTCCTGGGGGTGTCACTGCCCAGCCCCCATCACCCCACTCATGCGCCCTGGATGCACAGGGGAGAAGCACTGCCCGCCTCCTTCCCTCCAGTGGGCGGCTTCGGGGAGCCCTTGGTTGGCTGCTTGGAGGGTCCACCCTGCAGAGGCCTCTGTCCTCCCCTGCGCTCCCCCGCGCCCCTCTCAGTGCGGCGGGGGATCCCGGGACCAGCGAACTTCGCACAGCCCCATGGGCCCAGGCTGAGGTCAGGGGATGGATTATGGACGAGGAGGGGTGCATGGTGTCAGGAATCTCCGTGCCCACGAGTGAAGGAAAGCAGTGATGGGAGTGTCCTGCGTTGGGAAGGGGCAGGTGACCCCTTGGCGGCCCCTCGGGGCCTGCAGGCCTGGACGTGGGTGTGGACCCGGCATCGCTGGGAAGAGAACTCCGCAGGCAGAGGGGAGGCGTGGGAAAGTGTGCAGAGGGCATCTCCGGTGCCCACTGACGGCTAGACCCGGAGGGCGCCCGCAGGTGGTCGGGACCAGGTTCTGCAGGGCCCATGTGCTTCCTGGGCACTAACACTTTGATGCTGACACCGAAGCTGTAGGAGGGTTTTGAGTCAAGGGGAGACACAGTGGGACCAGTTTTTAAAGAGCCGCTCTCTGCTGCCGCAGCTGGATCACAGGCTAGAGGTCAGAGGCCGAGGTCAGGAATCCAGTGAGAGCAGCTGGTGCCCTGCCCGGCCTCGGGGGGGCTGCACAGGCTTGCAAGGTTCCTTCACAGGATGAAAATGAGTCTGCATGGGAAGAAACCCTGTCACAGGCCCAGGCTCCCCTTTACGGGATGGGGAGGCTGTGGGAATCGCAGATCCAAGGTCAGGGGACACCCCAGGAGCCCCAGGGAGAGCCAGCTGCCAAAGGACAAAGACAAAGAAGGCTGTGTTCCGAAGACCAGGGACATAAGGGATTTCCCCACACGACGGACAGATGGCCAGGTCCAGTGCTGGTTGTGCCTCGCACTCAGATGTGGAGGTCCCCAGGCCAAGACCCTGTCTGTGGGAGGGGCAGCTGATTCCAGCAGATTCAGAGCTGCTGGAAGGGGTGGTGGACACCAAGGACAAACGGCCTGCCTATCGGACAGTTGCTGTCAGGGTGCGCAGGACCCACAAAGGGCCGGCAGGGTTCGCCTGGGTGGAGTGACCCACATACCCCTGGACAGGGATGACCTGATAGAGAACAATAAAGCATTTGGTGAACAGTGGAGTTTGGAGGCCTCTGGGGTGGTGAGCAGGGAAGGGATGGGAAGCTGGCCCGGGAGAGTGGGGGGCCTAGGGAGTCCTGCTCTGATTGCTTCCATGGGGTCAAGATTGTCACCTAGCAGCCGAAGCAAGAGAAAGGACCAGCAGAACGCTGAAGGTCAGCACCAGCGGCCACTGGGAGCCGGTGGGCTCATCAGTGAGGGGACGTGGACTTTCAGGGAGCATGCAGGGGGGAATGAACTCAGGCTGAGGTTTGGCCAGTGGAGGGAAGTGGAAGGAGACCCGACATTACACAGAAGGGCAAGGCTGCTCGGAGACCGGAGCTTCCCAGCAGAGCAGGAGAGTAAGAGCCCCTGGCAGTGGGCCACAGGGGTTCGGGTCGCTGGTCAAAGGGTGAAGAGGCCAGGCTTTGGCAGGTGGTCCAAAGGACACCTGGGGAGGGTGACACCCAGAGGGTGACGTGGTCTTTGGGATCAGACAGAGCTCTCACTGCTTGTTCTGGCTCCCATACCCGACGGGGCCTCAGGAAAACACAAAACTTTCCCTCAGAAGTTTGAAAGTGTAGAAAACTACTGCATGGGTAAGAAGTCCTGACACTCCACAGTGACCAAGGAAGGGAGCCGAGACATCAATGGACACAAGACACAACCTCCCCAGAAAGAAGTGGGCTCAGAACCCAAGTCATGGGGTGTGGACGGCTGCGTCAAAGTATCTGAGCCTTAACCCTCCCTTTGGCCGCTGGGAAGTGAATGACCACATGCATGGCACTTCCTCGTCTCCTGCTGCGTCCAGCACTCTGGTCGTGGCAGATCTCCACGAGCCGCACAGAAAACAGAGCAAGCAGAATGAGGTCCATGGGGTCCTGAACTGTGTTCCGTTCGAGGAGTGCTGGGGAGGAACCTAGGCAGCCTCGAAAATCGTGCATGTAATCATGACAATTAACTGCGTTCAATTCCCTTTGCAAGAGATGTAACATATACATAATTCAGTAAGTTGAGAGGCCAGAAACCCCGTGTTCTGCAGGACAATACTGAAGATGAGACGTGAAGCCAAGACTTTAAATCATTTATGCAAGTCTTGGGCGGAGCCGTGTGTGTGTGTGTGTGTGTGTGTGTGTGAGAGAGAGAGAGAGAGAGAGAGAGAGGTCTTTGGGTCCCGTGTGCAGGTCACCAGTTATCCCTGTGAGGAGCAGGTTACCCAGAAATACTGAAAAGTTCCTCAAGATTCCTCGAGTGCTTCACTGTCTTGCGGTGACTCTGATGTGAGAAGGAGGGGCATTTGTCTTTTGCATGACCCGATTTTACCGAACTGGTCTTTCAGAATGCAATAATTGCATCTTTTTTTTTTTAATGAAGATGCATAAGATGGCCTCCTCTAGCAAGTTCAGCCCAGAGTTGTAAAGAAGTGCTTTCCCAGTAATGGTTGTGAGGGTGTCATCCTTCCGACCTTGCACGTGCTCTGGGGCAGACGCCCTGTGTCCACGGACCCCCTTAGCTCCCGCAACGCTGCTGCTCGGTGCCTGGATCTCGTGTGGTCACGCATCCCGGTGGGATTTCCGCGAGCACAGGCTACCTTCTCGCGCTCGGTACTCACTCCGGGGACTGCGCTTTCTGCAGACCCTGACTCTCTCCGTGCAGGTCCCGGTCTCCACACACCGCCCCCAGTCCCTCCCAGCCCCTCCAGGTGCCCGGCCCTCTCCAGCCCCCGCCTTGGGCGAGCTTCCCCGCTGTCACCGGACAGTTCCTCTGGAGCGTGCGAACCTGCAGGGACGCACCAGGACCACCCGGAGCTCACGGCTGACCCGAGGGGTCGCTGTTGCTGGGGTTCCGACAAATTTATACTGACCGGTACAAAATCCACATTTTTTTACTGTGACTAAAATCCATGTTGTCAGGTTTTTGTCTTGCGTGGGTTGGCTTTGGCTGCTGTAAATAAAACTGTCAGCACCCCGCAGTCCCGTAGGTTGTTAATTAAAAGATTTTATTTATGTATTTGACCGAGATCCCACGCAGGCAGAGAGAGGGGATGCAGGCTCCCCGCTGCGCAGAGAGCCCCACGCGGGGCTCGATCCCAGGACCCTGAGACCATGACCTGAGCCGGAGGCAGAGGCTACGCCCCGGAGCCCCGCACCCGCGCCCCGGTCCTGCAGATCTTCTCGTCCGGTTTCTTCGGGAATCGTCCCAGTTTGCACCGTAAGCCTCGGTCCGTTCAACCGGAACGCGTCGGCGCGGCCCCCGGAGGTGTGTCCGCGGTCGCCTCCCCCGCGCGCTCTGGGGGACCCCCTGCGCTCCAGGGCGCGGCGTCCCGTCCCCCGCCAGGACCTGCTGGACGCCGCGGTCCCCGACGCCCGGGTCCTGCGCGGCTCTAAGCCCGGGCGGGGCGGGCGGCGCCTCCCGCGGCCCCTCGGCCCGGGCTGTGCCCGCGGGTCCGCGCCCGCCGCGCCCGGCGCTGGTGGGGATGGCGCGACTCCCGGCATCAGGTCGAAGAACTGTCATTTTAAGAGCACTGCGGGCGCCTGGGGGCTCAGCGGGTTAAAGTCTCTGCCTACCGGTTGGGTCGCGACCGCGGGGTCCGGGGATCGGGCCCGCGTCGGGCCGTCTGCGCAGCGGGGCCCGCGTCCCCTCTCTCTGCCCCCTTGGATCTCTGTCGGTCAAATACATACATAAACCCTTTTTAAAATCCCATCTTTCAGCGTCCAAGCGGCGGCGGCTTACTATGAGCCCGCGGGCAGCGGCCGACCTCCGCAGCCGGCTTCGGCGTCGACGCTGGCGGCTCAGCGCGCTGCGGGGGCGGCCCCGGGGCGCCCGCGCTCCAAACCGAGGCCGGAAGTTCCGCCTCGCGCGCGGAGACCAGGAGGGGGCGCCAGACCACACGACGGCTCGCAGCTCCTGCGCGGCTCCCGGCGGCCGGCAGGCGGCGCGCGAACCCCCAGGGTCCGGTCCGAGAGCGACGCATGCGCCTTCGGAGGCGGCCGCTGCGCGGGCGGGGCGGGGCGGGGCGCTGCCTCGTCTCCGCCACGGCTGGGGGCGGGGAGCCTTGCTCCGGGGCGTCCCCGCGCGGGTCGTCGCGCTCCCCGGAGCCGCTTCGCGGGGACTCGTTCCTCCCCGCCCGGCGCTCAGGGGGCTGGACGTGGGTCTCCCCGTGCGGTCGGGGCGTGGGCGGAAGGACCCTCGCGGGGACGGAGGAGGGCCTGTGCCGCGAGGGGCGGGGGGCGCGGGCGGGGCCGGGACCCGGCGGGGAAGGGGGAGGGCGCGGGTGCGGGCGGGGGTGCGGGCGGGAGTGGGCGTCTCGGGCGGGGTCGCGACCGCGGTGTGGGCGGGGGATGGGCCCGGCGGGAACGGGGAGGAGGGCTGGGGGGCGGTGTCGGGACGCGCAGGGGAGGCGCGAGCGGGGTCGGGAGCCGGGTGTGGGCGGAGGGCGGGGGCGCGGGGCCCGGCGGCGGCGGGGGCCGGCCCTGGCGGAGCCCGCGGGGGGTCCGGAATGTGCCCTTCGCCCGGCGCAGGCGGAGTTCCCGGGGCCGCGCGCGCAGCTTCCGCCGACCCGACCCCGCGCGGCTCCGCCCGCACCGAGCCGTCCTTCCCGGGGTTCCTTCCCGACCCGCCCCGCGTCCGCCCCGGCGCTCCCCCCGCCCGTCGGGACGGCCGTGACCCCCGGCTCGCGGGAAGCGGGTGCCGCCGGCGCGGGGCGACCTCCGGGAGCCGCGCGGGGGCAGGAAGCACGTGCCGGGACGCGCTCGAAGCCCGGAAAGGCTTTCCCCGGGGGCGTCGGTGCGCGGGGAAGCCGCCCCGGGCCGGCGCTGGGCGGGCAGGACCGACCCTCCGAGGAAGCTCCCCGGTCGGCGTGTCGGTGCCTCCGCGGAGGGGAACCGCCTGCGCTCGACGAGAGCCGGGCCCGGAGCGCCGGAGCCCTGCGTCCTCGCCGGCACCGGAGCCCTGCGCCCTCGCCGGCACCGCGCGTCCTGCGGAAACGCCCCTGGCCTTGACCTCCCCCCACGCCCGCGCCCCCCGCCCCGGGCAGCTCTCCGGCCGCGCGTTACTGAAACTGATGTGGCTTTGGACGGTTGGGGTCCTGGGCCCATGAAGGCCGAGAACGTTCTGGAGACCCCTTTCCTGCAAAAAGGTGGTGTGTTTATTAAGGCGCAGGGACAGAACCCGTGGGCGTGCCCCGGTTTCCGGACTGACGGATTACTCGGGAGTTGGGGGAGGGAAGGACAGGGGAGACAGTCCAAAGGGACTTTGATATGCTAACGAGGACCTAGGGACTCCTGGAAGCTTGGTGGTTGTCCGCCCCAGGATGGTTTTCTCCTTAGCGGGGCATTAGCGGGGAGACGGTGGGGGCTTCCTGGACGGTTGTTCTCCTCTGCGTGTTTCCAAGTGCTTGTCAGTGGGTGCGGGTTACGAGAACTTTTGACGTTAGTTACAGTCCCTGCGGAGGGAAGGGTGGCGGGGCTGCAGGAAGTGGAGCTGTGGGTCTCTGGAAGTCAGGCTCTGGGCCAGAACTCCGGCCTGTAAGTCACGGCCGTTGGTAAGCTGACGGAGGGAGACTCCTGTCCTGTCTGGTCGCCATTCCTGTCGACCCTTCCCTTAGCTTTCAGGTGGGCGGGAGTGCCTGAGGAATGTCCCACAGATGCCACCTCCGGGGGGTCAGCTTCTGCTTTGTCCTCAGCTTGCCGTCTTCATCAAAACCACCTTCTGGGCACTGAAAACATCTCAAGAATTCCTTCCTGACCCTTTGCTCCTGGACCCCACATGTAAACACACCAATTACAGTAATGCAGGGCATGAAACTCCACTATAATCTGGAACAGTCTAATGATTTATAAGAAAAACACAGTCTTAATAGTAGCCAGACCTCCCAGAACCTACAGATTCCATTTCCGGAGCCGTAACATCACCTTCGCCTCCATAGGATAGAAAACCTTATATAATACATAATTGGCCTCCCCTCACAAGCTCAGTTCACTTCTGCCCATGCTCCTGTCCCTGTGCTTTTTTTTTTTTTTTTAAAGATTTTATTTATTTATTTGACAGACACAGATCTCAAGGAGGCAGAGAGGCAGGCGGAGAGAGAGGGAGAAGCAGGCTCCCTGCTGAGCAGAGAGGCTCAGTCCCAGGACCCTGGGATCATGAGCTGAGCCGAAAGCAGAGGCTTTAACCCACTGAGCCACCCAGGTGCCCCTGTCCCTGTGCTTTAGTAAGACCACCTTTTTGCACCATAAAATGTCTCAAGAATTCTTTCTTGACCATTGTGCTCAGCAATCCTTCATTAATATATGCTAATTACTCTTAGGAAAAATAACAGTTTGGGCAATAAAATGGAATTGTAGCTCCTAATTTTGACTACAGACGTGAAGCAGTAGTAAGTAACGTGACTAACACACATTGTTTGATGTGTAAAGCACAGTTTTCATAGACAAAGGTGACATGGCACAAGTTTTTAAACTCTTCAGGAGTTCTCTGACCACCAGCTCTGAGAACGGTGTATTGCACTGGATAGTTCCTAAGCTGTATAGACAAACATACGGCAACACCTACATCAGGTGGACAGTGCTCAGTAAGTCCCAGATGCTTTTGACATACTAAGAAAGTAGCTTCTTTTCCTTAAGAAAATGAAAAAGTCAGCTATTCCTGGAATAATCATAAAAATCTTAAGCTCCTGGAAGTTCAGGAGTTATGTGGGACATGTTAAGGATATGCTGATGTCCCAGACAACCTGTGTGGGTAACACATGAAACACATTCAGATACTAGAAATGGTTCTCGGTAGATTTCCTTCTTGATGTACTTTTCTCTATAAATTCCTCTTTTAATTTTATAAGTGTTTTCTCAAGGTGAAAAATACTTTGGCATTAAATTGTAATAAAGATCACAGTTGGGTACCTGGCTGGCTCAGTCAGTAAAGCATGCAATTTTTTTTCTTAGTTTTTTTGTTTTTGTTTTTGGTGTGTTTTTTTTTTTTTAGAGATTTCCTTTTTTTTTTTTTTTTGACAGACAGAAACCACAAGGAGGCAGAGAGAGAGGGGGAAGCAGGCTCCCCGCTGAGCAGAGAGCCAGATGCGGGGCTCAATCCCAGGACCCCAAGACCATAACCTGAGCCGAAGGCAGAGGCTCAACCCACTGAGCCCCTAGGCGCCCCTTAGTTTTGTTTTTTTAAGTCTTCTCTGTGCCCAGTGTGGGCCTTGAACTCACAGCCCATAGACAAGGGTCACTCTACTGACTGAGCCAGCCAGGCACCCCAAGCATGAAACTCTTTATTTGGAGGCATGCGTTTGAGCCACACAGTGGATGTATAGAGGACTTAAAATAAAATTTAAAAAATATATATATAAAGATCTGGGGCAACTGAGGGGCTCAGTCAGGTAAGCATCTGACTTTGGCTCAGGTCATGATTTCAGGGTCCTGGGATCCAGCCCCACATTTGGCTCCCTGCTTAGTGAGGAATCTGCCTCTCCCCCTCTCTCTGTTCCTACCCCCTGCTTGGGCTCTCACTCTCCCTGTCAAATAAGTAAATAAATATCTTTAAAAAAATAAAGATCACATTCCAGATTCCTAATGTTTTTACAAGAATGTTCTACCTTAGTCAATGTAAAATGTATGTATATTTAATTCACTTATACCAATCCTGAGATTCAGAAAATAATAAACTAATAAATTGCATAAACATTCAAATTCTCATTTATTAAAACACGACAGATATTATTTCCACTTTATTGATAGTTTTAATCTACTCAAAGTAACTTGAATGTTTATATGCAAACCCTTTGCAAATAATGTTCATATTGAAATATATGAGTCCTTAAATATGTGAGCTCTTTTTTTTTTTTTTTAAGATTTTGTTTGAAGGAACCTTTTTTTTTTTTTAATTTATTTATTTATCAGAGAGAGAGGGAGAGAGAGCGAGCACAGGCACACAGAATGGCAGGCAGAGGCAGAGCGAGAAGCAGGCTCCCTGCGGAGCAAGGAGCCCGATGTGGGACTTGATCCCAGGACGCTGGGATCAAGACCTGAGCCGAAGGCAGCTGCTTAACCAACTGAGCCACCCAGGCATCCCAAGATTTTGTTTGAGAAGGAGAAAGCACGAGAGGGGGAAGATCAGGATGCAGACTCCCTGCCAAGCAGAGAAGCCCTATGTGGGACTTGATCCCAAGACTCTAGGATCATGACCTGATCCGGAGGCAGCCCCTTAACCAACTGAGCCAGCTAGGAACTTTATATGAGTCTTCTTGAACTACTTCTATATCTGTCTTTTATTCATTCAACCAAGCAAAAACAAACATTCACTGAAAATATCTTTTGTGGGGCGCCTGGGTGGCTCAGTGGGTTAAGCCGCTGCCTTCGGCTCAGGTCATGATCTCAGGGTCTTGGGATCAAGCCCCGCATCGGGCTCTCTGCTCAGCGGGGAGTCTGCTTCCTCCTCTCTCTCTCTCTCTCTGCCTGCCTCTCCGACTACTTGTAATTTCTCTCTGTCAAATAAATAAATAAATAAAAATCTTAAAAAAAAAAAAAAAAAAAAAGAAAATATCTTTTGTACTAGTTGCTGCATTTGCTCCAGTGGATGTGGGATAAGACATTTATGGAAAAAAAAAAAAACCAGAAATGCAAAAAAACACATCTACCCTCCTTTCAAAGATTAGTGGGGACACATGAAAAATGATAATACCTGTGGTAATTCTACAATAATAATATATCTGCAATTCTATGGGAAATACAAGAGCAAGGGACAACTTTTTAACAATAACTGAGGGGCACCTGGGTTGCTCAGACTGTGAAGCGTCTGCCTTCGGCTCAGGTCATGATCTCAGAGTCCTGGGATTGAGCCTGAGTTGGGCCCCATGTTCAGTGTGGAGTGGGCTTCTCCCTCTGCCTGCCTCTCCCCCTGCTTGTGCTCACTGTCTCTCTCTCTCTCTGCGTCAAACAAATAAAATCTTTTTTAAAAGAAGGGAGGGGTGCCTGGCTGGCTCCGTGTGGCTCAGTGTGTTAAGCCGCTGTGTTCAGCTCAGGTCATGATCCCAGGGCCTGGGATCGAGTCCCACATCAGGGTCCTTGCTCGGTGGGGAGCCTGCTTCTCCCTCTCCCTCTGCCTTCCACTCTGCCTGCTTGTGCTCTCTGTCTGTCCAATAAATAAATAAAGTCTAAGAAATAAAAAATAAATAAAAAGGGAGAGTATTTGATATGTGCATTATATCTCAATTTAACAAAATAAGAGAAACGCCAAGTATTTTATCCATGCGGCCTTGCCAAAGGCTCCTCAAATGACCTATAAAGACACGAGGCTGGGGGTCTGCGCCTGTTCCCTCGGCTCCCTCTGGTGGGGGGACTCCTGAAACCCTGAGGCATGGTGCCCGGGGGCCGGAACCAGGAAGGACGCCTTTGGCTTGCCTGTGACTCTAGAAAAGTTAACCTTCTCCCTTGAGGGCCCAGCATCCTCTCCAGTTGAGCTGTAATACCCAGAGATTACGCTTAGCCAAGAAGAGCCACCAGAAATGTATCTAAGCCAACTGAGGGCTCAGAAAACATACTGACTTCATGGAAAGGCTGGAGGAAACTTTAGTGCCTGTCCAAGGGTGTTTTAGATGTTCTGGCTGTGCTCAGAGCCCAGGAAGCATCACTGCCCCAAACTGAGACACAGAATGGAGGGGATCCTGAACCAGTCTGAGCTGGAAAGTCTGAGTTCCCTTGTTGTCTCAGGAAAGGCTGCCACTGGCCAGAAGGCCGGCCCCAGCCAACTGCTAATGTTCTAAGTCCTCTGGGAGATCCAGGAAGGGGGTCTGCTGGTCCTTGTCACCGGGTGCTGCGCCACATGCCAACACCCCCGAGCCTTGGACTCCATATGCAGATAAGACGTCGGCCCCGTGAGCCTGAGGGGAATGGATGGCAGAGGGCAGCCAGAGGGAAGGAAGACTAAGATGAAACAGAGAGGGAGACAAATCGTAAGAGACTCTAAACTGTAGGAAACAAAGTGAGGGCGGCTGGAGGGGAGGGGGTGGGGGTGGGGCAACTGGGTGACGGGCTCGAGATGGAATGAGCACTGGGCGCTACCGCAACTGATGAGTCACTGACCTCCATGATATATGTCAACTAACTGAGCTTAGATTGAAGGAGGAGGAGGGGGAGGGGGAAGGGCAGCCAGGTGCTGAGGGGTGACTGTGCTCCAGACTGAACCTCTGCGCCGGGTGCGGCTCGGGCGTCCAGTCTGCAGGTCTGGCTCCTGCCTCCACCTACATTCAGCTGGCGGAACCCTGAAATCTGCCAGCTGTCACGAGAAGGCCCGTCTGGGACTAACGTGGGAGCCTCTTCCCACCCTTCAGACCTCTCCTCTAGGGCTTGTGCCCTGCCAAGCTCACGAATGCCCTCCTTCGGGTTGGGCTTCTGCTCCATCCGGCTGGTCACTGTGGCCTATGGGACGGTGTTTTGTCTCAACCTAGGAGCCCACATCCCATGAGCCCAGACATTAGTAACTTGTCATGTACTTAGAGAAGTTTGTTCACTGCCTCTCCTGTTTCCCTAGGGTTATGATTATCATCAGCAGGGGTATTGGCAGTGTGCAAGCTAAGGAAAGGCAGAATCTTTGCCCTAAGACACCTTTCTTTGAATAATCCGGAAGGATCTTGGCATGCTTACTCAGAGTTGGCTATATTCTGAATCGACAATTTCAATAAGCCAGATCATAGGATTTCCCTGGGGAATCAAATACAAAAATCATCAAGCTAGAGGGTTGCCTGGTTTGGTCAGTGGGTTAAACCTCTGACTCCTGATTTGGGCTCAGGTCATGGTCTCAGGGTCATGGGTTTAAGCCATGTGGCAGGCTCCATGCGGCGGAGCAAGGACAGAGGAGGCTGCCTGTGACCCCCGCCTCCACCCGCCCGCAAGCACGGGAGCACGCCAAATACTCCATCAAAAAAAAATCTAGTAATAAATGAACCTGGGACAGCCAGTGTGAGGGAAGCTGCACAGATGCTGAAATGCACAGCTGATGTGAACCAGGGCTGTGGGGGACACAGGAATTCTTAACCCACTGAAAACCAAGTCCAGAAAACCGCTTGGCTCAAGCTGCTAAAACTACTGACGTTTTCCTTCTGAATTCAGCTCTGTTCTGAACACAGGACACATGATGTCAAAAGGAACGCATCAGTAAAAGACTTGAAAAACACGTTGAGTGGGTTGGGTGCAGGATCTGAAATAATGTTGCTGAGGATGAAAGAGTTGGCTCTGGAGACAATGAGGCAAGTCAGGGGCCTAACGGCGGGCACTTGCTGCGTCTTGCCCTCTGCCAGTGAAGAGGTGTCTTACAGGGGGGCCTGGGTGGCTCAGTGGGTAAAAGTCTCTGCCTTCAGCTCAGGTCATGATCCCAGGGTCCTGGGGTCAAGCCCTGCATCAGGCTCGTGGGGCTCTCTGCTCCGTGGGGAGCCTGCTTCCCCCCTTTCTCTCTGCCTGCCTCTCTGCTTACTTGTGATCTCTGTCTGTCAAATAAAGAAATAAAATCTTAAAAAAAAAAGGTGTCTTACATTTCTCAGTTTTGAAAAATAGCAAAAGAAACTCTTTTTTCTTTTAAGATTTTTATTTATTCATTTGAGAGAGAGCCAGAGACAGGTAGAGCACGAGCAGGGGGAGGGGCAGAGGAGATGGAGAAGCAGGCCCCCCATAGAGCAGGGGTCCCATGCGGGGCTGGATCCCAGGACCCCGAGATTATGACCTGAGCCCAAGGCAGATGCTTAACCCACTGAGCCATCCAGGCGCCCCAAAGCCCACTTCTGATGTATAAAAATTGTATATGAAATTCGATGTCCTTGTTTGTACACTGGAGGCAAACCACACGCATTTGTTTGTGTACGGTTGATGGCTGCTTTTGCACAATTATGGAAAAAATGAATAACATGTCACAGAGACCGAAGACCTGCAACGCACAAGACATTTACTATCTCACCACTTACAGAAAAGCTTTGGCTGTAGAAGAGATCTGAAGGTCAGCTCCAAGAAGGGAGAACTTCGCTTTTCAGGCCGATGTATTCTAACTCTACAAAGACACCGTGTTCACCTGAATTTGGTGACTGACGTCCATTCAGTTTTGGGATGACCATTAGGTGGACTTAAGTATCAGGCGTCTGGTGTCCCAGTGTGAAAGTTGGTGTTATTTGATCAATGGGTCTCGGTAACTTACTAACTAGAAAGCAGGTCTCGGGACAGACAATACAGATTTCTCCAGGACAGACTGATGCCAGGTAAGTGGGACCTACGTGATGGTGCTTAAGGCAAATGCAGATCTGAAGTCTTTGCTGATGGATGAGGACCAGCCTGTGTCCGCCTGCTGGCTTTGGATCACTGAGGTCAGTGGCTCTGGGTGGCCATTTGCCAGCAGGTCTTGGGACCTCTGGGCCCAGGACAAGCGGACTGGGTGGTTTGGTGGTGAGGGATGGTGGGGGCTTCGTGGCATACAAGACTGCTGTACCACCCGGACATTTATCCGATGTGTAGAAAATCATATTTATACTATCCTGTAGCCTCCTAAGTATACAATAGCATTATGTCCAAAACCCCTAACGGGACTGCCTTTCACTAAAAACATCATTACTTAGGGGCGCCTGGGTGACTCCGTGGGTAAAGCCTCTGCCCAGGGCTCAGTTCATGGTCTCAGGGTCCTGGGATCAAGCCCTGCATCGGGCTCTCTCCTTGGCAGGGAGCCTGCTTCCTCCTCTCTGTCTGCCTGACTCTCTGCCTACTTGTGATCTCTGTCAAATAAATGAATAAAACATTTAAAAAAAATAAAAATAAAAACGTCATCACTAATAAATGCTCCCCTCTGAGCTTTCAGCGAGTCCTAACCTCTTTGCTGGTGGAGGGTCTGGCCTCGGTGCTGATGGCTGCTGAAGGTGGAGCGGCATGGTGGTTTCTTAAAATAAGACAACAGGAGTGCCTGGGGGGCTCAGTGGGTGAAGCATCCAACTGGGTTTCAGCTCAGGTCGTGATCTCAGGGTCCTGAGATGGAGCCCCATGCTGCAAATCTATGCTCAGCTGGGAACCCGCTTCTCTCCTCATCCCTCTCCTGCTACCCACCCCCCTTTCTCCTTAAAATCAATCACTTTTGTTTTTTTTAATATTTCTAAGTGCTTAATTTGTAGCTTTATTTTGTGGCATTACAGATGTGGCAAAATTTAAAGGCTGATGGAGACAAATCCACAGAATCTGTGGTCCAGTGCTTAGCAGCCCAGTTAGTACTCAACAGAGAACTGTTTTAATTTTGCCACATTCACTCACATATCAGACTGTAAAACGTATTCACTTGCATGACCTGAGCTGAAGGCAGAGGCCTTAACCCACTGAGCCACCCAGGCGCCCCTAAAGTTTGCCACATTGATTTACTCTTCCTTTTCATGATTTTCTCTGAATCTATTTGATAAAACTTTGCCCACAGTAGAACTTCTTCCAAAAGTTCCTCTCAGACCCTGGGTCTGCCTTATCAACTGAGTTTATGTGATGGTCTAAATCCTTTGTCATAATTTCAACAGTCTTCACAGCATCTTTGCCAGGCATGGAGTCCAGCTCAGGGAGTCACCTTTACTCATCCACAAGAAGCAGCTCCTCATCTGTTAGAGTTTGATCCTGAAAATGCAGCAGTTAGGAGCATCTGGGGGGCTCAGTCATGACCTCAGGGTCCTGGGGTCAAGCCCCGTATTGGGCTCCCTGCTCAGTGGGGAGCCCGCTTTTCCCTCTCCCTTTCACACTCTCTCCCTCTCAAATAAATAAATTTAAAAGAAAGAGAGAGAGAGAAAGAAAGAAAGAAAGAAAGAGAAAGAAAATGCAGCAATTCAGTCCCATCTTCAGGTTCCACTTCCAAAGACAAAATTTGAAATATTGCAGGAATTACCAGATGTGACACAGAGACACAAAGTGAGTAAATGCTGTTGGGAAAATACTGCCAACAGACTTGGTCCCTGTAGGGCTGCTACACACCTTCAATCTGTCTGGAACATGGCCTGTGACGTGTGAGAAAAAAAGCAAGTCTGGGCAGAACTGGGACTCTGACTCACGCCATTCCATAAGTCCTGCTCTGGGTACTTGATCATTTCCTCCGGAAGCCTGCGTTCTGTTCTGCTTACTGAGGGTTCTTCTGATGGTTTTTAATTATTGTCATCATCATAAAGAGCATCATCATTATTTATTTTTTTAAAAAGATTTTATTTATTTATTTGTCAGAAAGAGAGAGAGAGAAAGCACACAAGCAAAGGCGGGCAGAGGCGGAGAGAGAGGCAGGCTCCCTGCTGAGCAAGGAGCCTGATGTGGGACTTGATCCCAGGACCCTGGGATCATGACCCAAGCCAAAGGCACGGCTCAACCCACTGAGCCCCCCAGGCGTCCCTTCATTATTATTACTGATGCTCATCAACATTATCATAATTACTGCTGCAATTAGTGATCACTGCTGTGGTTATAAAAGATTAAATAATATTTCCCCATCCAATCAGGGTCAGATTTACTGGACAGGATGACTCAGTATTCCCAAGATATGCAAACATACAGGCGTTCCTTCCCTCAATGGCATTTCCCCTGATGAGTACCTGGAAATTTCAGGTCCCTTTCCAGATGCCCAGAACTACCATTTCTACAGGGGAGACTTAAGGACGGGCTCTTGCCCTGCCTGAGCCCTGGAAAGCATTCTAAGACACCCATGGTCCAGTAAGGGCTCATGGCGGCTTATAGGCACTGGAAGGGCACCCTTAGACCAGCAAAGTAATTTCAAATCTCCTAAAATCCCCACTGCCCAAACACCACTGGGGCAAGTAGACAAGTCTATTTTTTTTTTTTTTAAGATTTTATTTATTTATTTGACAGACAGAGATCACAAGTAGGCAGAGAGGCAGGCAGAGAGAGAGAGAGAGAGAGAGAGGGAAGCAGGCTTCCTGCGGAGCAGGGAGCCCGATGCGGGGCTCGATCCCAGGACCCTGAGATCATGACCCAAGCCGAAGGCAGCAGCCCAAACCACTGAGCCACCCAGGCACCCCGAGAAGTTCCCACATGCTGCAGCCTGAGCAGAATTTTCCTTCTTGCTTTTTAAATTTTTTTTTTTTTAAGATTTTATTTAGGGGTGCCTGGGTGGCTCAGTGGATTAAAGCCTCTGTCTTTGGCTCAGGTCCTATTCTCTGGGATCCAGCCCCGCATCAGCCTATCTGCTCAGCAGGGAGCCTGCTTCCCCCTCTCTCTCTGCCTGCCTCTCTGCCTACTTGTGAGCTCTGCCCGTCAAATAAATAAATAAAATCTTTTTTAAAAATAAAGATTTTATTTATTTGTCAGAGAGGGAAAGTGAGAGAGTAAGCGAGCATGATCAGGGGGATCGGGATCAGCAGAGGGAGAAGCAGCCTCTTTGCTGAGCAGGGAGCCCGATACAGGACTTGATCCCAGGACCCGGAAACCATGACCTGAGCTGCCCAGATGTCCCCAGAATTTTCAAAGTACATCCCAGAACCTGGGAGTCAGTGAGGCCACGCCAAGGCATCCCCTAAGACCTGGGGAATACTGAGGAGGATGTCCAGGGACCGCTCTCATTGTCCCTCAACTGCTATAGACAAAGAGCACAAATCCAGACATGAGGGTAGCAAGCAGAAAGGGCAGCAAGGCAGTCAGCCGTGAGACAGGGCTGAGGCCTAATGTTTGCTGCAAGGCAGGGCTTTGGACAGAGGAAAAAAGGGATCCTAAGTCCAGGTTCCCTGGAAAACATATACACAAACACATTTATAGGAACCAGAATAGGAACTGCAGACAGAGGAAAAAAGGGATCCTAAGTCCAGGTTCCCTGGAAAACATATACACAAACACATTTATAGGAACCAGAATAGGAACTGCTTCTGAATGACAGATTGTTTTCCAGATGAATATTCATGTCCTGTCATATTTTGCTAATTTCTATTTTCAGCATTCTAGAACAGTAAGCACATGTAAATAGTAATCTAATATTGCTCCAAGGAATAAGTTGGATTACGCCAGAAATACATGACCATGTGTTCTAGATATCCTTCTTGATAGAAACAGGACTTACACTAGACATAAAATCTGTCTCAAGTAAACAAAATCCATGCAAGTAATCTTTTACATTAATTTTTAAAAAATATTTTATTTATTTGACAGAGAGAGAGAGAGCGAGCGAGCGCGCACAAGCTGGGAGTGAGGCAGGCAAAGGGAGAAACAGGCTCCTTGCCAAGCAGGGAGCCTTAGGTGCGACTGATACAGGACCCCAAGATCATGACCTGAACCAAAGGAAAATGCCTCATGGACTGAGCCCCTAGGCGCCCCTGCATTAAACTTGATAGTTTCCATGCCTCACTTGCTGTAGTTGACAAAAACCATGAACCCTATGAAAGTGAGTTCCTGCTGCCCCAAACACGTTTCTAATGCATGATGGTAAATAAGATACGAATGAAGTTTCTATGAATCCTTACATATTATGAACCTAAGAAGTTTGCCCTGTGGGTCTTTCGTATCTCACACACAGTGCACACTTCATAGACATTGTTTCTTTTTTCTTTCCTTTCTTTTTTTTTTTTTTTTTAAGATTTTATTTATTTGACAGAGATCACAAGTAGGTGGAGAGGCAGGCAGAGAGAGAAACAGGCTCCCCGGATGCGCGGCTCGATCCCAGGACCCTGAGATCATGACCTGAGCTGAAGGCAGAGGCTTAACCCACTGAGCCACCCAGGCGCCCCTAGATGCCATTTCTCGAAGGCCTATCAACTTCGTATTTTATTTCCACTCTAAAAACCGAAACAAGGTCACTGCAACTGTACTACATGGAAGACATCTGCAGAGAAGAATGGGTCATGTGTGGTGTGTATTGTAGTCAAACTCGACGAACGAAGTGCGGTAATCCTTCACTCCCTTTCACTCTTCCTTGTCCCTCCAAGTCCATTAGATCCTCTATTTTAGCTTCTTTTTCTAGCGGGAAACGGGAAAAGTGAAAACAATAGGCAGGGCGTCCGGCCCACGGAGACACACGCCAAAGTCCGGCCGGGCACCACCTCCGGCCCCGCGGACCAGCCGCGGACCAGGCCGACTCTGCCCCCTGCGAGCACGAGACCCACGACCACCAGCGTCCGCCCAGGAAGGCCGGAGTGGGCGTCCATGTGTCCACGGCACCGAACCCGCTGCAGAACCTCCTCCGTCAGCTCAGGAGCCGGGGGACGCCGCTGCCCAAGGGGGAGCCTGCCCTGGACGCGCGGGAGGCTGGTGTCGGCCTGGGGGCCGCGGAGGTGCCGCGCGCCCCGAGACCCCGGGGAGACCCGGGGGAGCCCGCCTCGTCCTCAGCGGATCCCGGGAACGAGCTGTACGGGGCCCCCGCGGGCCGGGGCAGGAGCGGCTGGACAGCCCGGCCCGTCCCTCAACGTCTGTGCAACGAGGACAAAGGAACGCGGAGCCACACGCAGTCGGCCGGAGCCAGCAGGGTCCCGGGCCGCCGCACGCCGCGCCGCCTGACCCGCCCGGCCCGAATGCGAATGTGCTCCCGCGCGGGGCACACGACACGGTGCACCGTCCCGGGCGAGCACTGGGGCTTCCCGCACGGAGCGCGGCAGGGAAAGCGCCGAGGCCTCCCCGCCGGCCCGCACAGCCCGCTCAACCGGGAAAGTGATGCGGGGACTCGGGCCGCACGGCCCCCGCGTCCTCCCCGCGGCCGCCCCGCCTCCCTCCCCGCCGGGCCGCCGCGGCTCGCCCAGGGCCCTCGCGCCGGGCCGCGGCGGCCGCGCGTAGCACCTCCCACTTCTCCTCCTCGTCGGCCTCACTCGCGTCCCCCCGGCTCTCCCGCTGGGCCGCTCGCCCCGTCTCCCCGCCCACTCGGCGCGCGGAGATGCAGCGAGGACGCCGGCCGCCCGGCCGCTGAGTCTGCGGCGGGATCGCGCGGGCAGGTACGGCCGGGGACCGGGTCTGGGGGCCCCGCAGCACGCGGCGTCCGCGGGCGGGGTCGTGCCCCCCCGGCGGAGGCTTCGGACGGGCGGCCCTCGAGAGCCCCACGCAGGACCCGGCCGCGGGAGGACGGCCGTGGGGAGGCGGGGGTCGGGCGAGGACCGGACCGGGGTGGGCAGAGTCCCGGGGGCCGGGGCGGGGGGTGCGGGGCGGCCCGGGAGCCAGCGGGCTGCGGGGTGGGGGTGGGGCGTGCAGAGCCCGGACCCGCGTCCCGAGGGAGGACGCGGCGCGGGGCGGGGCCGCCGGGAAGGCCGGGCGTGCAGGCCTCCGAGCCACTCCGGCCGCACAGACGCTGGCTCGGCCCCAGCGCCGGAGCGCCCGGCCTCAGGGCGTCTAAGGGCGCCGCGGAGCTCCGCGCGGGCGGGGCGGGCAGGGACTGGGCCCGCGGCGTCCGAGAGGACCGGGCGGGGACGCGGCCGCGGAGCGCGGCTTTGAACCACCAACGCCAACGCCCACCCACCACCGCAGGGGATCCTTCGCGCCAAGAAAAGTTCTGGCGCCAGGAAATGACGACGTGGGGCGGAGCCTTCTGCGGGCGGGGCTACTGGGGGCGGGTCTGACAGCGGGATCGGGCTAGAGAGTGGCGCGGCCAACGTGGGGCGGGGCCTGGGGAGGGTAATCGGAAAGCGGAGACGGGACGTCAGCTGAGGGGCGTGGCCGGCGCCGGGGTGCGGTCGGCGTGGGGAGGAGCCTGGAGCCGGCGAGCGCGGAGTCGGGACGGGACGTCAGCGGAGGGGCGGAGCCGCGGCCAGGGTGCAGGCAGCGTGAGGCGAGGTCCGGGGTGGGGGGGGCCCCGAGCTCGGAGCGGGGACGGAACGTCAGCGGAGGGGCGGGGCTAGGGGAGGGCGCCCGCGGAGCGAAGTCGGGACGTAGGCGGGGGGGGCGGGGCCCCGGGAAGGCGAGCGCGGAGCCGGGCTGGAACGTCGGCGGAGGGGCGGGGTCGGGTCAGCGTGGGGCGGGGCCTGGGGAGAGCGAGCGCGCAGCCGGGCCGGGACGCCGGCGAAGGGGCGGGACCGCGGCCGGCGTGGGGCGGGTCCGCGGCCGGCGTGGGGCGAGCCGGGACGCCGGCGTGGGGCGGGGCCGGGGCGCGGCCGGCGTGGGGCGGGGCCGGGGCCGGGTGCGTCGGGAGCTAGGAAGAGGCGGCCGCAGACTTTCCGCTCGGCCCCACGGTCGCAGGCGCGCGCCGGCGGCTGGCCGCTCGGGTCGGTGGGCGGCTGCGCGGTGTCCGCGGGAGCCGGCCGCCGCTCCCCTGCGCCCGGCGGCTGTTGGGGGCACTTCCAGGTGAGACCGGGAGGCGCGCGGCCTCGGGCCCCGCGTGCGCAGACGCGCCCCGGTTGGGGTGACAGGTGTGAGCGCGGCCCCCGTTGTCTGGGCCGGCGGGGCGCGGCGGGGGCGGCCTGGGGGCGGCGCGGGGCGGCGGGGGCGGCGGGGGCGGTGGGGCGGCGCGCGGACTGTTCTGTGTGGGGAGCGCGGGTCTGCGGCCGGGGTCTGCGGCCCGTGCGCGGCCGGTGGGAAGCGCGTGGCTCGTGCGGAGCGTGAGCTCCTCGCCCCGAGGGCGCGGCGCGCGGATGCTCATTGTTCCCCATTGTTCCCCGCGGGGCGCCTTGCGGGCGTGGGGCGGCGTGGCCGTCCGGGGCCGAGGCGCGCCGGGGACCCGGCCGGCGGGGAACAAAGGGAGGCCGGGGTTTTCGGGGGAAAGGGCGAAGTTGGGAAGGTCGCTGTGAGCGGAGAGTCCATTGGAGGAAGCCGGGAGTTTCAAGTGTGGGGGCCGCTCATTGGCTGCGGCGCGGCCGGGGTGTGGAGTCGCGTCCACGTGCAAGGTCGGGCCCGGGGCGCCGGCGCCTCCGCCGGGTCCGCGCCCGCCGCGCAGCTGCCCCCGCGAGCCTCCGCGGTAGGGAGGTGGCCCGTGAGCGGGGAGCAGCGGTCGGCCGACGCGATTTCGGGGGCAGCAGCTCGCGGTGCGGCCGGGTAGACTCCGCGTGGGATGCAGGTCAGTGTCGCCGCGTCCGGGGCTTCCCTGGAAACACCGGGGCTTGTGCGCTGGGATCGGACCCAGATCGCATGTTCGCGCGGCGCGGCCTCGCGGACGTCGGTTAGGAGCGAGGACGCCCCTCTGGCTTTCACACAAAAGTCTTTTTTATTAAGATTTTGTGTTTTATTTGACAGAGCCAGCGAGAGAGAACACACGGAGAGGGAGAGGGAGAAGCAGGCCTCCGGCTGAGCGGGACCCCAGGATCACGACCCGAACCGAAGGCAGGCGCTTCACCCACTGAGCCCCCCAGGCGCCCCGTGGCTTTCTCAAAACTTTTACGTTGATTTAATACTAATATTTGAGGGCGCCTGGGGGGCTCAGTGGGTTAAAGCCTCTGCCTTTGGCTCGGGTCGTGATCCCAGGGTCCTGGGATTGAGCCCCGCATCGGGCTCTCTGCTCAGCGGGGAGGCTGCTTCTCCCTCTCTCTCTGCCTGCCTCTCTGCCTGCTTGTGATCTCTGTCTGTCAAATACATAAATAAAATCTTTTTTTAAAAAATAGTAATATTTGAGCTCAAATCAATCGGGAATTTGGAAGATATTTTTCTTTTTCTTTTTTTTTTTTTTTTTAAATAGAAGATATTTTTCTGTTAGGCAATAGAACAGTAGCCACTCTGGAGTCCTTAGAAAGAAGGGGGCCCCAGGGCTCCTCCAAGTCTCCAAATCTCCATTCCCCTGGCTCAGCTTACCCTTCTCAGACCTCCTGGGAGGTGGACTCTGATTCAGGAGCCAGGACTTTATGCCATGGGTGATCAAGTAGTCTTGACATGTGGACTCTCCCTTCCCTTTTCCTTCATCGCCTCTCTGCTTATGTAGGCATCAAGGGAGAGAACTCTGTGTACCCCATCCGGCTTCAGGGTCACCTTCTCCATCACATCCTCTGCATTTAGGTTTGTATGCAGTATGTGCCTGGGAGTCCTCTTGAGTCAGTATGGGTTGCATAGCTCCCTGTGACAAACGGAGCCCGTAAGATGGGTGTCTGAGCAAACCAGACTGCACCGCGTCTCTGAGTCTGTTTCCTTGCATCCCTTCTGCAGGAGAAGAGGCATCCCTGCAGAAGCAGTGCTTCTTGTAAGGGAGATTATTCTCCACTTCTCATGGAGGTTGTGGATTTCTTCACATAATCATGGGAATTTTGCCTTTGTATGGGCTTTTTCGTGGGTGTCTTCGGGGGAGAGCATAGGGATTTGGTACTCTTACTGTTTTCTGAAATGGTCACTGCTTACATCACATCTGGTAAATACCGATTTTCCTGGACTGCTAACTTGAAGAACAGAAAGAACCAGCAGTAGGAAGTCAACTATCTCAGACCCAATTCAAATATCTTTAATCTTGATGCTTTAAAATTAGCATCTCCCTTCTTGACTCTGCCTCTCCGATATAACTGTTTTGGGGTAAATGCAGGGAACTCTGTGTCAGCAAGTGTATCTTAACGCTTCTGTCCGTTTTCCTTTTACAGAGAAGCTTCCATGTGGTCTCTTGTTTGCCAGAAAAATGCACAAATGGATTTTAGTATTTGTTTGCTAGACAAGAACACTGAACAAAACAGAAATGAAATGTAATATTAAAACAGTTGTTGGGGCATCTGGGTGGCTTAGTGAGTTAAAGCCTCCGGCTCAGGTCATGATCCCAGGGTCCTGGGATCGAGCCTCTCGTTGGGCTCTCTGCTCAGCAGGAGCCGGCTTCCTCCTCTCTCTCTGCCTGCCTCTCTGCCTGCTGTGATCTCTCTGTTTGTGTCAAACAAATAAATAAAATATAAAACAACCCCCACAACAACCTTCAGTTGTTAAGTGTCACTAGAGGGATGTAACTGACTCACTGTTCTAGTGCATATACCTCTTGCTAGTTCATGGTCCTGTCAGGCTTGCCTCACCTCAGGACATTTGCTTGTGCTCTTTTCCCGCACGGTCTCCCCAGTCGTCTTCATGAGTGACTGCCAGCAGCACTTGTCAGTTTCCATTATGGTTGCTTTTATGGCACTACACCTTTTCTTCCCTAACAACAAATACTTTTTCAACTCATATTTATAATTGTGCCTGCAGTTTTTTTTAAAATTTATCATTTCAAAGGTTTTATTAATTTATTTGAGACAGAGAATGAGAGAGCACAGGTGGGAGGTAGGGTCAGAGGCAGAGGGAGAAGCAGACTCTCCACTGGTTAGGGAGCCCGATGGCATTGGGGCCTGGCAAGTGGGGGCGCTCCATTCCAGGACCCTGAGATCTTAAGGCAGACACTTACTGCCTGAGCCACCCAGGTAGTCTGAGCCTATAATTTAAAGGGAGTGGGGGACTCTTTCTGGATTTTTTTTTTCCTATAGAGATCCTTGTAAACTTCTTTCCCCTATAATTTATCAAAGTTCTGGGTCTTGAGCCCATGTCTGTGTCCCCATTTCCCCTGCCGTTTCGCAGAATGGATGCTGTGTTAGGCATGAAAAGCACGTTACTCTCATTGTCTGTCTCCATCAGAGCTCTTGGGTGACCAGGTGCATTGTCCATGAGCAGTCGTATTTTGAAAGGAATCTTTTTTCTGAGCAGTAGTTCCTTGATGGTGGTTTACCATATTCAGTGAACCGTGTTGTAGACAGATGCACCGTCATCCAGGCCGTGTCAATCCGTGTGTAGGGCCCAGGCAGAGTAGATTGAGCGCGATGCTGAAGGACACTAGGATTTTCAGAATGGGACGTGCACGCTGGGTTCCACTTAGAGTCACCGGCTGCATCAGCCCCTCACAGGGGAGCCGGCCTGTCCTTCGCAGCTCTGAAGCCGGACATTGACTTGTCTCTGGCTGTGCAAGTCCGGGATGGCGTGGTCTCCCGACAGAAGGCTGTTTGGTCTACACTGGCAATCCATTGTTGAGTGCAGCCGCCTGCCTGAGTTCTCTGAGCTGGACCTCCTGGGTGACTTGCTGCAGTGTCTCCGTGGGCACCTGTGGCCTCACCTGGTCCTTCATGTCATGGAGACGGCTGCTTCCCTGAATCCCACCAGCCGAGCTCCAGAGGCTGCAGACTTTCCCTCTGCAGCTTCCCCGCCTGCCTCAGCCTTCACAGAACTGAGAATTCGGGCCTTGCTCTGGATCAGGCTTTGGCTTAAGGGAATGTGTTCCATCCAGACCACTCAGGCTTTCTCCATATCAGCAATAACTTTGTTTCATTTCACTTTCTTATTCTTGTGTTCACTGGACTAGTGCCTTTAATTGCTTTCAAAAACTTCTTTGTATTCACAACATGGCTAACTGTTGGGCACAGGAGGCCTTTCCCACTACATTTAATCATTTCTAGCTTTTGATGTGGTGAGAGATGCGGGACTCCTCACTTGAATACTTAAGAGTTAAGAGCCAGTGTAGAGTTATTGACAGCTTGAGATCAATATTGTTGTGTCTCGTAGAGTAGAGGCCCAAGGAGAGGGAGAGAGATGGGGACACAGCTAAGTGGAGCAGTCAGAACGTACACAACAGTGATTTTTTTTAAGCTGAAGGCAGACGCTTCATTGAGGGAGTCCCCCAGGCTCCCCACAGCATTAAGTTAGTCATCCGATACAGGCACAGCTCATGGCACCCCAAAACAAGTGCAGTAGCATCATCAAACACACGTATCATCAAGATCACATCACATCACACGGTATCATCAAGATCACAATAACAAGTATACTAGTGACAATATTTGAAACATTGTGAGGATTACCAGGTGACACAGAGATAACAAAGTGAGCAAATGCTATTGGGAAGATGGTGCCAGTCAACATTGCGTCACCACGCACCTTTGTAAAAAAACTATCTGCAAGGTGCACCAAGCGAGGTGTGCCTGTAGTTAAGACCTGGGTGGGGGGAGACGTATCCTTCTGGGCCCCGGGGAGTTGCCCTCGGCACCCGTTCCTGGCCATCTCCATGCAGGCAAATGAAGGCTTTGTACAGACTCTGCTCTTCCCTTAGCCCGTGGGAAGAGAGAAAGACCATCCAGCACCCATTTCAAGTAAGGTTTTGTTGAAATCCTAGTGACTATAATATTTGACATGCTTCAAAATATTATAGGTTCCAAGAATAATTTATACTTTCAGTGTTAATTTTCCCATAAATAGGATGTGTTTCAAATATTTTTTAACAAAAAGAAAAAGTTGGGACCTACCTTAATATATAAAAGAATAAATTACTTCTGAAGAAAATTATCAGGCAGGATATTTTCGTTTTAGGCACAGGC
The DNA here is from genome assembly GCF_964662115.1 of Mustela nivalis. NCBI lineage: Eukaryota > Metazoa > Chordata > Mammalia > Carnivora > Mustelidae > Mustela > Mustela nivalis. Next base: position 41,311,911 of record NC_139039.1, read on the forward strand.
ATTTGATTCCAGAAAAAATGATTTGTTTTCTTTGTGAATGTATATCAAATATAAAAGCGAATCAATACTAACTCTCAAAAATGAGTGTTCTTTTTATAGCAAGCATTTAAGATAATGAAGTGCTTAGTCTCCAGGGTTCTCTCCTGTGCCGCGGTCTTGGCCGCCAAGTCACACTGCAGTGTTCTTGCGGCAGTGATGACCTCTCCCGCAGAGAGGCATGTGCGGAAGGGGACTTGGAACAAGGCTTGTGCCAGACAGTAGTTCTACTAGAGAATAAGAAGGACGGATTGTCAGACTGTGTGATGTTTAAAGGCTAATTTAGGAAAGATAATTTCAAGAAATTAAAAACAAAAAAGCTGTGTACATAATCCTAAAGGAAGTTATTATATCCTTTAGGAAAACACTTGTGTAAAATACTGATATTTTAGTTAATTTCTTTGAGCAGGGGTGCCTGGGTAGCTCAGTTGGTTAAGCATCTGCCTTTGGCTCAGGTCATGATCCTAGGGTCCTGGGATCGAGTCCCATGTCGGGTTCCCTGCTCGTTGGGGAACCTGCTTCTCCCTCTGCTTGTGCTCTCCTCCCAACCCCCAAAATGAATAAATGAAATCTTAAAAAGAATTTATTTGAGCAAAGTCTTAGGAATATTCATGGAGGTATGAATAATTTAAGAGACTAGTTTTTTCATGGGAACAGAAGTTGTGTAAAATTGCTGAGACAAACAAAACCTTTTGTGCCTCAGGAGCTGGGAGCAGACGGCAGTCAGGGGAGCTGGTGGATGGGCTGGGGCAGCAGGCAGGAGGCTTTCAGGGCCAGTGAGGAAGCATGAAAGAAGTTAAAGCTGGAGAGTGTTAATAAATTTGTGCTTGTAGATGATAGCAGCCCACCTGGCGGCTTCTGGGATGGGAGAGCTTGCTGGAGGTCGAGCTCTATAAACTCTTAACCAGCCAGTTTTGGAGGCTCTCCAGGTTGGCGAAAGCTTCCACCTGCTGGAGGGTATGCACCCCCCCTCCTCGGGGACAGGGATAATGCACTGGGAACCCTCTGGGACCTCCCCCATGTACCTTTTCATCTGACGACTCATTTTTGTTCTTTATAACAGACCAGTAAGCCTAAGTGAAGTTTTTCCTAGAGTCTAGAGCCATTCTAGAAAATTACCAAACCTCATTTGGTAATTGAGGGTTGTGGGAACTCGAGCCTGCAGTATTCCCAGCAGAAGTGTGAATAGACCAGTGCTGCTTTTGTGGCTGGCATCTGGCGTAGAGGGGGCTTTGTGGGATCTGATGTTGACTCCAGGAAGAGAGTGTCCGGACACACCCCGTCGCTGCCAGAGAATTAGTTACTGGTATGAAAAAAAGACTATGTAATTGAATGTTTGGATTTTGAGAAATAAGACTATTGTCTGTTACCGGGTGTCGGTCATTAACTAGGTGTAAGGAATGGCTGGGTCAGGGTGTGAGGCAGAACTGACCAAGTGGGAGTCTCAGTCTCCGATACTTCGGAGCACAAGCCGAGTAACCAGGCACTGGACAGGGCTTGCATACGCAGTTGGAACAAAACTGCATTATTTTGTTGTGGATGCATGTGGGAGGGAGTACATGGGGTTCAAAGTGGGCAGGAAAGATGATGGAATTAAGGGCTGGTAGACTGCAGGGGGCCCGCAGGTAGGAGGAGTGATTCTGAGCAGCTGCCGAAGGGAGGGCCGGCAGGAATTGCTGCAGGGGTCTCTGGTTCATGATCTGACCCGGCGCTCCTGCCCAGACCTAGGGGTGGCTTCTACCCCTGAAGAGGACCGTGTGTAGAAATTGGAGTTGGGGAAACAGACCAAATTCAAGTGCTAGCTGTGTCCCTCTTTAGCAGTGTAACTAGCTTTACTAGTCACACTAGTAAAGCTTTCTGAAACAGCAAACCACGTTCCTGTCACTTGTTAGAGAAGTTCATGTTTCAGTCATTCTGGGCGGCTGGTGACAAAGACCTCAGACAAGGTGGCTTAGACAGCACACATTTATTTTCACTGTTCTGGAGCCTGGAAACTCCCAAGACCAAGGTGTCAGCAGATTTGGGACTTGGTGACGGTCTAGTTCTGGGCTTGGAGAAGCTTGGCGCTCAGCGAGTCCCAGCGTGGCAGAGAGCTCTGGTGTGTTCCTCTAATAATGTCACCGGTTCCTTCCTGGGGGGCCTGCTGTCATGACTACCTCTAAAACTACTCCAGGCACCACCGCATTGGGAAGTTGGGCTTTGAGGAGTGGATTTGTGTGGGGTGGAGGGGGCGGGGGCTGGGGCATTCAGTCTGTAGCCAGCAGTCTTTGAAGGGTTAATGAATGTATGTAAATTTCCAAGCAGAGAGTCATATTTATTAAACTTTTATTTTGTCTTCCTTATTTTTTGGAGTCTAGGTATAAGGAGGTGAGTTAAGTCTACTTTTGTTTGTGATGTAATACCATTTTTCCATGAAATACAGTTAAGTACTAGCAAAATTTTGATACAAATTTAGTTTGCCAAAACTTGTTTATTTATTTGTAAAAAAGAATTTTTGAGAGAGAGAAAGCACAAACGGGGGGAGAAGCAGATGCAGAAGGAGACTCCGTACTGAGCAGGGAGCCCGACTCGGGGCTCGATCCCAGGACCCTGGGATCATGACCTGGGCAGAAGGCAGATGCTTAACTGATGGAGCCACCCAGGCGCCCCATAAAGTTTACAAATTTTTATGTTTTTTATTTATTTAAGAGACTTTTTAAAAAAAGATTTTATTCATTCATGAGAAATAGAGAGAGATCCACACATACAGAGGCAGAGGGAGAAGCAGGCTCCCCAAGGAGCAGGGAACCTGATATGGGGCTTGATCCCAGGACCCTGGGAGCTGAAGAAGGCAGATGCTTAACCCACTGAGCCACCCAGGCGCCCCAATTTTTTTTTTTTTGGACAGAGAGAGAGATTACAAGTAGGCAGAGGCTGAGGGAGGCAGGCTCCCTGCCGAGCAGAGAGTCTGATGCAGGGCTCGACCCCAGGACCTTGAGATCATGACCCGAGCCAAAGGCAGAGGCTTAAGCCACTGAGCCCCCCAGGTGCCCCAAGTTTACATATTTTTTAAGTATAAGATTTGTGAAATGCAGAAGTGTTTGTGCTGTTGATTAATGTAGGACAGTATTACAGGTACAACTTTACCAAAATGTTAGATTGAATAAATAAATTTCCTCATACAGTGCCTGCATTCTGTATTTTCTAAGACAGGGGCTTTTAGGTTTGGGGATCAGGAACGGAATTAAATAACCCTATGAAAAACTTGCTGGTTAATTTATAAGCTCAGTGATTTTCATTTCCTTGTCTCTGGGGTGCCTGGGAGGTGCAGTTGGTTTCAGACTAGATCCTGATCTCAGAGTCCTGCGATCAAGCCCTGGGTCGGGTTCCATGTTCAACATGGGGTCTCCTTCTGTCCCTCCTGGTCCCGCTGTCTTTCTCTCTAAAATAAAATCTTAAAAAAAAAAAAAAAAAAAAAACCCTCAAAAAACAAAAAAAACAACTTGCTGGTTAACTTATAAATTGAGTGATTTTCATTCCTTGTCTGAAAATAGCAAAGAATATTCATATTTTACTTCCTAGCGGTGGTAGCCAAAGCTTTCTCACACTTGCTCCAGGCAGATGTGAGAGCCCCCCACTGCTCTGAGGGCCCATGGCATGCTCTTGTAGAGGGAGTCGGGGTTGCATGAGGGGTCTCCGGGATTCATGATCAGGGTGTCTGGGACCGGTGGGTGAGACTGGAGTCTCTTGGCTTCTCTTTCCTTGCTCAGCTTTTCCTGCACATTGCTTGTACTCTCTGTGACTGGAGCTCCAGAGGAGGCGAGGGGGTGGCGGAATTCTTGAGAATGCGACTGCAGGTGAGTAGAGATGGGATCTTTCTCTGGAAGGAAGCTCTGCTGCCCGTGGATGGGAAGGCTTCTCTTGGCCTGAGTCTTCTCAGTGCATGGGCTGTGCTTGGGGATCTGGGCTCTATTTAACTGTTCTCAGGACCTATGGATACTTGCGTTTGGTCAGGGATTGATCAGGAAGTCCTCTACTTCGCAACATTCAAACGAATGTATCTCATTCTCCGTTCACGTTCACGTGTCCTTGCAGAAGACAGATGGGCAGGATTTTCTTTTCTTATCCATTGTGGTCTTAGTTGGGAAATTGTGTACTCCTTAGTGTTAGTCACGTGGTGCGGGGCACAGTCGGTGCTGGAGGGGACAGGTGTTCCCGCTGTTTTCCAGAGAATGCAAGAAACCTCTGTGTAAGAGAAGAAAGAAGAAATCATTTTTCCTCTCAATTTTAAACTTACAAAGTTCGGTTAATATATACTTGAAGTTTGGAAGCTCCCAAAGATGACTAAAATCCTCTCTACTACCCTTATCTCTTTCACTCACTTTCCCTCTTTGTGATTAAACTTTGTTAAAATTGGAAATCTGAGAACAGTGCTTCGGGAGTAGTTTTAAAAAATTAGCTGTGCATTTGGCAGAATATGTGTAGGAATTAAAATAAAATTTAAAATACTGAAGCACTTTTTGAAGGACCAAGAGAGGCCGGAACTAATAGAGAGGATTCTGTTGCCTTTGAACAGAAAACCAGGATTAATACCCAGACAACGGATCCGAGGGTAGCTGCTGTTGAGAATGGAGAGCTCGCTGCCAGAGGCGTCACTGTGGGGCCACCCTCCAGAAGAGCAGCCCCAGGAGCCCCTCACGATACTGTCTGCTCTGATCTCTTCTAAAGATCAAGTGAGTTTTGTATGCCCGTGGTGGGCCTGGCTTCATGCGTCTCTGCCTGTTTGTAGGGAAGGGACCGATCGGTTGTGTGGCCCTTGTTGGCTGTGAGAGAAGTGTTTGCACATTAGCTCAGTAGAAATTGCAGCCCCAGCCTGTATGCATTTGCCCTTCTAGCGATCTCTGTGAACCCGGGGCTCGCACACCGGACCCAGGATCGAGAGTCACATGCGCTTCTCACTGAGCCAGCCAGGCGCCTCGCAGTGCTGTTTAATGGAGGTGATAATTGCAGACAAGCTAGTCAGAATCCCCAATTTATTGGGAGATCATCGGGTGATCTCCCATCGAGATTCTGAGATCATGAAGTCATTCTGTGCTTACTGTATGTGTCTGTTTCTCAGTGTGTCAGGAAGGCACAGGCAGATCAGCACGGGAGCATGTGGGGTTTGAGCCACACGTGGAGTTTGACCTCCTATCCACACCGCTCCCTCTTTGCCATCAGTATCCCGTGGACAGTTCTCTCCTGTGGATTACTGAGCACGGGCCTGTTGAATCACACTGTCTGTGATGTTCTAGGAGTCCGTGACCTTCAAAGATGTAGCCATAGACTTAACCCAGGAGGAGTGGACCCTGATGGACAGGTCGCAGAGGAAGCTGTACATTGATGTGATGCTGGAGAACATCACTCATCTGGTGTCCGTGGGTGAGTCCGCCGCCGTCTGTCCGTTTGCTTGTTCATGTACTGATTGATAAACCTGTAGGCAGGGCCGCTTCCACGTACTCCAGCGGCTCTCTGCCCTAACTCGTTCTACTCTGTGGCCCTTCTGTTCTGACTTGATGAAATCTGTAAATTATTTTCATCAGGTCTTTTACATAATAATTTGAATATAGTCTTCTTGGCTCAAATTGTGTATCTTTCTCCTGCACTTTCTCCAAGACCCAGAAAAATGCTGGGAATACAGTGAATAGTTTTTGGATGAACAAATCAATATCTTACATATTTTCTGCTCTGGGCGCTATGGTGAAGTTTGAGCACAGTTGAAAACCAAACATCTTGTACCACTTCCTGCATAAAACGCCACGGCGTATTCCAGCGGAGTGCATGTTATCGTCTTCCTTTGGAAATAATGGTAGCCGCCCTATGAGAACATTCATTTCGTTCTGGATGCACACGCAGAGCTTTCTGCACCCCTTTGAGCTGGGGTCTTGACCGCAAGCAAAGGTCTTGACTGACCGGGGGTGGTCAAGCTGAGAACCATTGTCGGTGTTGAAGGTGCTATTCTCTGGGCTGTTGTGCAGGGCGCACCCGGTCCTTCCTCCTTAAATTCACGTACCATTCTCCCGTTGATCTAGGCTGTCAGTTCTTCCAGGCAGATGTGATTTCCCAGTGGGAGCAAGGCGGGGAGCTGTGGAGGGAAGATAGAGGACTTGCTCAAGGCTGGAATCCAGGTGAGCTGGGGACACGGGCTCCGTGCGAGAAGTCTAGTGAGTGAGTGAGCAGGATCTCACTGATGTGCACGTTTGCTTGAGCGAATGAGAACTTCAGAAGACTGAGTGGCCAGGGAGCTGCTGCAGTCCTGAGGCAGCTGAGTCCTGTCATTACTGCTCTGTACTTGAGTTTGACCTCAGAGAAGGAATGTTCCTGTCCTCACAGGAGGTGAAATTTCACCTTGTGCTCTTTGTCATGATTTTTTCTCTCTCTCTCTCTCTCCTTTTTTTTTTTTTTGGTAATGATTTCCACTCATGTTTTCTGCAATAGCCCATCATTATTTATTTTTCTTTTTTGAGATTTTTTAAAACTTTTTGTGTGTATGTGTGTGTGTGTGTGTTCCAAGATTCATTGTTTATGCAGCACACCCGGGGCTCCATGCAGGCCGTGCCCTCCTTAATACCCACCACCAGGCTCACCCAACGCCCGACCCCCTTCCCCTCCAAAACCCTCGGTTTGTCTCTCAGAGTCCACAGTCTCTCATGGTTCGTCTCCCCCTCCTGTTTTCCCCAACTCACTTCTACCCATCTCGCAATGTTCTCCGTGTTTTGAGTTTTTTTCTAGTTGATATTATTCTAAAGTTTGTGTGTTTATTCACTAGTATTGTTCTCAGTTTTACATTATGTGGTCATGCAGTGGTGACTGTTTGAAACACACCTGGGTCTTGTGTGTTTTCAACACTTTAATTCTTCTCTACTCAAGATATTCCTTAGGTTTATCTCTTCCTGTCTTCAATTATTTCAGGCTTAGAAAACAGCTATAAAAAGGAAGAAACAATATCTATGCAAGATATCTTCAAGGAGGACCCATCTGACTGCGGCATAATAGTAAGTCTCCTGAGGACAGACCGTGCCTGTCCATGTTGCAGGCCTGGGAGTTGGATAAGTTAATTACGTATTGTCAGGGAATGTGGTCAAAAAATTTAGTTTGGGGAAGAAATTAGCTTGGATTTAGACAGTAAAGGCTCTCACAAAAGGATAGTTTTGCAGACATGATTTATTTGCATGAAACATGATGTCTTCAAAAACCATCAACTCTCCAGTGAAGATGCTACCGAGGTGTTTTATAACAAAAGATCCACGGCAGCCGAACTCTCCGCTTCAAAGGGGAAAAAACACTGCATTGATTCTGTAAAAATCTATTAGGAACCGAAAGAAGAAAAGGAAGATCCACACACAGATGAGGGCAGGAGTAAGCAGTAAAGGAGCCCGAGGCCGAGTCACATCTACTCGGGGACTTAGAACACCCAGCCTTGGCGGCTGGCGAAGCCCCGTGGAGACAGCCCGGCTGCAGTCCCGAAGGAGAGGCCTGGGCAGAGTGTGCTCCCCTCAGGAGGGGCTTCCCACTGAGCATCCCCACAGGGGCCGTAGTTCTAGGGCAGATGACGGGGTCTGGAGTTAAACATTGGTCTGCCTCCGCGCAGTTTGGAGTGAGCTGCATTTTGTGTTACCACGTCTCTGCCTCTTCCAGGAGCCCGGGCTGTGTGTGTTTGCCTCGTCCCAGGGTCCGTTCCGGGGGCCCGGCCCAGCCTGGAGCAGGAGGGGGTGGGAGGCAAGGCTTCCGGCTCTATGGCGACCAGACCAGAAGGGCCCGTTCTGACCTGGAGGCCAGTTGAGGGCCACTAGCCAGGCTCCCGAGGTCACTCCTGCTGCACGAGTCTCACACACAGCACTGTTGAGCCTGCCTGCGTTCGTGGGGGTCGGGGGGGAAGGTTATGCGGGACAAATCCCAGAAACCTCCATCCATACGATACATTTGGTCCTTGAGTCATGCATAATATGACACTACCTGCAAGGCACTTCTGATATATCCACAAGTCCGACAACATATAAATAGTATAATAAATGTAACATGCGTACAGCATCTGTTAGGAACCCTTCTCAACAGGGTAACCAGTCCAACAACTAGGGGAAGTATTGATTGGATTAACAGTTGGTAATGGAAACTTAAGCGCTGTCGCAAGCATAGATTCTCATTTAAAACTGACATCATTGGGTGTTTGTTTTTTCAGTTTTACATCTGTATACCACTGTCACTAGACAAGGTGATGGCTGCTAGTCCTATAGTGAAAGTTTTCTTGACAAGTTTGGTTAGGGAGGGGAAGAAGACATCTGATACGTTTTTGGGATTAACTCTCGTGTCTGTCATGTCTCCAGCAGGCGAGTCCTGTGTGGAAAAAACAGTGGGCCCAGCAGGGCAATGTTAATCGTTGTCCTGGATTGGTGGGTATAGCCTCAGTTGGAGCCCAGGTGATGGGACATCTTTCCACGATGAGTGTTTTATCACCAGAGCCCAGGAGTGTTACTGTAGTGTCCCCTCCTTGAGCAGTAACCTTAGCAGAAGGGAGAGTATTGGCAGGTGGCTTTGTAAGGTAATTTAGCATCTGCATATTCTAGCATATTAATAGTGGCTAGAAGAGTTTTGTCATATGGCCTATTTGTACATAAAGGGTCTTCATCTGCCCTAATGGGGTCTCATTTTGCCTAGTAGGTCTATTGTTGAGGATTTTTAAAGCCTCCATTAGGTATAACTTACATTTTGATAAAGACCCACGCTTAATTTTTTTAAAAAAAGATTTTATTTATTTGTCAGAGAGAGAGAGAGCACAAGTAGGCAGAGAGACAGGCAGAGACATAGAAGCAGGCTCCCCGCTGAGGAAGGAGCCTGATGTGGGACTCGATCCCAGCTCCCTGGGATCATGACGTGAGCCGAAGGCAGTGGCTTAACCAACTGAGCCACCCAGGTGTCCCCACCCTTCAGCAAGCAGCTACCTCACGAGCCCTACCATGTTTAAATAATCTGTTTATCTGTGTCATCAGTTCAACTTCCTGCGAGTAATAGGGTAATTATGATAAATCCATTCAATATCCTAGGAGGGTACAAAAGTTTTATTAATTAGTTGTTAAGTGGGAGCCGTTATCATTGTGGATTTGAGTAGGTATATCATAATGGAACAGTCTCCAAGGTTTTGATAGTTGGGTATTTTTGGTTTTGTTTTGTTTTCTTATTTATTTATTTATTTTTAAATTAAATTTATTTATTTTCAGCATAACAGTATTCATTTTTGCACCACACCCAGTGCTCCATGCAATCCGTGCCCTCTAATACCCACCACCTGGTACCCCAATCTCCCCCCGCCCCTTCAAAACCCTCAGATTGTTTTTCAGAGTCCATAGTCTCTCATGGTTCACCTCCCCTTCCAATTTCCCCCAACTCCCTTCTCCTCTCTAACTCCCCATGTCCTCCATGCTAGTTGTTATGCTCCACACATAAGTGAAACCATATGATAATTGACTCTCTCTGCTTGACTATTTTCACGCAGCATAATCTCTTCCAGTCCCATCCATGTTGCTACAAAAGTTGGGTATTTGTCCTTTCTGATGGAGGCATCATACTCCATACTGTATATGGACCACATCTTCCTTATCCATTCATCCGTTGAAGGGCATCTTGGTTCTTTCCACAGTTTGGTGACCGTGGCCATTGCTGCTATAAACACTGGGGTACAGATGGCCCTTCTTTTCACAGCATCTGTATTTTTGGGGTAAATACCCAGGAGTGTAATCGCAGGGTCATAGGGAAGTTCTATTTTTAATTTTTTTTTTTTAATAGAGATTTTATTATGTGACACAGGGAGACACAGTGAGACAGAGAACACAAGCCAGGGGAGCGGGAGAGGGAGAAACAGGCTCCCTGCTGAGCAGAGAGCCCAATGCACCACTCGATCCCAGGACCCTGGGGTCATGACCTGAGCTGCAGGCAGCTGCTTAACTGCTGAGCCACCCAGGTGCCCCTGGTGTTTTCTTCTGGGTGGCATGGGCAGATGGGCCGACTGTTAAATACCCAGCATAGTACAGTGTGTAACCCCTGCCCCACAGATGCGCGGACAGCCTCGGAAGCAAGGTGACGGCCCCACAGAATCCATTTGCCAAATTCGGGCAGGGAGTCTTCACTGCTGTATCGGCCCTTTGTACTGTTGTGGAATTTCTTGCTTTTGCCAAATCCGACAAGTTGGATATTCTAATATGGTTTCTTTCATGGCATCCCGAGTGGTGGGCATCCCACAGTCCTGTGCCCACCCGTGAGTGGCCGGCCTTCCCAAGTGTCTGCTTTTCTTGTGCGCCTCTTGGGCTAGTCCGGTGTCCGTCACAGGCTCAACTATGTCTGCCACGGTAGGGCTCGTGAGGTAGCTGCTTGCTGAAGGTCTGCTCTGTGGCGGCGAGCACACTGAGCATTGACATGGAAACAGTAATTTTAGTGTTTGGCACATTGCCAAGTGTCTTTCTGTAGGCATCTTCAATAAACGCTGAGTAGTAACCAGTTGTGAACCCGTCACACCAGAATTCTTTGGATGGGAAATTTATGAATCAGTTAAGCTCAAAAGTGTCAAATATCCTTAAATTCTCTAGAGTGAGAAGTCAAAAGTGCAAGCCTGTTCCAGTTATCAGTGCTTTAGCACTTGATCCTGTTTGGAAGAGACCTAGACTTGCAACACTTTCAATCCCAATTTACCATCCAACAAAACCTCAAAGGTCCAGGTTACCAGAGACCTTGAAAGCTGTCTTAGCATTACCCATGAAGACTTTGTGACACTAAATGAGCTGTTATTTCAGGTCCTCCTGTTGGTGACACATTGCAGCTGAGATAGCATGGGCTTATTTGACCTCTATTAAACCTTTAGGGATTGCACGTGATCTCTAGAATACTCATGGCATTTACCCAAACAACATAATCTAAGACTACGTCATTTGTTGGACATTTGACTGAGTAAAACGGCCTCGTTGGTCAAAAAGACTTCATCTGCAGTTGAAATCTTGAAAAGTTTGTTAAAACCCTAGAAAGTTTTAAAGCACATGCCTAAATGGATTACAGGTCCTCGAGGACCTGATAAAGACAAAATGTAGAAACCGGTTTTTCTGGGGAGACAGAAAGAAAACAACTACTTACATCTTCTTAGCAAGTGCAAACCAATGATTAGAGAAACTTTGTCTTTTGAACAGAGAGAAAAGCAGAATTTTAATCTTTACCATGTACTTTAAAAATCCACTCATTTACTTATTCTTTCCTTACCATACTTAAAATTCCAAAGATCTCCCTGCAGAAACCACCTACTTTACTTTGCATTCCTATTTTGTCCCAAGCCATTTTTCTCCCAAACAGCCAGTCCCATCCAGGACAAAATTTACCTTTTTTTAACCTTCAACAGAACCTACATTCCTGTTCTTGCATCTTTTTTTACATATCTCCTACTTTTCTGGAGGGACTTCCTCCCTTCCTCAGGAGGGACTTCCCACTGAGCATCCCCACAGGGGCCGTAGTTCTAGGGCAGATGACGGGGTCTGGAGTTAAACATTGGTCTGCCTCTGCACAGTTTGGAGTGAGCTGCATTTTGTGTTACCACGTCTCTGCCTCTTCCAGGAGCCTGGGCTGTGTGTGTTTGCCTCGTCCCAGGGTCCGTTCCGGGGGCCCGGCCCAGCCTGGAGCAGGAGAGGGTGGGAGGCAAGGCTTCCGGCTCTTGGCGTCCAGACCAGAAGGGCCCGTTCTGACCTGGAGGCCAGTTGAGGGCCACTAGCCAGGCTCCCGAGGTCACTCCTGCTGCACGAGTCTCACACACAATACTGTTGAGCCTGCCTGCGTTGGTGCGGGTCGGGGGGGAAGGTTATGCGGGACAAATCCCAGAAACCTCCAGCCACACAGTACACAACAGTAAAAATGTTTGTACATGTGGGAGTCGAATACCCTCATGTGCATGTAAGTAACCTGGGGAAGATTTTAATTGGAGATTGTCACTGAATGGCCAGCCTAGAATTTAGAGAGAACTGAATTCATATTCAGAGAACTGAGTGGATAAATATATCTGAGAAATCCTGTAACAGTCTCATCTCTTTCCCAACAGCCAAAATATCACCCAGGAGAAAACCCCTTTGAACATATTGGGTATGATGAAGTTTTCAGTCAGACCTACACATTGACTCAACATGTCTTAACTCACACTGGACCGAGACCCTATAAGTGGAGCGAATGTGGAAAACATTTCAGTCATAGAAGCGACCTTTATAGACACCAGAAAACTTTCATGGAAGCAAAACCTTATAAATGTAATCAATGTGATAAATGCTTCCATAATAGAAGGAAGCTTTGCATACACCAGAGAATTCACACGGGAGAGAAACCCTATAAATGTGATGAGTGTGGGAAAAACTTCAGTCGAAACTCACATCTTCGTTCCCATAAGATAACTCACACAGGAGAGAATCCATTTGTCTGTAATCAGTGTGGGAGTCACTTCAGATATTTTTCATCTTTAACTAGACATAAGCATATTCATTCTGGACAGAAGCCTTATGAATGTCATCTATGTGGGAAAGCCTTTGTTCAAAGTTCTTATCTTAAACAACACGAGAGAACTCACACTGGAGAGAAACCATATAAATGTCTTCTATGTGGAAAAGCCTTTGTTACAAGCTCTAATCTTAGAGAACATGAGAGAACTCACACTGGAGAGAAACCATATAAATGTCATCTATGTGGAAAAGCCTTTGTTCAAAGCTCTTGTTTTAGACAACATGAGAGAACTCACACTGGAGAGAAACCGTATAAATGTCGTCTTTGTGGAAAAGCATTTATTACAAGCTCTTGTCTTAAAAAACATGAGAGAACCCACACTGGAGAGAAACCATATAAATGTCTTCTTTGTGGAAAAGCCTTTGTTACAAGTTCTAATCTTCGAGAACATGAGAGAACTCACACTGGAGAGAAACCATATAAATGTCCTCTATGTGAAAAAGCCTTTGTTACAAGCTCTAATCTTAGAGAACATGAGAGAACTCATACTGGAGAGAAACCTTATAAATGTCATCTATGTGGAAAAGCCTTTGTTACTAGTTCTTGTCTTCGAGAACATGAGAGAACTCACACTGGAGAGAAACCATATAAGTGTCCTCTTTGTGGGAAGGGCTTTGTTACAAGCTCTTGTCTTAGAAAACACGAGAGAACCCACACTGGAGAGAAACCATATAAATGTCCTCTGTGTGGGAAAGCCTTTGTTACAAGCTCTAATCTTAGAGAACATGAGAGAACTCATAGTGGAGAGAGCCCATATAAATGTCCTTTATGTGGAAAAGCCTTTGTTGAAAGTTCCAAAGAACTTGAGAGAACTCATACTGGAGAGAACCCTTATAAATGTCCTCTGTGTGGAAAAGCCTTTGTTACAAGCTCTTGCCTTTGAAGACAGGAGAGAACTCATTCAACATGTACTGAAAAATATGGAAGAGCCTTCAGCCACAGCTCTAATCTAAAACAAATCTGAGAAATCATAAGTGGGGGAAATTTATGGCCATATTCATTATGGAAATGCCTTCATTTTAGATTTATCCTTACACAACATGAGTGAACTCCATTTGGAGGAACCCTGTATTTAACATCAAGGAGGAAGAGACATTAGCTGATCTGTGGTTGTAGGGTGCACAAGAAAATTCAGTCTGAATGATAATCTAATCTCCCTAGAATGGGAAATTACACGGGAAAATCTACAGAAGGAGGTTGCTCAAGGAGAATAACAGAAAAATTGATGCTGGGGAGCTTACTCATTGTAATATGCATGAAAAAAAAAACCCTTTACTAGTAGAAATCTATTGTAGGCATGTGAAGTTTCACACTCTGTAGAATAGTGAATGAATGGAAGTCTTCAGTGATTTTTAATTCCTTAGTCAACTTGCAATTTCTCACACTGTATATATGCCATTGCTAAAATTCGATGAAAGTTTAGAGTTTGCATCAGAAATCCCTGACTAGGAAAAACATCTATCAAGAATGTCTAACCACACAGTTTAGACATTAATTTATATTTTTTGCTTAATGGCCTATTATAAAAATGTAAGAAACATATGTAGGATTGTGACATCATCTGGGAATTCTAAATGCAGAATTTTATGACAAGAAGCAATGATTTTTTTTTTTTTTCCCTTAAGGGACTAGTACATAGAACTGCATATGAAGCGAGGTTGTTGCTAAAAAGTACATTAAGTTGGTCAGGCCTATTTTTTCACAGCAATAATTACTGGGTTCAGCTAGAAAGTAACTAAATATTAACCAAAAAACAATACAAGATGATGTGTCATTACTACATATTGTTAACCATGTATGTAGATCATAATGATGAATTAAAGAGTGATAGTTTGTGACTGAATTCTGCATTTGTTTTCATTTTAGGATGGCGTTATTGAGACAATGAAGGGTATAGCCTGATAATAAGTGGAGTCAGTTCAGCAGCAGGATATAACCTCTATTTGTGCATCCAGTATAGGAACACCTACTTATAGGGGCTCCTGGGGGCACAGTCTGTGAAGCATCTCATTTTGGTTCAGGTCATGATCCCGGGGTCCTGGGATCGAGTCCTGCATCAGGCTCCCTGGTCAGTGGAGAGTCTCTTCCCTCTTCCCCTCCCCCGCTGCTCATGCTCTGTCTTGCTTTTGACTCAATCTTTTGAAAGTGACCACTTTCATATATAAAACCTAAACCCATGTGAAGGGAGAAACATTAGTACAGTGATAGAAGGTTAAGATACACTTTTATCAGTCGATAAGTCATTCAGACAAAATCTGTACAAAAAGACGAGCCCTCAATGACACATTGGCTTCTGGCTCCTGAGCACGCCACCCCATCCATGTGCAGCAGCACGCCTCCCCTTCTCAAGTGCACACAGAGATTCTGCAGGGTTGACCAGATGTTAGTACCAGTGGACAGCGCTTTGCTTTTTTGCCCAAGTCATGTAGTTGCCCTTCTATTTCTCATAAAACCCTTCGCTTTTACCTCATACATGGGACACTTCTGGTTACTCTGGGATCTGTACTTCCCAAATCACAATTCCTTAGCCCCCAGTAAACATTCGCCTATCTCTTGGGGCAGCTCTTGTTTTCTGGTTGGCAGATGTTTGCCTTCCTTTCTTAGTCACAGGTACTACAGAGTGAGATCTAGGAGAGCTGACTTTGGTAGGAAGTCACCAGTTCTCAGGATCCCTTTGGCAGCCCCCCCACCCCGAATGAGTGTGCTCCCTCTGTGATTGCCTCAGAAGGCCCCACCGTGGATCACCAAACCTTGGAAGGGAAAGAATTCCCCTTCATCCCTTCTAGATTCTTGGCTCGGATACCCCACCCAAGGTGAGGTCAAGGGCACAGAGGGATGGGACCCCTAGACAGGAACTGAGAAAGGACATTGGGCAGAGGGGACTATGTGGTGAAGGGCAGCACCTAGGGACACAGCACTGACCTCGCCGGTGGGGGGGTTGGGGAGGAGGAAGGGACTGTGCTGGAGGGAGCAGGTGCTCATGTTGAGTGGAGCCATAGGGTTGGACTAGGGGAAGCTGAGGTTGGTTCCCAGCAAAACCAGTTCAGAGGACATGAGGGCAAGAGAAGAGTCAAGGCAGGGTGAGGGAAGGAATCAACCAGGGCAAAGTAACCCAAAGTAACCAGATGGGCCCCCTTGAGTCCCTGGCCTGTCAGGGAGAATGCGGCCTGGGTGACGTGAGTAGGGGAAATGAAGCCCTCAGACAAGAGTGTAGGGAGAGGCTGCTTCTTTTCTTTCTTTCTGTCTTTTTTTTTTTTTAAGATTATATTCATTTCACAGAGAGCTAGAATGAGCACCAGTAGGTGGTGGTGGGGGGCGGGGGGGGGGAAGCAGGCTTCCCTATAGCCGGGGACCCGATGTGGGGCTTGATCCCAGAACCCTGGGATCATGATCTGATCTGAAGGCAGATGCTTAACGACTGAGCCACTCTGGCATCTCGAGGCTGCCAGAGATGGCTACCAGTACTTCGGGGCCCACAATAGTAAAGTAAAGCAGCAACAAGACGCATGATCTCCCATTTCTGAGCTGAGATGGTAGGTCATTGCAGTGGGTAGAGAACAACATGGCCCAAGTCACTGTAGGAGCTCACAGAGCTTCATCATGGTCACCCCCAGGTTGTATATTTTCATGCCTTCGTAAATGCTTATATTTTAATTTACATTTACTTATCACTAACTTTCTGAACTTGGCAAGTTTAATCATTTCTCAGCACTTTGTTTATTTAGTTGGGTTTTCTGCATACATAGTCGCTTCATGTACAGATGTCTTTCTCAATTTTTCTGTTGAATGTTAGAGTTTTTGCAGAGTGTAGCTACTGCAGAGGACATCCCATGTAGAGAGCAGACCATTCCAAGGGGCAGGAAGGGCCCCAGGGGAAGATTTTCTCATGCACTTTCTAAATGGCAGTTTTCTAACATTCATGTCCTCAGGGGATGGTCAGGTCGCTCAGGCTGGTAGTGAAGTTGGGTTTTTTGAATTTGGGGACATTATTACTTGTTTGTTTTTTAAAGATTTTATTTCCTTATTTTAGAACAGGTGAGCAGGGGTATGGCTGGGAGAGGCACAAGTAGAGCATGGAGCATGGATGCAGTGCTGGGATGGTGACCCGAGCCAAAACCAAGGGTCGGCCTCTAAACGGAGGGCACCATCCACGCCCCCTTCTTATTCGATATTTAACAAAATGTGCCTGGTGCAGGGATTTTTGCCTGGTGTGGGCTCTACAGGCTACGAGTGAGGAACAGTGAGTGGCACCCACAGGCCTTCAGCCTGGCTTGGTGACTACAGAGGGCAAAGCACTCTCCTGTGGGAGGAGGGTGTTCACTGAGGTGAGGGGGTCCTATATCAGACCACATGAGGATATCTGTGTTTGTCCCTCACAGGTTTGGTGGCTGACCCAAGCAGGCCCATTCCTGACCCCTTGGAAGCATTCAAATTGCTGTTTGCGTGATCACTGACCCTATGAGACTCCCAGGTCACCAACTCTGCAGAGCGTGACCCCACACTTACAGGATTTCCACTATACATTTCAATAACTCTGCCCCCAAGGTTCTGTCCAAGGTTCTGTCAGAGCCCCCATCCCTGGTGCCCACAGCTCCCACATCTCTGAACAGTTTAGATCCTGGATTCTAGTCTTCCCTTCTCCAGAGCCCCCGCAAGGCCCACAGGCCTGACCGCACAATGCCAGCCACACTTTTCCCAGCCCCCCCCCCCCCCCCCCCGTGGGCGTGCTCTGTGGGCCTTTGCTGGACTGCTGAGCTGGTGCTTTCCACCTCTGGTGGGCTCTGAAACAGTCATCACACGCTCTGATCCCACAGTGGACACAACACCCTCAGCACACACAAACCCTAACACATGCATGTGCACACATGAGATCTGATGACATGTGTCTGTTCTGACAGTCACATGTGCACCTTCCACGCTGACCACACTCAGCAGACAAATGACCAACCCCTCAAAGGCATACAAACCAGGGAAAAAAGGAACAACTGTGTGCAGATCTTGGGAAGAGATCCCCTGGCCACACAGACAGGCAGTCTGGCTGCACGTGTGTCTGGATCTTGAGGCATTTCACACTTGGGCATGGACATGAATGCCTGGGGCTTGGAGAGGAGAGGCTCAAGACTCCAGCCAAATGCTTTCCATTAACTTTGCTCTATAAAATACTGAACATTATAATTAAGTTTTTAATGCTTCAGCCATGCTCAGAACACTGCGGTGTAAGGATGAGCTCAGCCCACTCATGCCAAGTCAGGGTGACGGGGACAATCTAATGAGCCATGATGTCTAAAAGAATCCGAGAATCTAGCTTAAAAGAAAGGGAGGTTCTGTTCCTCCCAAAGTAAACTGTTAAGTTTTAAGATTCAGCCTATACTGCTCTCAAGAGATGGGGGGAGGGGGGCAGAAATCAATGTTCTTAAAAGTACCACACAATATGCAATCTTCCATGATTTGTTTGCATCTAAAATGGCACAATCAAAGCCTTCAAAAATCTAGCAGTCAGAACTAAGTCTTCCTATGAGAAGAAATCACTTTCCTTTCTACTCCTAGATCTTAGGGTTATCTTGTGCTCAGGGGGTGCGGGAGAGATCAATGAGACAGAGCAGGCAAACGGGCTGACCTCCCTCAGAGCCTGGCAACCTCATTCTTGGCAGAGAATAGGAGAGACCAGTGGATCCTCTTACTAGGCGTTTGATACAAACACACAAGCAAGAAGAGTAATGGGAAAAATGCAGAAAGGGGCACCTGGATGTCTCAGTGGGTGAAGGCAGAGTCCAGATGATCAGTTAGAGGCTTTGTGCTCAGAACAGCCCTATTGCTCTTCAAACATGGATATAAGTGTTTTGTACATAAAAATATTAAAGCATTCTTTGCTTGAAAATATGTGAAGTAAAAGGATGTCAGTTTGCCACTAATGAGAGGATTTTGTGCGTCCAACCCATAGAGAGCAGCTGCAAATCCTGGTTAAAATACACAGAACTTTGAGAACATTATTATGTCGATGCTTGAACGGGTGTTTGACGTCCAGGGCAGGAGCATTGTCTCGTCCTCCCCGGGGTTTCTGCTGGGGCAAACTGAAAGTCAGCGGGAGGGAGAACCAGGAGAGAAGGGCAGCCTTTCTGGGCTTAGTGGGAATAAGGTGGAATGTCGTGCAAGCAAGGTATTGGGGCTTCTGCATCCTGGTAAGACAGAGGTGAGATGACAGTAGGAAATACTCCTTTAAAGGGTGTATTTATGGAAGTTAAGAGATTTGTGGGGCCAGTAAGGATTCCCTGAACCTGAGATACCTCACAGGAGGAAGCCCATGTGGGGTGGTAGGACCTGCAGGCGTTTCCACCCCTGCAGAACTTGCTCAGTGTAGACGCTGTCAGCCTGAGGGAGAAAGACTTCACGAGCGAGTGAAAACAGGCTGGTGGTTGGGCACAGTCCCCCGGAACAGGACTGCAGGCTCTGAAGTGGGGGCAGCAAGAGAGGTGGTATAATACAGTCCCACAGCTTTGGGGGGATTGCTTCCAACTGCAGGAAGACATCTGCAGTGACTATTTTAAGATTTTATTTATTTGAGAGAGTAAGAGAGAGCACAAGCAGGGGGAGGAACAGACTCCCCGCTGAGCAATGAGCCCCATGTGGGGCTCAATCCCAGGACCCTGGGATCATGACCTGAGCAGAAGGTAGATGCTTAACCCACTGAACCACCCAGGCGCCCCTATTACTTTTGAAGTTTTGGTGGCAATACTGACTGTCCTCATAAAGGAAGATAACTGTTGCACCATCAGACTTTACTTGATCTGTTAATAATTTCTGATGATTTTTCATAAAATACCTTCTCCAACATGAATTATCTTATTTTCATAGAAGATTTTATCCTTCTGGTAATTTCGTTTTCACTTATTTCCTGTTTTAGCAGTTACCCTACACTAAATTTTCTTGTGGACACCAAGGCGATGTTTAGCCCAATGAGCATGTGTATTGGGTACAGATATTGTGTTCCGTGGAGTTTAATTATTTGTTTGATTAAAACACATTTCTGTAGAATTCTTCCAGTATAGTTTTTGCATAAACATGAGAATGTAGTTTTCATTTCTATTAATATGGTTGTTTTAATGAATACTGTAAATCTGAATCACACTCGCATTCTGACATAAAGGTCACTTGATCATGCTACAGTATTTACTGGTGCAATGCTTACTTGTATTTTGTGTATTTACTTGTATTTTACTTTTATTTACGTGTCATATTTGTCTGGCATGTACTTTATGGGCCAGTTTATGGACCGGTCTATTCTCAACCTTGTATACACTCTATAAGAAGCGTTGGGAAAGACCGACTACAGCAATACTTGCAAACAGGTGAAGTGAATTGCTTTTTCAATTAGTTCATTAGCAGAGAGAGGCTCTCTCTTGGACTCTGTGAACTTTGTGGTGTGTGTGTTCCCTTCTATTAATTTCTGTTTCTTTGACATAGAACACAAATTCATCCTTTTACTATTCTGGAATAAGAACAATAAATCCAAGATGAATCTTTTTCTTTTAAAAGATTTTATTTATTTATCTGAGACAGCACAATCGGGGGGGGGGGAGGGAGAAGCAGGGAGCTGGACATGGGACTTGGTCCCAGGACCCCAGGATCATGACCTGAGCCAAAAGCAGATGCTTTACTGACTGAGCCACCCAGGCGCCCATGACGTAAGTTCTTGCGTACATTCTTAACTCTTGACACATTCTCCTAATGTTCTTCATGGGATCCTATTTCTCCATTCATTAAATGATGGAGCCACTTGGAAATTTGGATTTCAGCGTTAAGAACCCTCAGGGAAGGACAGCATTTCCTGAAATGTCTGTGCTTCTCTTCATCTGAGTCTTGTGATGAGGTCCTCCACAGATCATTTTGCTGAGATCCCCTTTTGGAGAGAGATGGGGAAGCCTGGAAAACATATTTCCAGCTCTGACAGTGCTCAGGGCCCTACTACCCCTCATGCTTCTCACTCTCCTTCCAGCCCAAAGGTCTATGAACATGTCATTACCTGCTGTTGGGGGTTTCCTCAACAGCGAGCCCAGGCCCACATTCATGTTGGTTCTATCTGTCCAGCATTCCGTGGGACAGGAGTCCGGCAAGGGAGAACTTCTATAGCTAAGGTTCTTGCTTGTGCCAGCACAGTACGTGACTGTAGGATTCACGCTCCCATTCTGGACTTGATGCTTTGCTGCTCTGACACCTGGCAACTCAGACCTCTCTCCCCCTGTCGGCTGAGCTCCTGCTGTGGGCTACGTGGACATACTGGGGAATGGTGACATGGGCTCCATGGTGGGGCTGTCAAAAGGGACGGCGAACCCTGTGGGCTGGCCCCCAGCAGACACAAGGGATGGAGACTCTGAGGACCTGGCAAGAACCCCCAGCAGAGGGATCAGAAATATGCAATGACAGACATGGGTTGTGGGCACAGGGTTTGGACAGTGGAAGATATGGCGTGGCGATTCTGGAGAGCACACACGGCTGCCAGGCACAGGAGGTGAGAAGACAAGAAGGAGGACATGGGACCCAAGTAGATCAGCGCTTAGGGGCAAATTTATAGACTTGCCTGGACATGTGGGAATAGGAGGACTGAAATCAGTCACCTCTGTGTCCTTCTCAGGAACTAAAAAAGGACACAAATGCTGGAAGGAGATGGAAGAAAATAATAAAGAGTATAACATAATGACATAGAAAAAGACAATCTAAAAATCGACCCAGGGAAACATTGTTATTGATGATAATACCAGTAGTAAACATGCTGAGGAAGAGAAAGGAGAGTCAGCTGGAGGGCCAAGGCTGGGTGGTGGAGACACCCTGTGGAGCCTGCAGACATGGGTCAGATGCTGATGAAGCCGTGTGACACCTGCAGGATACGTTCTGCCCATCACCTCCCATGGCTCACTGCCTCTTCCCAGGCCTCAAGCCCATAGCACCCATGTAACCGTGCTGTGAGAAGGTATGTGCTTGCCAAGTTCCAGATCTCAGGGAAAGCATTCTTTTTTCCTTTTTTTTCCCTTTCACCATTAGGTGTTCTTTTAGCTTGAGGGTTGTTTTTTTTTTTTTTTTTTTTTTTTTTAGATGCACTTTTCAGATGAAAGGAATTCCCCTCCCTTCCTGGTCCATGTGGAGTATGCACCATGACTTCTCTCACCTCTTGGGAGGGTCATATTGATTTTCACTGTGTGTTAATGTGATGAATCACTGTCATTTAAAAAGTACTGATTCAACTTTGACAAAGCAGGAAAGAATGTCCAATGGAAAAAAGACAGTCTCTTCAACAAATGGTGCTGGGAAAACTGGACAGCCACATGCAGAAAAATGAAAGTGGACATTCTCTTACACCACACACAAAAATAGACTCAAAATGGATGAAGGACCTCAATGTGCGAAAGGAATCCATCAAAATCCTTGAGGAGAACACAGGCAGCAACCTCTGTGACCTCAACCGCAGCACCTTCTTCCTAGGAACGTCACGAAAAGCAAAAATGAACTACTGGGACTTCATCAAGATCAAAAGCTTTTGCACAGCAAAGGAATCAGTCAACAAAACCAAAAGACAACTGACAGAATGGGAGAAGATATTTGCAAACGACATATCAGATAACGGGCTAGTATCCAAAATCTAGAAAGAACTTATCAAACTCAACACCCAAAGGACAAAGAATCCAATCAAGAAATGGGCAGAAGACATGAACAGACATTTGTGCAAAGAGGACATCCAGATGGCCAACAGACACATGAAAAAGTGCTCCATATCACTCAGCATCAGGGAGATATAAATCAAAACCACAGTGAGATCCCACCTCACACCAGTCAGAATGGCTAATATTAACAAGTTAGGAAATGACAGATGCTGGCGAGGATGCGGAGAAAGGGGAACCCTCCTACACTGCTGGTGGAAATGCAAGCTGGTGCAGCCACTCTGGAAAACAGCAGGGAGTTTCCTTAAAACGTTGAAAATAGAGTTACCCTATGACCCAGCATCACACTACTGGGTATTCACCTTAAAGATACAAATGAAGTGATCCGAAGGGGCACAAGTACTGGAAGGTTTATAGCAGCAATGTCCACAATAGCCAAACTATGGAAAGAACCTAGATGTCCATCAACAGATGAATGGATAAAGAAGATGTATATATACACAATGGAATACTATGCAGCCATCAAAAGAAATGAAATCTTGCCATTTGCAACGACGTGGATGGAACTAGAGGTTATCATGCTTAGCGAAATAAGTAAATCAGAGAAAGACAATTATCATATGATCTCCCTGATATGTGGAAGTTGAGAGGCAACATGGGAGGTTTGGGGGTTAGGGAAGGAAAAAATGAAACAAGATGGGATTGGGAGGGAGACAAACCATAAGAGACTCTTAATCTCAGAAGACAAACTGAGGGTGGCTGGGGGGAAGGGGGCAGAGATGGGATGGTGGGGCTATGGACATTGGGGAGGGTATGTGCTATGGTGAATGCTGTGGAGTGTGTAAGCCTGATGATTCACAGACCTGTACCCCTGGGGCTAATAATACATGTTAATAAAAAATAAAAAGTTTTAAAAAAGTATTGATTCAAAAAAGAAGTCCTGATTGATCCTTTCATTCATGGCAGGATCTCTACATTGTTTTAATGTCTTACCCTTTTTGTATATTGTTGAACACTTTTGCTTGTATGTGTGTGGGTATATATGTATATATAATGTATGTGCACATAATCTACCTTTGCATTTTTTAAAAGAGATTTTATTTATTTGAGAGAGAGAAAGCATGAGAGGGGAGAAGGTCAGAGGAGAAGCAGACTGCCAGTGGAGCTGGGAGCCCGATGCGGGACTTGATCCTGGGACTTTGGGATCATGACCTGAGCCGAAGGCAGTTGCCCAACCAACTGAGCCACCCAGGTGCCCTGCCTTTACATTTTAACATTTTTTCTTTTACATATTAACATTTAAAATAAAAATATTTTTTTCAGTTTTACTGTGGTATAATTAACATTGCAGTGGAATATACTTATAGAACATGATAATTTGATATACATGTGCATACATATACATAGTGGTGGATTCCCACAGTCCAGTTAACCAACACATATATCACCAGTTGGAAATCCAAGTATGCCTTCGGACTTCCCCCAAAACCAAGCTAAGAATAGGTGATCGTTGCCCAGAAGCCTTACCAATAACGTAGTCAGTCATCACATATTTATACCTTCTATGTGTTACACATTGTATTTTTACAGCAAAGTAAGCCAGGGAAAAGAAATTATTGACATTAAGAAAACTGAAGGAAAATATACAGTGTGTTACTGTATTGAAAACAAGGCATGTGTAAGTGTCCTGTGCAATTTGTGGACATACATACATAATACACACGTGTGCATGTGCATGTTTGTGTGGTGTCTTCTCCCACAGCACCCAGTCAGGCCCGCGCTTGTCTACACACCCAAGGGAGCATCGACCCTGGACCCTCTTCTCACAAGTCAGCTGCTGGAAAAGCAGCCCACCGTGAGATCCATGTGCCCTACAGGGTCTCCCATTAGAAGAGAGTGTCCCCTCATCCCACACACAGGTCAGATCAGAGATGGCTGTCGTGCATCCGAGCACTCCGGCTGGGACCCTGCACTTATCATCACCTGCCTGGCAGATGGGCCTGAATGCTACCCCCATGATGCTCCTTAGACTCATGACCTGAGCCTTGTCCTAATCCCTCAGGCCCCAATCAAGTGTCATAATACGAACTCAAAGCTGAACCCACAGACTGCCATGTGGACCTGGGCGCGGGACTCCAAGCTCAGCCTCCAGGCATTGGGCAAGAGCTCTGACAGGTGCCCATCCAGACCCAGACCCAGTCCCTTCCAGATCACCCAGCAGAGGGCAGACACTGAATCTGGAGCCTGTCCAGACTCCACTTCCTGTGCATTGCAACTGGACTTGGACCCGAAGCAGCCCCATGGGACAGGATGCCAGCCAGGGTGCTGGGCACTGAGCTCATCCAGTGCCGTCTGTGCCCGCCCTGGTCCTTGCCCTTCAGCCCCCAGCTGTGTTGTGGGCCACCCCTCAGAATGGTCGCCCCACATCAGACAGTGCAGGATGGGGCTCCAGTCCCACGGCAGCTCTGGTTCCCTCCTCCACTGCAGAGCCCTCCGTTCCTCCAGACTGTCCCTCTGTCCCCTTGAGTGATGACCCCGTGCAGGAGGTAAGCTCACTCTTCGGTCTCATGGGACGTGGAGGTGACTGTTGCATCCACACAGGGAGAGGCAGGGAGCTGCTGTCCCAGGTCCAGAGTGTCCCAGCTCCAGCCTGTCTGCCCATGGGGAGTCCGCGATGGTGCATGACGCACATGTGCACCCACAGCCTGTTTAGTTACGTAAATATAAACTGTATTGAACCTGGAACTTATTAAACTGGCATATCAACTATTTTTAAATTAATGACTTTTATTAAAAATGAGTCAAATTGTGTGAGTACGTTTTAAATTATAATGTAAATAGAATACAACAAAATTAACCTGCATTTGGTCTGTGAATAATTAAATTTTTTTAAAAAACATTTTT
The DNA here is from genome assembly GCF_964662115.1 of Mustela nivalis. Taxonomy (NCBI): domain Eukaryota; kingdom Metazoa; phylum Chordata; class Mammalia; order Carnivora; family Mustelidae; genus Mustela; species Mustela nivalis. Next base: position 41,337,032 of record NC_139039.1, read on the forward strand.
TCTAAAGATTTTATTTATCTATTTATTTGAGAGAGAGAGAGAGAGAGAGAGAGAGAGAGATCAAGTAGGCAGAGAGGCAGAGAGAGAGGGAGAGGCAGGCTCCCCATGGAGCAGAGAGCCCGATGGGGCACTCGATCCCAGGAGCCTGAGATCATGACCCGAGCCGAAGGCAGAGGCTTAGCCCACTGAGCCACCCAGGTGCCCAAATTATTTCAATATTAATAGAATTCTCCCAAATGTGATATATAGGTATGTTAACTTTTAAGTACTGAAGAACATTTTGTAAATTAGTTTTACTCAAGATTTATTTATCTGGGACGCCTGGGTGGCTCAGGTCATGATCCTCATGTCCTGGGATCTAGTCCCACATCAGGCGCCTTGCTCCATGGGGTGCCTGCTTCTCCCTCTGCCTCTGCCTGCCTGTGTTCTCTAACAAATAAAATCTTTAAAAAAAATTTATCTGGGAATAAAAAGGAGCTTGGTAGGGCCTGTGCCTATTTAAAAACACAGCCTCTGAGGCAGAATTCGGCCCCAGTGCATCAGGATATGCACAGAAACAATGTTCTGGAGCGGACCTTATGTGTATTAAATTCTGGAAGGCCCTGCACCCACACGGAGTCCTCTGTTTTCTCATACTGGAAGCAGTTGTTCAGGTTTTCTTTATTTTTATAGCAGGTGTTGAGTTTTAAAACATTTTTGATGTCTATGCTCAATGCCCAAGATGCCAGCTCTGTGTTGTCACCGTCGTGGTCGGTCTGACTGGAGCCTGTGTGTGCCCAAGGGTTTACATGGGGTCCACATGGTGGGAATGGGCAGCAGCATTTATGAACCATGGAGCTGGAGATGAGATCACGTGCCTCATGCCGTCTACATCTTCTAACCTCGAAAAAATGGCAACTGTCACCTAGAACAGTGGGCCGGCTCTGTGTGTGTGTGTGTGGGGGGGGGAGTTCCTTCTGAGGAGCATGTAGCTACTCCTCCCTCCCTCACTACACTTGCCTTAGCAGGGCTTCCTTTCGTCGATGGGATTTCGTCCCTCAAGTGCCAGCTGCCCCCTGCAGAGCAAGGAAAGGTCCACAGCTGGGCGAGTCCCTAGCTCTTCTGTGACCAAGGAGATGCCCAGTGTCGTGCTCTCCCTGCCCGCAGAGATGACGCAACACCAGCACACACACAGGTCGGTGCACAAGCTCTTGTTTATTCCCTGGTCGATCTTTCTCTCTCCTCCTGGGGGGGAAGTTCTCTTGCCTTATATAGGGCATAACAACCAATCACAGAGGTGTTCACGTGCACAGGAGGTATTGGGCTCGTAGGCAGTGGTGGCATGCGTTGTTCATGTGACGAGCATGAGGTCACGTGTGGCCAGGGTGGATGTTTTTCAGGCTGTCCGCGCTGCTCGGGCTATGTAGCTGGCGCCATCTTAGGGGCGCGACCCCGACAGCCCAGTCTCCATGCTGTCAGGTCACAGGCTGTTTGTACTAGCCCTGGCCTCATGGTCCAAATCCTGCCTCCTTCCTCTAGCATGGCTCTGCATTTCTGGCAATACTGAGAGGGTCTGGAGAAGCACAGAAAATTCCTCTCCCTTCTGGATCTTTTAACAACGAAGGGAGTGAAAGAATTTTGGACTCAAACAGCCATTAGAACATGGGGTTGGGGGCGAGGAGTGGGCTACGGCTTGCTGGATGTGCAGACCCGGAGAGCGGGTCAGGAGGCGTGAACGCACTGAGCAGCACCAGGGCTCAGCGTCCCTCCAGAGCACTTGCACTCAAGTCTCCGACAGTTTTGTGTCTTACAGCGCCCAAGGGGCCCAACAGGAAATCAGCACTGAGAATCATTTAGCTAAATGCTGCCGCTTAAACCGTAACATGCTTACAGATGTCCTGGAGAGCCGGGTCTCAACCCCAGGAAATGACAATTCAAGAAGTGTGGGATGGAACCATGAAATTCCACCTTAAAAAGAAATAAAAGATTTCATTTATTCATGAGACCGAGCAGGCTCCCCAGTGAGCAGGGAGCCGATGTGGGAGTCTGTCGCAGGACCCCGGCATCATGACCTGAGCTGAAAGCAGCGTCCCAACCCACTGAGCCACGCAGGTGCCCCTGCTTTTTTCTTTTCTTTTCTTTATTTTTTGCATTGGAGAGAGGCCCCCTCTTCACCCAGGCCATCGGAGTAGCCCTCCCTGACAGCTGTCTAAGCACGGTGCGGGGCCGGGCTGCAGTTCTTCCGGCGCGAGCTCTTCGGCGGAAGGCCTGGAGGTTCTGTGACTGTGACCACGGACCCCCGCCAGTGCGCAGGCCGTCCGGCCGCCCAGCAGTTCCGCGGCCCCAACGGCAGGTTAGGAGCGGACGCGTCTGCGGCCCCGGGGAACCCGGGAGGCCTGGGGCGAAGGCGGGCTGGAGGCCGGCGGGGTGGCCCGACGTGTGCCCCGACCTGCAGTCAGGAGAAGCGTGCGCGAAGCCAGATTCGGTCGGGGGCTCTGGGAACACGCGGCCCTGGAGCCCCGAGGGCCAGCAGACCTCGGACCTTCCTGCGCCGGCTCCGGTCAGAGGGGGACGGTTCCGTGTGCACCTGCGGGAGGGGTGCAGGGGGGGACGGTTCCGTGTGCACCTGCGGGAGGGGTGCAGTGGGGGGACGGTTCCGTGCGCACCTGCGGGAGGGGTGCAGGGGGGGACGGTTCCGTGCGCACCTGCGGGAGGGGTGCAGGGGGGGACGGTTCCGTGTGCACCTGCGGGAGGGGTGCAGTGGGGGGACGGTTCCGTGTGCACCTGCGGGAGGGGTGCAGGGGGGGACGGTTCCGTGTGCACCTGCGGGAGGGGTGCAGGGGGGACGGTTCCGTGTGCACCTGCGGGAGGGGTGCAGGGGGGACGGTTCCGTGCGCACCTGCGGGAGGGGTGCAGAGCGGGGTACGGGGAGCGGCTGCGGGTACACGTGGCAGATGCAGAAGAGGACAGCCAGAAAGGGGCTCAGCGCACAGACGGAGGAGGGGCAGGTGGGAGAAGTGCAGACACCGGAGTCCCCGCAGTGTGTGTTGTCTTCTCCCTGTATAGTGTCATACTCGGATCATGAAGACTCAGTAGTTTTCTACTCTTGGCTGTATTCTGAAAATATTCTTTGGAACTTAATAATTTTCCCTGTTTCAGTGTACATTTGTTGAGTTTTTTTTTTTTTTTACTTTGGGAGCAGCAAAGTTTAGTTTAACCAGTTTGTGTAGTAATGGATTTTCTTTATGTGATCTTTTAACTTTGTGGGCTGTAAACTCAGGTTTTGACTAGGTATGTGCTCCCTTTATCCCTCTCAGTGAACGTTCAGGGACACGCTGAGTGGTAACGCATGTTTGGTCGGGACAAAGCCCATGGTGATGAACACACCACATAGAGCTCTTTGCACACGTGGCCATCCTTCATGGTTTCCAGTACTGGTAGCTGGTTCTTAACTTCCTGTTTCCTGAGAGTCTAATGTGGTGTTTGAGAAAAGTGCACTGCTCGAGATCATTATGACGAAAACCGTGGTAGAGAAGTTGCTTAGGAGTATGAAATCTGGCCTGTGATCTTTGCAGGTGGGGTGGGAAGGGGAAGCCTGTCCCGTGAGGGTGCTGGTGGTTGCAGCCTGCCGGCTTCTGCTGACCTCCGTGCCTGTCCCCGCGCATGAACGGGGTTCCAGGGCAGTGGGCAGGTGAGAACCGAGACTGTTTACGCTAAGCACAGACCATAGGTGTCTCTTCCAAGGAGAGGGGCACCGGTGATGTGTCGTGAGCTTAGGGAAGGAAAAGAAGAATGCGGAGGGAGTTAAGGAACCAGGAGTGGGTGGGATACTGGGAAGTTCCAGAGGAGAAACGAGTCTCTGCCCACCTTCCGGGAGATCAGTGCTCTGCAGGCACTAGCAGCGTCTTCAGCGTCTGATTTCAGTCACATACCCACTGCTGCCGAGTGACGTGTGGGTTTCCCTAGGATAGGAAGACTTTCTGAAGAAACAGAAAAACCGAACTCTGGGTCTCCGTGTTGAAGTTTATTGTCACTGTGAGTTCTGAAGTAAAGATCCACGGCAGCCGAACTCTCCGCTTCAAAGGGGAAAAACACTGCATTGATTCTGTAAAAATCTATTAGGAACCGAAAGAAGAAAAGGAAGATCCACACACAGATGAGGGCAGGAGTAAGCAGTAAAGGAGCCCGAGGCCGAGTCACATCTACTCGGGGACTTAGAACACCCAGCCTTGGCGGCTGGCGAAGCCCCGTGGAGACAGCCCGGCTGCAGTCCCGAAGGAGAGGCCTGGGCAGAGTGTGCTCCCCTCAGGAGGGGCTTCCCACTGAGCATCCCCACAGGGGCCGTAGTTCTAGGGCAGATGACGGGTCTGGAGTTAAACATTGGTCTGCCTCCGCGCAGTTTGGAGTGAGCTGCATTTTGTGTTACCACGTCTCTGCCTCTTCCAGGAGCCCGGGCTGTGTGTGTTTGCCTCGTCCCAGGGTCCGTTCCGGGGGCCCGGCCCAGCCTGGAGCAGGAGGGGGTGGGAGGCAAGGCTTCTGGCTCTATGGCGACCAGACCAGAAGGGCCCGTTCTGACCTGGAGGCCAGTTGAGGGCCACTAGCCAGGCTCCCGAGGTCACTCCTGCTGCACGAGTCTCACACACAGCACTGTTGAGCCTGCCTGCGTTCGTGGGGGTCGGGGGGGAAGGTTATGCGGGACAAATCCCAGAAACCTCCAGCCACACAGCACAGTGCCGGAGTTTCTGTGGGTGGTGTCCCCGTGTTTCAGTAGAAAGAGGACTCCTGATGTATATGGCTGTGGCACAGGAAGGTACGTTGATTCCAAGCTCTGAAAGGCATAGTCTCAACACTCAGGAGTGAGTTGCCTTGGAAGGAAGCTCAGACAGGAAGACGAGGAGTCAGGAATCCCTCTTCCTTAGAAGAGTTACTCTGTCGGTTCTTATGTCCTCTCCCTCCTGAAATGCGATTTTATTTTTATTTTTTTAAAAGATTTTATTTATTTATTTGAGAGAGAGACAGTGAGAGAGAGCATGAGTGAGGAGAAGGTCAGAGGGAGAAGCAGACTCCCCATGCAGCTGGGAGCCCGATGTGGGACTCGATCCCGGGATCATGACCTGAGCCGAAGGTAGTCGTCCAACCAACGGAGCCACCCAGGCGTCCCCTGAAATGCGATTTTAGATTGACTAATGTTCAGCTCTCAACTGTCCTACCTAACACGTGCTCACTGTCCCTCACGGTGTTTTCTGAGTCCTCTTCCATCTCTAGATAGATCCCATCTATGAACCACAGACATCAAACTTGTGAAGCATTTCCATTTGGGGCTGAGTCGTTGGACTTCATGTGCAGGTAGGGATTGGAGATGGGGTGAGTACTACGGTTTCAGTGAGGTAGGGTAGCAGGGGTTTCCTGGGGACCAAAGCAGGATGCCCTGTCAATTCTCTCTGGGTAAGGACTAGTTAATGTGCAGGAATCACTCCTGGAAAATAAGGTTGGTAATGGAAAATTTGATCTCCCTGACTTCATAATGCATTCCAGCCCTACAAAGTGAGCCTGTGTGGATCTGGCCTCAAAATATTAGTTACTTGGAATAAAGTGGGAGAATGTAGAAATCTACATGATGGGATGGGTTTACTCTACAACTGCTTTTTAAAAATGAGATTAGGGGTGTCTGGGTGGTTCATTCGGTGATCTTAGGGTCCTGGGATCGAGGCCCGCATTGGGCTCCTTACTTTGTGGAGAATCTGCATCTCCTTCTCCCTTACCCACTCTCCTTGCTTGTGTTCTCTATCTTTCCCACCAGTATTTTTCTTTAAGATTTTATTTATTTAACAGAGATCACAAGTGGGCAGAGAGGCAGGCAGAGAGAGAGAGGGGGAAGTAGTCTCCCTGCTGAGCAGAGAACCTGATGGAGGCTCGATCCCAGCACCCTGGGATCATGACTTGAGCCGAAGGCAATGCCCAATGATGGAGCGCGGCAGGCACCCCTGTATGTGTCTTTAAAGCTGAAGTGTGTCTTCTGATGGTGTTGTTTGTTTGGGTATTGCTTTTAGTGCAGCTACCCACTCTGCCTTTCTGTTACAGAATTTAGTCCACCCACATCTTTGGTAACTGCTGGACGGGTTTCCTGATGCCATCTCACTTGTTCTCTTCTAGATAAGAGAACGGTCTGTGGGTGTTGATGGTTTTCTGTAGTGCTGTGCTTTGATCCTCTTTGTATCTTCTGTGTGTCAACTGTTGCTCTGTGGTCACTGGAGACTTCCATAAAACATCTAGATGTGACAGTCTAATGTAAGCTGATAAGTAACTTTACTCCTCTTATGTTTTACATTTTTGATGTTTTTCACATTGTGTCTTTTAAAAATTATGGTAGCCATAGTTATTCTCAGTACTTTTCTCTCTCAGTCCTGCTGCTGGAAGTAAGTGGTTAATATCACCATAAAATAGGATTGCAGTATTCTGAATTTAGCTATATAACTATATTAAATGCTTATTTTGTTATTTATAAAAAAGATTTGTTATGTATTTGTCTGAGAGAGTGAGAGTGAGCACAGGCAGGCAGAGGGAGAGTAAGAAACACTCCTCGATGAGCAGAGAGCCCGATGCAGGGCTCCATTCCAGCACCCTGTGATCATGACCTGAGCTGAAGGCAGAGGCTTAACCGACCAAGCCACCCATGCACACCTATGTTCTTTCAAATCTTGTATTTGCTGTATCGTTTCTCATACCTTTTCTATGTGTGGCCCTGCTCCAAACTCAGGTCTCCTCTTGGGGGGGTGTGGAATTCCTGATTGCAGGCCTTCTCTTAATGCTGCAAGGCTGGGCCAGGTGCTGACAGCCTTCTTTTGCTTTCCCTAGTGTGCTGCCAAAGTGCTCCTGTTTGACTCCCAGTCCTACAGAGTGGGGCCAGTGCTGTCTGCATGCTCTAGCCAGCTGCAGGGCCTCAGTCTGGATGCAGTTGGGAGTGCACTCAGGGAGCTGAGCACCAGGTTTGGAGATGTGTGGGTGATGTGCACTGAGCACTGGGGGGTGTAGTCTGCAGTGGAGTTAGTAGGAGCCATGTCTTTGATACCCTGTAAGACCTTTACGTGCTCTTTTCACAGGATTCCCAGCCCCAGCTTATGTAGCTCACCCTGGTATTGTAGGGAGTGCAGAAAAGACCTGGGTTTCTTTGGCTAGAGGTCACTCACTCAGATGCTCTCCCTTTCCCTGTGGGAAAGAATGTGGGCCAGAATGCTTTCTCATGGCACCAAGGCGCGCCCTTTTTGGGGAATGGGGATCTAGGTAAAGTGAGACTGTTACTCTTACCCAAAAAGAGGTAATGCACCTGGTCTTCAGCGATCTTCCACTTGCTCCAGCCCTGTGCTGGACCTTCATCAGAAGGCAGTCCCACTGGTTTGTATGGTTGACGTATGGTTTGACATAAACACAGTCCCAAGAAACTAAATTAGGAAAGTGCAGATAACCAAACCACGTTCCCATGAGAAGCTATCAGACTTTTAATGTGATTCCAACTTGTAAACTGTGGAGATTTTTTTTCTTATATAAATAGTTAACTGTTTTTAAAATTCTAACAAATATATTACGCATTAAACCTAGAGATAAATCATTCTTTGGTCTGAAGTATGTCCAGGTGAATTATTTCTGTTTTGGCCCTGAATAGCTTGCATTGTACCAACTAACTAGTGGCAGCAGTGAACCCTTCGTGAAGGACGCAAGCAACTGCCCAGCGGCACCACAGTGTAGCCTCTCTGGGTGACATGACATGACATGACCTGAGGAGAGGGAAGCCCGCCGATGTGGTCATCATATTCACACCGGTTTCTTCTACTGAAGCACCTGGAAATGAACACCACAGAAGGACAGTCCGGAGAAGTAGGCAGCTTGTCCTGACTCAAACAAAATCAACTGGAAATTGGTTCAAGTGAAATACTGAGGCTTCTGCTTCCAGATAAGTTGTTGAGTAGAGACAAGACAGACAACAGGAAATTAAAGATTCAATCAAATAAAAATTGTACTGTTTTAAATTCAGAGATTTGTGAAATCAGAGAGGACTGTAAGAACCATGAAGAGACCATCCAATTTCCACAAGTCTGGGAATTTGCTTTGTATAGACACTGAAAATCATGGGCACAAAACCACTATGAGGAAATAGCAAGTAGATGGAGATAGGCTGATAGAAATACAGAGACTCTCCAACCCTGGGATCCTTTTCCCCATAGGTTGTTAGGTGGGGATAAGGAGGAAAAGCATTTTGTCTTCTCAGTTTATAGTACTTTGGGAGTTGTCTTCATAAATCTAGAGGAACAACCTGGAAGACATTAATGTCTTGAGTGAAATCAAAACTGCTGCCTAGCCCCAGCATATTTCAGCTCCTGGATGGAAGAAGTGATGTTTCCTCACTTGAAGAGAATAATAAACTCATCTGGGTAAAACCACATCAATGTAAGTCTCCTCCTCTTTTTAAGACAATGTGCAAAGTTAAAAAATACAAAAACATCTTTGCAAAGCAGTAGGAAAGGTGATGGAACAAATTCTCATGTATCTTTGGAGTTAGGAAGAAAATGTGTAATATTACTATACAAAAAAGAAGTTATAAGAAACACAGGAAGATGGAGAGACTCAATAGTTCTAGGTTTGGGAAGCACTATTCTGTTGGTGATGTTCACAGGTCACTTTAAGACTTTAAACACAGCAAGCAAATTAGGGTGAGGAAACACCGATAAACACAACAATGATTTCTTCAAACCAAAGGAGACAGTTGAAACGGATTGAAAAGGGCATTGCATCCTCACTCATACTGGTATAAATTAATTATAAGCATCTGTATTCTCTTTTTTGCCATGTGTGAACAAGGATGCCTAAGCACGTCCAAGTGAGTAGGATCAGCGACTTGGCCTGTTACCTGGTGTCTCCCGTCTTTCTGCATTTGCCTTTTGTGGGGCGACCTGGGATGCAGAGGTCTCCTCAGTTGGGTGTCTTGTGCATTTGTGGCTGCTATGATGGGGAAAAGGGCAAGGCAGGCTTGTCTCTTCTGCTGCTGCTTTCAGCTATGCCAAACTGGTGTTTGCCATTAGTAGAGGGAGTGCTTTGTCACTACAGACATTACTGTTAGGTCAGGTAATTTAGGCTTTCTGCACACAGGATACTCCAAATGTCCTCAATCCTTATGTCCTAGTTCTCATGGAACACAGCCCTTTGGCAACAAAATTCTCCGGTCTTCCTAGGAATGTCCCCCCCCCCCCTTATTGGTTATAGCAGACTTCTGCATGCCAGATGTGTTGCTGAATGAATGAGTGCATGGTGATTACAGGTCTAGAGACTCTGCTGCACAATTTGCTTATTTAAAGGATGAAGGAAAGTATTTCTGCATTAATTACAGACCTGTTTTCTCTGACATGCCACTTCTCCATTTTGTTCGACAGAACAGTGGGTGAAAATCCTTCCATTCTCCATTTATATTCTTCCATGTTAGTCCATTCTGTGAAGGTTTGGTCACACAGGTGTGACCCACATGCAGATTCTCTTCACTTGGGATTACCTTCAGTTGAGTAAAGTAGTAAGGATGGAAAAATGCTCTCCCACACCGATTATAAACCTAGTGTTTCTTGAGTGTTTGAGCCCTCAAGAGTGTTTATAGTTTGAAGCTATAGGTGGTGAATTGTCTACACTGATTATTTTTACATGTATTTTCTCATGTTGTCTAAGGTTAAAATATTTACTGAAGGCTTTCCCACATACATAACATTTATATGGTTTCTCTCCAGTGTGGATTCTCTTATGCAATCTAAAATTATAGCTTCTGTTGAAGGCTTTTCCACATACACTGCATTTGTATGGTTTCTCACCGGTGTGAGTTCTCTCATGTCGTCTAAGGACAGAAGAGTGATTGAAAGCTTTCCCACACAGGGGACATTCGTATGGTTTTTCTCCAGTGTGAGTTCTCTCATGTCTTTTAAGGACAGAAGAATCAGTAAAGGCTTTCCAACAGAGGTGACATTCATACGGTTTCTCTCCAGTGTGGGTTCTCTCATGTCGTCTAAGGACGGAAGATTCAGTGAAAGCTTTCCCACATAGATGACATTCGTAGGGTTTCTCTCCAGTGTGAGTTCTCTCGTGTTTTCTAAGGTGAGAACAGTGAGTGAATGCCTTTCCACAGAGATGACACTCATACGGTTTCTCTCCATTATGAGTTCGCTCATGTTGTCTAAGGTACGAAGTTTTACTGAATGTCTTCCCACATAGATGGCATCCATATGGTTTCTCTCCAAAGTGAGCTCTTTCATGTTTGTTAAGGTCAGAACAGTGAGTGAAGGCTTTCCCACACAGATGGCATTCATGGGGTTTTTTCCTTGTGTGAATCATCTCGTGTCGCCGAAGGTTATAACTCTTACTGAAGGCTTTCCCACACAGATGACATCCATATGATTTCTCTCCAGTGTGAATTCTCTCATGTTTTCTAAGGTCAGAACAATGAGTGAAGGCCTTCCCACACAGATGACATCCATGTGGTTTCACTCCAGTGTGAATCATCTCATGTCGCCTCAGGTTAGAACTTTTTCCAAAGGCTTTCCCACATTCATGACATTCAAATGTTTTCTCTCCATTCTGAGTAGTACTGGTTTGGCTATGGGCAGAGCTTTGAATACAGGCATTCCCACGCTGAAGACATTCATGTGATTTACTTGTACTGTGACTCTGCTTACGTGTATTAAATGATGGGGAACAACTGCTGTCTTTTCCACATTCTTTGCTGATACAGGGATTCTTTCCCATTTTAGGTACCACATATTGAGTCCATGTTAGTATTTCAGTTAAATTTTCTCCAAAATCATTGCATTCAAAAGGATTCTCCTGAGTGTGAGATCTCTGTTATTCAAAAGGAAATGAGAAACTGTTGAAAAAGTTCCTCAAATTTATTCCTTCCTTCCTTCATCTACATATAAATTCTATAGTCATCATTCAGGGACAGAGTCCTACAACACTCTACATTAGTTACATAAACATATATGTATGCCTCTCCAGCAAGCACAGAAATTTTCTTTTTTTTAGTAGCCCAAATGCAGAGATACCTGATTAAAGACAATGTTTCAAAACAATACTGTGTTTCAAATGTTAGGTATGTAAGTTATGACCATGTAGCTGTTTACAAGACCTCAGGTTATAGTTTTGACTTCAGATTAATTTCTTCCCTAAAATAAAACTAACCAAAACTTCTTGCTGTGAAAACCCTTGATTCCAGCTTAAATTATGATTGGTTAATGGTGCCCAATTCCTTCCTTATTCAATACCCACATTTCTCAAAGCACAGGTTCATCCCCTTGAGGCTTACCATTGCACTGACTAATGCTGTGTCCTTCTTGCAGACATGTTGCATGAGTATCATTTCTTGTTTTTTAAGATCATCTTCCCTATCTGAAATGATTGGGGAAAAAATTGCAATAATGACACAGAATTAAGATGCTGAAGACACTAAATGCTCATGGAATATGTTTTGAATACTGACACAGAGATGGGAAAGAAAGTCAAATTAAGGAATACCATAAGGAGAAGAAACACATAGGACATCAACAGTTGACATTTTCAGGACTGAAAGATGAGAAAAGTAGGATGGAGACGGCAAGCTGGGGAGGAAAAGAGAGGGAAAATCTTCACATAAGAAAATCATGGAAAGGGACATTTGGTGTATTTTAACTTCAATAGTACGTAATTATTACCTTCCCAAAGACGGAACAGAAATTGACACCTGTTAAATATAATGACAATATCTAAAAATATTTCCCCCTATCATATTATCTATCTTTTTAAAAAGCAGCTAAGTTTTATCTGATGATTCTTAGGGCCTACTCACTCACTTAGTAGCTCTTAAGGTAGCTCACCCAGACTCTGGCATTGCAGCAAACCTAGCCCTTTTGAAAGGTGCTCTCCTGGTTCCAAGTGGGAAATCGTTTCAGATTTGTAGAGCTGTCTGCCTGTTCATAGAAAAAAGAGAATTGAATTTTGACTTCTGTGTAGGACATGGCATGATCATCAATGTAGGGCCAACTAATGGGAAAGAATGAGGTAACCTCTGAGAGTCCTCTCTGGTAAGAGTATGTTGAAAACAACATAGGTAGTCCTTCACCAACAGAAGGTTAACTCTTGACCTTTCCCAAAGACTTTAATGACCTGTCATTATTGATGCCTAACTAAGTTCAGAGACCAACTGTGCAATCTTCAATATTTTAACACAGTGAGAAGATGTAAGTTCTCACAGTGTTTGAGTATTATATCCTAAATGAACCCAATAAATAAAACTCCACCAGAAAATCTAGATTCTGCATGGAAAACCACCTGTTTTTTTTTCCTTAAGATTTATTTATTTTAGAGAGACCCAGTGTGGGGAGGGGAAAAGGGCGAGAGAAACTTAAGCAGATTCTGCACTGAGCATGGAGCCACTTTATTGTTCAATTCCACGACTCTGAGCTCATGACCTGACCTGAAACAGAGTTGGACACTTAACCAGCTGTGCTACCCAGGTGCTCCTGGGTTTTTTTTTTTTTTTTTTTAATACCATGGTCTGATCAGTCCCCACCAGAAAATTTTTTTTTTTTTTAAAAAGTCAATGTATTTACTTACCAATTCAAAAATAATGAATTCCCACCACTGTTTGGGTGTTGTAGAGATTGAGCAGCAAGAAAGACATGAAACTGTGAAGAAAATTACATTCTAGTGGGATGACAAATCAAAGTACAATGTGAAGATTGTTGTGAGTTGTAAGAAGGACAGTTTTCAGTGAGAAATGAGGAGTCTTAGCCACAAAGCTGTTGAGTGAATGAGTGACTAGAAATATACATACATAGTAACACTAAGAGACTCACCAATTGAGACCAGGTGACTGATGTTCTCCAGCATCACATCTCTGAAGAGTTTTCTCTGGGACCTGTCCAGCAGGGTCCACTCTTCCTGAGTAAAGTCTACAGCTACATCCTCAAACGTCACTGATTCCTAGAAGATTATGGATGTTTTCAGACAGGACCATCCCTGCCAATATTCAGGGGCAGATAGTCCAGACAACGGCACTAAGGAAGTGGGGGCTGCACGTACAGGAAGCTCAAACAGAATGCTGGGCTCAGTCATCTTCAGTGCACACCTGGACATCTGACTTTCACATATACCCAGACACATTCATAATACATACATTTCATTACAGAGATATAGAATGAGGTGTGATCTAACCTGTGGGTTTTGCAATAAACTTGTAAGTGAGACTTCCAGATCATGCGTATAATAGTCTCTCTGGAACACTATTAAAACTAAAACACTATTTTCCACCAATTTCAAGTAAATCTATGGACTCATGACACAACCTGCCACTTTTAAAGTACTTTGACAATATTATGCCCCTATACGATCTCAGTTTCATCATCTATCATGATCATCTTTTATGAGTTCTTAAAGATCCAATGACCTAGTAAATGCTAACAGCAAACATTTAAATGCAACTTCTAGTTTTACTATCCATTAACTACCAGAGTATTGAAACAGTGTCCATAATTCTGTAAAACTGAACAGAATCCACACAGGATATGAAATCAGCAGCACATCCTTTAATCTTCACATAACAGGTATTTATTATAAAGCATAAAGATAAATGGTTCATTATAAAGCATAAGGACAAATGGTTCATGAGCGTGAGCCAGAGGCTGAGACTTCCCTAAGGAAGGATAGTAGTGTCCGGACCCCTCCTATTTCCTGAGGCCCTCCAGGGATCTGTTATCATCATGCTTTTCTTTATCTCATCTCTCGGTTCAAGTATGCTTAAAGCCACTTTACTGTTCCTGTCTCTTCAGCTCATCGAAAATTCCCAGGGGTCCTTGGGCTTCATTTTACCTCCTATACTCCTTTTCCTGAATCACAAAGTTAAGAAAACAATATTCCCTATACATTGTTTCCAGTTACCAAATTTGAACTAAGGGAAATTATAAAGAGGGGGAAAAAATCAGGATTTGGGATAAAGGAAGTAATGACTTTTAGTTTTCTCTTTTATAAGTTTCAAAAAGTACAAACACATCCTATCAAAACTTTTAAGAGGTTTAAATTGGGGGAAAGAAAGGAGGACTCCTCCTTGGCTTCTCTGGCATGACCGTCATTCATTTTCCCTCAGTATTAATCAGCAACAACCTCCCCACCCCCGGCACATATAATACTGCATTGACAGAGCTCACATGTGGGAACATCTGCCTTTCTACTGGACTGTAAAGTTATGCTCCTTTTTCATCTCTATCACCTGTACTGACCTGAATCCTAAGCCCACTACAGTTAATAAAATGGTTAACAAGTGCATTTTTGGTGCCAACTAGGGCATGGGATGGCTATGAAGAAAAACTTCTCTCATGTCTCCTGAAAATGTAGGGCATTAACTGAACCTGAGATATCTCAGCGTAACATTGGGAAAGAGATTACCACATGATGAGTCCTTGACCAAACATGACCATTCCACAGTTCTTGGAAAGCTTGAAAAACTTGAGTGTACTTAGAACATGAATGCCTGTGGGATTTATGTCCACATGATGGCAACAGACACGCTATTTCAGTAGGAAGAATAACTCCCTACTCACTTGTGAGTCCATTCTTAGTAGCTCAGTTGCCAAGTGTCTTCTGGGTTTTCACTCATACACAGTCTCTCAGCAACAGGAGGCAAAGCTGAGGAATAAGAAAGGAGCCAATTAAACTATAGCTGCCCACAGTGTCCATACACATTTGTTACGAAGACCACTCCACTTGGAAGTAATCCCCAGCAGACCGGACAGAAACATGCAATGTGCTCCAAAGGAAACAGGGAGAAGAGGTCAGCTTTCCAAAGGTAAGGCTCTACTACTGCTTGGAGAAACGAAAGCAATACTCTCAATTTAGGAAGAATGTGAAGAGCCAGTTCCCTCCAATTCCAATTCCAGGATTTCTTGCACCTGCCACATGCGGAAGCACTGTGAAATTTCCCAGACTTAGGCATTCGCTTGTTTATTAGCAGTTTCCCTAACTCCTCAGCTCTCTGGTGTCTCAACTCCATCCCTATACTTCCCTGTCCAGCCCTCTGGATACACATATCATCCATCATTGTCTCCACCAACACTGGCCTTTAGATTTGTTCTGACTGGGTTTTTGGTTATGAAGCAAGATCGTTAAGTTTGAATTCTATGGGGGTGACTGGGTCCTCAGTCGGTTGGGCATCTGACTTTGGCTCAGGTCATCATCCCAGTGTCCTGGGATCAAACTCCACATCACCTCCCTGCTCAGTGGGGAGTCTGCTCCTACCCCAGCTCATGCTCTCTTTAATGAATAAATAATCTTAAAAAAATGCATTTAATGGTAAGATTAGCCAGTTAAGTGACTTACTTCATTTTCAGGGTCAAAGGCACCCACCTTACAAATTTACCCCTTAAAATTCCCTGCATCAGAAAATTGCAGGAATATGTGGGTTACAGCAGAACTCATGTCTAATAATCTTTATGGGGTAGTACTTCCAGAAATTAAAGAATGAGAGGATTTTAGGAGGATGTTTATTTACTCCAGCTGAAGTTTTAGAAAATTGTTCACTGAAATCTGCATTAGCTGAAACTTCCCTGAATTTCGATGTTTGATTTTGGGTATTTGTCTGTGAAAGCATTTATAAATTTTAACTCCTCCCCTAAAACACCCATAAGAAGTAAGTGTATTTCATGGACAAGTAATAACGAGTCATAAATAAAAGCAGGTTTAACTTACCCATTTGTATCTCATGTCAAGAAAAGATAAAGTTTTATTTTATGTGATTCTGTGCTTGGGAGATAAACATAATTTGTTTCTTCCTCAAAAGAATTCTGCTAATAATTATGGT
The DNA here is from genome assembly GCF_964662115.1 of Mustela nivalis. Classification (NCBI taxonomy): domain Eukaryota; kingdom Metazoa; phylum Chordata; class Mammalia; order Carnivora; family Mustelidae; genus Mustela; species Mustela nivalis. Next base: position 41,352,864 of record NC_139039.1, read on the forward strand.
CCTGAATCACCATCATCATCATCTTTCTCCTAGTTTGGAAAATGTGCCACTCAGGATTTTGAATAAACTGTGGGGAGGAAATCAGCATGTGGACTAGGTGGTTCTCTGTGGTCTACTAAAGCACCAGGGAAGAGGGATGATAAACTTGCAGATGGAGAGGAACAAGTGTCTGCCCTGTGCTTCACAATGCCCGATTCCTGCTGAAGCCCACCTGTCACCTGGCATTCAGGGGAATGGGAGTCTGTGTGACCCTCCCTTTCAAGTTACAATCCTTGCAGTCTCTTGCGGTATAGGCTGAATACAGGATTACCAAGGGAGGATGTGGAGTTCTCCTGTCTCTGTGCTCCCAGGCTCTCTCCCATCTATTAACACTCACTGCACATTATCCTCCCATCCCAAAACCAAGGTTTACCTCCCCGTTGGAGAGATGTTTGTTCTTTGCTTATTTTAAAATTTCTTGGTCTTTCCTTTCCCAAAGGTCTTGTGCTTTGTGTGTGGGTGTTTTGGGCTAGGCAGAGATGACAGAAGGAGAGGCCTGGGGAGAATAAACTATCATTGCATTGGCCTTATGCATGCATTGGAGTTGTGTTCAATAGTGACAAGGCCTGCCCTTTTCACCCCTGCCGCTGAAGGTTCCAGACCTTATTCCAGCCTCCTGAGCAACAGCAACTTCTCTATTTCATGGTTTTACTCACACTGATTAAAAGCTTTTAATTTCCCTTTTTTCCAGAACATCATATCAATACATCAAAAAATGTACTGTTGGGGCGCCTGAGTGGTTCAGTCTGTTACGCCTCTCTGCCTTCCACTCAGGTCATGATCTCAGGGTCCTGGGACTGAGTGCCTGTATGGGGCTCTCCGTTCATGGGAGAGTCTGCTTCTCCCTCTTCTTCTGCCCCTTGCCCTGGCTGGTGGGGGCTCTGTCTAAATAAATAAAATCTTCAGAACCACATTAAAAAAAAGAAAAGTGTTGAATATTAGACGACCTGTTTAAACCTGGTTTTGAATGTGAAGACCTGAGTCCTCAATATATCCAAGTGCTGCACATGGAAACACTGTAGGGGCCCACGGAAACACTGTAGCAGCCCACAGAAACACTGCAGCTGCACACGGAAACACTGTAGCTGCACAAGGAAATGCTGTAGCTGCACACAGAAAAGCTATAGCTGGACTCAGAACACTAGCTGCGCACGGAAACACTAGCTGCGCACGGAAACGCTGTAGCTGCACAAGGAAATGCTGTAGCTGCACACAGAAAAGCTATAGCTGGACTCAGAACACTAGCTGCACACGGAAACACTAGCTGCGCACGGAAACGCTGTAGCTGCGCACGGAAACACTAGCTGCGCACGGAACGCTGTAGCTGCGCACGGAAACACTAGCTGCGCACGGAAACACTAGCTGTGCACGGAACGCTGTAGCTGCGCACGGAACGCTGTAGCTGCGCACGGAAACACTAGCTGCACACGGAAACACTAGCTGCGCACGGAACGCTGTAGCTGCGCACGGAAATACTGTAGCTGCGCACGGAAACACTAGCTGCGCACGGAAACGCTGTAGCTGCGCATGGAAACACTAGCTGCGTATGGAAACACTAGCTGCGCACGGAAACCCTGTAGCTGCCCACGGAAACACTAGCTGTGCACGGAAACGCTGTAGCTGCGCTCAGAAACGCTGTAGCTGTGCACGGAAACACTAGCTGTGCACGGAAACGCTGTAGTTGCGCACGGAAACACTACCTGCGCACGGAAACACTGTAGTGGTGCAGGAAAACACTAGCTGCGCACGGAAACGCTGTAGCTGAGCACGGAAACGCTGTCACTGCGCACGGAACGCTGTAGCTGCGCACGGACACTAGCTGTGCACGGAAACGCTGTAGCTGCGCATGGAAACACTAGCTGTGCACGGAAACACTGTAGTGGTGCAAGGAAACACTAGCTGCGCACGGAAACGCTGTAGTTGCACTCGGAAACGCTGTAGCTGCACATGGAAACGCTGTAGCTGCGCACGGAAACACTAGCTGCGCACGGAATGCTGTAGCTGGGTACGGAAACACTAGCTGCGTATGGAAACACTAGCTGCGCACGGAAACACTAGCTGCGCACGGAAACACTAGCTGCGCTCGGAAACGCTGTAGCTGCGCACGGAAACGCTGTAGCTGCGCTCGGAAACGCTGTAGCTGCGCACGGAAACGCTGTAGCTGCGCACGGAAACGCTGTAGCTGCGCACGGAAACACTAGCTGCGCACGGAAACGCTGTAGCTACGCACGGAAACGCTGTAGCTGAGCACGGAAACGCTGTAGCTGCGCACGGAAACGCTGTAGCTGCGCACGGAAACACTAGCTGCGCTCGGAAACGCTGTAGCTGCGCACGGAAACGCTGTAGCTGCGCTCGGAAACGCTGTAGCTGCGCACGGAAACGCTGTAGCTGCGCTCGGAAACGCTGTAGCTGCGCACGGAAACGCTGTAGCTGCGCACGGAAACGCTGTAGCTGCGCACGGAAACACTAGCTGCGCACGGAAACGCTGTAGCTACGCACGGAAACGCTGTAGCTGAGCACGGAAACGCTGTAGCTGCGCACGGAAACGCTGTAGCTGCGCACGGAAACACTAGCTGCGCTCGGAAACGCTGTAGCTGCGCACGGAAACGCTGTAGCTGCGCTCGGAAACGCTGTAGCTGCGCACGGAAACGCTGTAGCTGCGACCGAAACGCTGTAGCTGCGCACGGAAACGCTGTAGCTGCGCTCGGAAACGCTGTAGCTGCGCACGGGAAACGCTGTAGCTGCGCTCGGAAACGCTGTAGCTGCGCACGGAAACGCTGTAGCTGAGCACGGAAACGCTGTAGCTGCGCACGGAAACACTAGCTGCGCTCGGAAACGCTGTAGCTGCGCACGGAAACGCTGTAGCTGCGCACGGAAACGCTGTAGCTGCGCTCGGAAACGCTGTAGCTGCGCTCGGAAACGCTGTAGCTGTGCACGGAAACGCTGTAGCTGCGCACGGAAACGCTGTAGCTGCGCTCGGAAACGCTGTAGCTGCGCACAGAAACGCTGTAGCTGTGCACGGAAACGCTGTAGCTGCGCACGGAAACGCTGTAGCTGCGCACGGAAACGCTGTAGCTGCGCTCGGAAACGCTGTAGCTGCGCACAGAAACGCTGTAGCTGCGACCGAAACGCTGTAGCTGCGCACGGAAACGCTGTAGCTGCGCTCGGAAACGCTGTAGCTGCGCACGGGAAACGCTGTAGCTGCGCTCGGAAACGCTGTAGCTGCGCACGGAAACGCTGTAGCTGAGCACGGAAACGCTGTAGCTGCGCACGGAAACACTAGCTGCGCTCGGAAACGCTGTAGCTGCGCACGGAAACGCTGTAGCTGCGCTCGGAAACACTCTAGCTGCGCACCGAAACGCTGTAGCTGTGCACGGAAACGCTGTAGAATTATCTGCTAACCAACAAGAAACCCTTCCGTACGAAAAGTACCGCGGACTCTCGTCTGAATGTGACTTACCTGAGTTAACCAGGAGAGCAACTTAGGACTTCACAGCCATGGCCCTTGCATTGCCCGGCGCCAGTGCTGGCCGGGTCACCCGACTGTCCGTGTTCCCGCGCTGCTCTGCCCTCACATGCCGACCTGTGTTCCCCGGGCCACTTCCTCCCTCACGACCGCTGCTCCTGTCGGGAGTCCTCCGTGACCGCCCCGCCCGGCCTGCACGCCGCTGCGCGGGGAGCCCGCCGTCCCTTCCCGGTCTTTCCTCCTCACCCCGCCGACACCCCGCGCCGCTCTCCGGGACGGAGGCGCTCCCTTCCCAGCGGGACCCGGCACGCGAACACGCCGGCACCGCAGCCCCGGGGCAGGTCTGGGGCGCGGGGACCGGGCCCGCTCTCCCCGCCGAGGCGGGGACGCACCCCCGGCCGCCGGAGGACGACGGCGGCGGCATCGGGGAGGACTGGATTCTGTGCAGGCCTCGGGGGCGCCTTCGACCGCCAACAGACACGGACTACCGGCCCAGGGAGCGCAGGGCCCGGCGACTCCCCGCGGGTCTGACGGGCGGTTGCGGGGCCTGGGGCGCCCGCAGGAGTCCTCGGTCCCGGGGCGTGGAGAACCAGGCCAGGAAGGGGCCGACGAGCCCGGGTTTAAGCCTCAGAGACCACAATCCACTCACCAGACCAGGACCTTCGCTTCCGGAAATCCTCTTCCGGGTTAGTAGGAAATTACGTGAGGGGCGGGGCCTTTGCCCGGGAGGGGCGAGGCCAAGGTGGGGCGGGGCCGGTGCAGCGGGCGCGGCCCTCCCGGGACGTGGCAGAGCCAGGGTGAGCGGGGACGAGTGGCCGCGGAGGGGCGGGGCTGGGGCGCGGCCAGCGTGGGGCTGGGGATCGCGAGCGCGGCAGACCGCGGCCACAGCGCAGGGGCGGGGCCCGAGGGAGGACTAGGCGGAGCCGGGCCGGGACGCCGGCGAAGGGGCGGGACCGCGGCCGGCGTGGGGCGGGGCCGGGACGCCGGCGTGGGGCGGGGCCGGGGCGCGGCCGGCGTGGGGCGGGGCCGGGGCCGGGTGCGTCGGGAGCTAGGAAGAGGCGGCCGCAGACTTTCCGCTCGGCCCCACGGTCGCAGGCGCGCGCCGGCGGCTGGCCGCTCGGGTCGGTGGGCGGCTGCGCGGTGTCCGCGGGAGCCGGCCGCCGCTCCCCTGCGCCCGGCGGCTGTTGGGGGCACTTCCAGGTGAGACCGGGAGGCGCGCGGCCTCGGGCCCCGCGTGCGCAGACGCGCCCCGGTTGGGGTGACAGGTGTGAGCGCGGCCCCCGTTGTCTGGGCCGGCGGGGCGCGGCGGGGGCGGCCTTGGGGCGGCGCGGGGCGGCGGGCGGCCGGGCTCTCGGAGTTTTAGGAAATAAACCAGGCAGAGTCAATTATCATATGGTTTCACTTATTTGTGGAGCATAACAAATAGCATGGAGGACAAGGGGAGATGGAGAGGAGAAGGGAGTTGGGGGAAACTGGAAGGGGAGGTGAACCATGAGAGACTATGGACTCTGAAAAACAACCTGAGGGGTTTGAAGGGGCGGGAGTGGGAGGTCGGGGAACCAGGTGGTGGGTATTGGAGAGGGCACGGATTGCACGGAGCACTGGGTGTGCTGCAAAAACAGTGAATTCTGTTACGCTGAAAATAAATTAATTAATTAAAAAACAAAAACAAAAACCAGGAGACGTGTTAAAGCGCAGCTCTCAGGGCGTGGGGCTGTTTCTGCGTTGGGTGTAGGGACCTCGCAGTGTTGCCGTGGGCGGCGGGTGGTTGTGCTCCACTGAGGTGCGGTGCGCCGAGTGGTAACGCACACCGGGGAGCGGAGTGGGGTTCGTGGCAGCAGGTTACTAGGAGGAAACGTGAGGGTTAGGGTTGGTGAGAAGAGTGACCTGATAGGTTTCTTGCTGAAGTCCGTCCGGGATTGTGGGTTCGTGCAGAGTAGGGACTGCCCGGATACCGTGGGGCCTGAGGACAGGCCCTCCGAAATGTACAGTGACATTGGTCGTTTTAAGTAAGAATTTCTTAAGAGACAGGCCATGCCAGAAGGACACCCAGACTTTCCTCTTCCTCCCTGAGGCACGAAGAAAGTCCGCCATGTGGAAGGCTGGTGTACAAAGGAAGCGGATTCAGATTCTGAGCCAGCAGAGCCGTACACAGACTTGTTCAAACCGTGAACCTGGTTGACGGCCCCTCCACGCGCATTGTACATCTGCTTTGTGAAGAAGTCGCCTAAAGGAAAACCGACTTGTCCTTGAGATGCCCATCAATGCCCCCTGCGTTCCTTGAAGCTAACCCTAACCCTAAAACTCATAATTCCTGCCAGTATGTTAACCTGTGAGCTTTTGAGTTTTTACAAGATGTGAAAAGTTTATAATGCTCTGGAGCGCGTTCTCTGTTAAGAGCATGTTTCCTGGGCACCTGGAGTGAAACTCTCTTTCTTCTCAGGTGTGTTTGCATCAGCATTTCCTGTTGTAGTCAGCAGGATTCAGAGCAACTCTGTGGGAAGAGCCGCGTGTTGTCTGGCAACTGGCCCTCGGTGCCCGCCCAGGACCACTGTGCCCGTCCAGCTTCTCAGCACCTCAGGGGCGTGTCGCGTGAGTTCTCACTGATATCCCGACCTCCTCAGCTTGCGGTGACGGGCTTGATGTGCATTCCAGTTGTTGAAGCCTGCTGGTAATGTTCGTTCTTTTTCTTTTCTTTCTTTTTTTTTTCTTCAAAGATTTACTTATTCATTTTAGAGAATGAAAGAGAGAGTGCGAGCAGGGGGTGAGGGAGACAGTCTCAAGCAGACTCCCATCTGAGCGCGGAGCCGAATGGGCAGATCCTTCCCTGAGATTGTGACCTGAGCTGGAGGCAAGAGTCAGATGCCCAACAGACTGAGTCCCCCAGATGCCACCCTGGTAATGTAATGTTCTTTAGGTGGGAATAACCTAGAGGGGTTGGAGTTACTGGGTTGTTTTAACTTCGCATTATACTAATTGATGTTATTGATAAAAGCCTTGAGTAAATTTTCTGGCTAGAAACATGAAGAACTGAATCGTTCACTTTGGAAGAGAGGGGACATTTGCTGCTTCTGGCCAAATAGCACTTTCAGGAGACCTCCCAGGAGATAGAGCTGGGAAGCTTTTTTTTTTTTTTTTAAAGATTTTATTTATTTATTTGACAGACAGAGATCACAAGTAGGCAGAGAAGCAGGCAGAGAGAGAGGGGGAAGCAGGCTCCCCACCGAGCAGAGAGCCTGATGTGGGAGGAGCCGATCCCAGGACCCTGAGGTCATGACCTGAGCCAAAGGCAGAGGCTCAACCCACTGAGCCACCCAGGCTCCCACAGTTGGGAAGTCCTGATTGCTGAGGAAGCCCTGGCACCCCTAGAGGTAGGCAGTACCAGAGGGTCTGACAGTCCTTAGTGTCAGATGAACCTGTATGAGGAACCCCGGGAGTGTGGCCCTGCACCCTGAAGGCTCTGCCAGTGGGTGGGGTGGGCTAGACCTCCATGGGGCTGGGTACCCCCCCCCCCACTGGACTGGGTTTTTACTGTGCGTGGGCAGGTGAGGAAGGTGGGGTGAGGTTGGGACCTGGAGCTGGGCAATGTCTGGCCAAGCTGGGTGACAGGAGGATGTTGTTGGGGCATTCATGGCATCTGCCTTTTTCTAAGCCTTAACCTGCATAGTTGGGTCTCTCTCTCCTCAGGGCAGACCTGGAAAACATGGATTTCTCTGCAGGGTCGGGGCCTGCCCACTGACTGGGGAGCTGGCCGAATGCGGCACCTGGGAGCCCATGGTGTGGCCAGTCTGCAGGGTGAGTGACTGTCGCCAGTTGAGAGCTGCCGTGTCAGAAAGTTTCAGAGGACGGTTTCCTGCTACCTGGAGGTTATATGCACAGAGGTGGACTCTTAATGTGGTGGAAGTTTTTCAGTTTTGGCTGCTACATCTGCCTAAATTATGTTCCTGTATTAGAAAAATGCACATATTTCATGCAGTGAAATGCTGTAAATACATGCATTGCTTTTCTGCACAGGACTGTGTGGCTGCTGGGGTATTCTTCACCAAGACAGTTAGGAGATTGGATTCCTGGTAACCCCATGGGTACCCCTTCAGGGGAGGTGAGGATTGGCACCTCAGAAATACTTCAGAATGGGAGGGCTCCTGTCTGGGATGGTGTTGGGTTCCGGAGTGAATTATGGCGCCAGTAACCTGGAGGACTGGCCCGGCCCCACTGCCCTCACGTGGTGAAAGAGGAGCTGGACTCGGCCCCCGTGAGCCACAAACCACAGCATGGCCAGCTGCGTGGGTACAAGGCAGCGTGTGATAGCGGCCCACGAGGAGCAGGCAGTATCTGCCTCATGTTGTCAGTCATCAGGATCACTGAACGTATTTGCCTTAAGGGCAGAGCTGGAGGAATCTGGTGGGGGTGGTGCGGGATGTTCTGGGGACCCTCCAGACCTCTGGGAGCCTTGGGTGTTGAAGGATCCCTGGGCCCTGGGGGCCATCGAGTTCAAGCTGCCAATGTTTGAAAGTATTTTGGGGAGAAACCACTCTTTTTTTTTTTTTTAAAGATTTTATTTATTTATATTTCTTTTCAGCATAACAGTATTCATTGTTTTTGCACCACACCCAGTGTTCCACGCAATTCGTGCCCTCTATAATACCCACCACCTCGTACCCCGAACTCCCACCCCCCACCACTTCAAACCCCTCAGGTTGTTTTTCAGAGTCCATAGTCTCTCATGATTCACCTCCCCTTCCAATTTCCCCCAACTCCCTTCTCCTCTCCATCTCCCAATGTCCTCCATGCTATTTGTTATGCTCTACAAATAAGTGAGACCATATGATAACTGACTCTCTCTGCTCGATGTATTTCACTCAGCATAATCTCTTCCAGTCCCGTCATGTTGCTACAAAAGTTGGGGTTTCATCCTTTCTGATGGAGGCATCATACTCCATAGTGTATATGGACCACATCTTCCTTATCCATTCATCTGTTGAAGGGCATCTTGGTTCTTTCCACAGTTTGGCGACCGTGGCCATTGCTGCTATGAACACTGGGGTACAGATGGCCCTTCTTTTCACTCCATCTGTATCTTTGGGGTAAATACCCAGTAGTGCAATTGCAGGGTCATAGGGAAGCTCTATTTTTAATTTCTTGAGGAATCTCCACATTGTTCTCCAAAGAGGCTGCACCAACTTGCATTCCCACCAACAGTGTCAGAGGGTTCCCCTTTCTGCACATCCTCTCCAACAAATGTTGTTTCCTGTCTTGTTAATTTTGGCCATTCTAACTGCTGTAAGGTGGTATCTCAATGTGGTTTTAATTTGAAGGGGAGAAACCACTCTTGACTGTGGTGATATGTAGGTTTGGGAGCCAAAGCTGAGCCCCACAGCCCACAAGGTTGCCAACAGACAAAAGTTAGGTAACAAGGAGGGGGCACCAGGCACCCACAGGCTGAGCCCAATTGTCAGGGACCTACTGGGTATGCATCACCGGAGGCTGGCTGAGAGGGGTCTGACCAGGCAGCCCAGGCCTGAGGGAGCACAAGGAACTGAAAAGGCAGGTAGGAGGGAAGGCGATCTTGGGCCCCGGGGCAGGCTTCAGATGGACCCCTCTGACCTCAGCACAGACCCCAGGGAGCTCTGTTCGAGAAGCCCAGGGACTCAAGAAGCCCCTAGTTTCAAAAGGGATCTGTTTGTATCCAGTCTGAAGCTGCTGCCTTTGAAAGAATTTCAGGGTGTAACCGCCCTCTGCCCTGGGGTGGTGCAGTGTGGGGCACTGGCCTGAGCCCAGTGTTCCACGAGGGGCCAACAAGGTTGTGGGGGTGGGTAGGTGAATGACGAGGGCTGACTGCACACTCAAGGCTGCTCAGGCCGAGGGGAGGCCTGGACTTGGAACAGGAAACTGTACGTAGAACTCTGGCCCCAGAACATGCTTTGGACCTCAGTAGGCCACCATGGGCCCGATTGGCAAGGTGTCTTGGCAACTAGCAAACGCGCATGCACAGTTGGAGGCCAGTGGTGGGGGCTGACTGCACAGATGTGGCTGCCGTGGGCCCAGGATGGCCTGGATCTTGAGAAACAGCCATGAGTAGCGCCTAGGTGTGGCTGCAAGCTCCTGGTGGGCTGTGGCATCTGCAGAAGCCAAGCTCTGTTCTACACAACTGCACGTACCACCCCTGAAGGCCGAGCTGGAGCAGTCGGGGCTGCCTTTATAGAGAGAGACTGGGGGATGCTCAGGCTGCCTTCCAGAGAGGCACTTCATCTTTGCTGGAGAAACCTGGGACCCCTCAAGCAGCCAGTCCACCTGGGGAGGGGCAACCTGCCACTTGAGACTGTTTTCATGTGGGCTCCCGATGCCATTCTGATGCTCTGGAGTCGACCTGGAGCCCCATAGGACAGGAGGCCACGGTGGGCTGGTGGGCTGGCACGGTGCAGGTCAGGGTGCCAGGGTCCTGGAGCAGGGCAGTTGTAGGAAGAGGCCGTGCCCCAGGTGTATCTACTCTGTGGGTCCCTGAAGTCAGTCTCAGTGAAAGTCTTGGCTGACACAGAGGTGCACATTGCCACTGGAGGCCGAGCTGGAAGCAGTGGCACACCCTCGTCAGCTCTGGTCTGGAGGCAGCACGGCTGGTTCATCTTTTACAAAAGATGCCAGAGCCCGGATTGCTGGTAAAGCCGGCGACCCCGTCAGGTAGGCGGGCAGGCTCGATGGGGACTCAGTGCTCCCACTCTGTTTTTGGGCGCCTGGGGGGCTCGGTGGGTTAAGCCTCTGCCTTCGGCTCAGGTCATGATCCCAGGGTCCTGGGATCGAGCCCCACATCGGGCTCTCTGCTCTGCAGGGAGCCTGCTTCCTCCTCTCTCTCTGCTTGCCTCTCTGCCTACTTGTGAGCTCTGTCAGATAAAAAAAAAAAAAAAAAAAAGATTTTATTTATTTGACAGATCACAAGTAGGCAGAAAAAGGCAGGGGGGGGGCTTAGTGGGAGGGGGGGAAGCAGGCTCCCTGCCGAGCAGAGAGCCTGATTCAGGGCTTGATCCCAGGACCCTGAGATCATGACCTGAGCCGAAGGCAGAGGCTTAACCCACTGAGCCACCCAGGCACCCCTGCTCCCACTTTTATACTGCCTCCTCGGAAACATTCTCAGGGGTGGGCTCCCTCTGCCCAGGAGGCACTGTTGTGGTGGAGATTTGAGCAGAGTTCCTCAGGCAGAGAGATACCCGGTCTCCTCAGCACAGGTTAAGGTGAGGCTCGGCATGCAGATGCAGGGAGCCAGGGACTAGCAGAGGGCATGTGTGCAGTGGGGTTGGCTCTTGTGCATGGGTGTTGGGCTCTCCAATTCCTCTCCCTAATTCCAGCTCTGTTACACAAAGGAGCCTGTTCCCTGCATCCTCCCTGCCCCCCCAAGGTAAAGCTGGAGGAACATGAACCGCTTTGGCCAAACAGTGCCCGTGTGGCTGTCGGGGTACTTTGCGAAGACATGTCTGGGAACCTTGATTCCTGGTAGCCTTGGGATGCCATCAGGTACACAGCCTGGGGACTATTGTTGACTCAGAAACATTTTGTGGGGGAGGGTGCTCTCTGCCCTGGAGGGTGTTCAGGTGGTTTGAGATCCACTGGAGGCCCAGAAGCCTGGAGGGCCCTGGCTGGCCCCACTGCCCTCAGGGGCCAGGAGGTGGGGTGCAGTATAAGTCGGGGGCACTGTGAGAATTGCACAATGTAGGGGATCCCAAGCCCAAGGGGCCAGGCAGGTGTTGTGAGTAGGTAGGAAGTGTGAGGGTAGGAAGCATCTGCCTCATTTTCATCATTGAATCTTGCTCTGAGGATAGAGCTGGAGGAATCTGGTGAGTCCGCACCCCCACCCTCGGCAAGTCTGTTGGGGGACCCACCAGACAACAGACCTCTGAGAGCCTTGGCTGTTAGGTAATCCCTGTCCCCATCAAGCATGCTGTCCAAAAGGTGTCTTTCTCCAGCCAGTTTCAAGCTGCCACCTTTGAAAGAATCGGGGGGAGTAAGGTGTCTGGACTGGGGATATGTGGGTCTGGGGAGGCTGGCTGGATTCCAGAAGGCCAAGAGGAAACCAGCAGACTCCTGGGTGCCTTTCACATGTGGGCCTGCTGGACCTTAAGCTCCTGCCCACATGGTTCTTAAATAGATTGGGCAGGCTAGAACCTTTTCTACAGACTCGTTTAAGTAGAACTGGCTTTCTTTTAGAGCAAGTTTATCTCGGTGTGAAGGGTAAGTTGTATCCCCAGAGAGAGAGAGAGGTCCATCTCCTGACCTCAGGACCTCATTCGGAAGGACCTTTGCAGTTATAAGCAGGTAATAGGAGCCATCAGAGCATCCCTAATCCTGTGTGACTTGTGTCCTTATAGAAAGAAGAGGGACATAGACACGGGAAAAGCCATGTAAAGACAGACAGTGGTGGAAGAGGCACCGCCGCACCCAGGGGATCCCTGGAGCCTCCAGAAGCTGTGGTCCCTGGGGGTGGGGGTGGGGGAGCAGACTGTTCGTGGTCCCTGTGTGCTGAGGGGTGGGGCGGTGGAGGGTTCCCTGTGCCCCGGGTGGTGATTGGTGCTGTCTCCTGCATGGTGGGGGTCTCAGAAGGTTCCACATCCCTTGCCTGGCCGGGGGGTGGGGGGGGGGGAGGTGGGGAGTGGATGGTTCCACGTTCCTTGCGTGTGGAGGGGGATGGTTCTGTGACCCCTGCATGGCTGGTAGGGGAGGGGTCTCAGATGGTTCCGTGTCCCCTGCGTGGCCGTGGGGAGCAGCTCCCACAGGATGCTCAGCAGCAAGCTGGTTCCACAGGAGACCGCAGGCGCTGAGCCCCCGCCCCTGCTTGGCCAGCACAGCCTTCCTCTTGGGCCTCTGGTGGGGCAGGGCATCCCCCCGGGTCTGACCACAGTGCAGGTTACTCCGCCCGCCGTGTGCCCTGCGGCTGTGAGTCACAGTTACTGCGGTGGAAGCACGCGGGGTGAACGCGATTGGGCTGGACTGCGGGTGGGTGACGGTGAAAACATGGTGCCCGGGCGAGAAGCCAGACCAGACGGCCACGTGTCTGTGGTTCCGGGGCTGGGGGTTAATGCAATCACCGTGGGAACGTTGGCCACTCGTGAGGGTGCGGCTGGGCCCTGAGGTTCGTGTTTCCAGTGAGGCAGGTGTATGGCGCGTGAAGTCGGCGTCCCTGCAGGGGCTGCGTGGGAAACAAACCGCTCGGGGAGCTGGGAGCGGGGCTGGCAGCTGACCGGCCCGCACTGCTCCCCTCGCCCCCCAGCAGAAGGGGTGTGGACCGGAGCAGCCCTTCTTTCTCTTCCAGGGGTGCACAGCGCTGAGCCGTGCGCCAGCGACCAGGGCAGCAGTGTGGTGTGCGGAGTGACGAGAAGCTCGGCCCCTGGCTGCGCTCTCGGAGTCCCGAGCCCGGGGTTCGGCGCGTGGGGGCTTCCTCCTGGGCGTCGCTGCTCCACGTCCCTCAGGGAGGGGGTTCTGCCTCCGGCCTGGGGCTTGAAGCGGCCCCGCATTAGGATTTTCCTGGTGGAAACATGCCACTTCTGCTAGTTTGTTGGGAAGAACGCCTTTTTTTAAAAGTAAAGAACTTTACACTTTACGCATTACAAATTATTTTGTGTATGTGGAAATATAAAATGGTAATTACAAAGCCATCATCCAGATCACGAGACAGAGCACAGAGATGAAGTGCCCAGAGCCTCCTCCCGGCCCCCAGACAACCGTTGTTGACTCTGGTGGTGACGGTATTCTGGTGCTCGTGGTTGGCTCCACAGACGCGCCCAGAAACAACTTGGCCCAACTCTGTGTGCAGGAGACACTGGTGCACTTGGCGTTGTCACCCCCCACCCTTTTTTCAGCTTTTAAAAAATTTAAATTCAGTTAGCCAAGCAATACCACATCATTAGTTTCAGATGTAGTGCTCAGGGATTCATTAGTTGCACAGAACACCCGGTGCTCATCCCACACGTGCCCTCCTTACTGCCCATCACCCGGTCACCGCATCGCCTCACCCCTTCCTTCTGAGACCCTCTGTTTCCCGGAGTCCAGAGTCTCCCTTGGTTGTCTCCCTCTCTGATTTCTTCCCCTGTGGTCCTCCGTGCTATTCCTTACGCTCCTCGTAGGAGGGACACCGTATGATAATTGTCTTTCTCTGCTTGACTTATTGCACTTAGCTTAATTCCCTCCAGTTCCATCCACAGCAATGTACAGTAATAGTCATCCTTTCTGATGGCTGAGTAGTATTCCATTGTGTATATGGACCTCATCTTCTTCATCCACTTGTCTGTTGACAGGCATCTCGGCTTTTCCCACAGTTTGGCTATTGTGGACATTGCTGCTGTGAGCATTGGGGTGCACGTGCATCTGTATCTTTGGGGTAAATTCCCAGTAGTGCAATTGCTAACCCCACACACCCACAGGCACCCAGGCCCAGCCTTCTCACTCTCCAGTCGCCCTGCTGTTCCCAGACCAGACACAGACCTGTGTGTGCACAGCCCTGCACCTGGGACAGTGACCCATCCCTGCAGGGCTCTGGGGATAAACCCTGGGCAGAAGCTCGAAGCCCCCACACCCAGTCCCACCCAGCTAGCCTTGACCTTGTACATGACCTGCCCACTGGGCATCTGACCCCTCATCAACCTGCTCTTGCTTGGGACATCTCCAACCACATGAGCCCTCTTGACACACACAAGTGCACACATGCACACACCCATGGGGAGGGGACTTGGGGCTGCACAAGTGGGATCAGAGTGTGTGGGGCTGGGTGGCTGGCTCTGGGCTTCCCAGTGTCACCTTTTGGTCCTTCTGGCTAAATGGCTAGAGGCATCGGGGATCCCTGATGTGGCATCCCCAGGTGAGGGAAAGTGTTTGCAGGGTGCACTGTCCTCTGCCTGCAGCCTTTGAACTTTGGGATACAGCATGCAAACATGTTCTTCATTCGAGGATCTCCAACAAAATGGACGGGGACAGCAGCTGTCTCTGGAATGTGGGTGCCTGGTTACCTGGGTTCCAAATTCTGTTGGGCTCTGTCGTCAGGGAAGTGAGGTCACCATTGCCTGGGGCCTGCTTATCCAACTTCCTTCTCACACAAGAGTCTCCCCAAGGGCCCCCTTCCCCCAGGTGCTCACTGCTCACCCTCCAACCCATGCTTCATCCATACAGTGACACCCACATAGCCCACCCACAGCCCCCATGAGGCCAGGTACAGTCGGTGTCCCTGCTGTGGGGACAGAGCTGGGTTCAGACCAGGCTCCTCCTTGTGTCCAGGGCTGTGACTCCGGACAGACTGTGTGCCTCTCAGGGCTTCCCCAGTCTTCCTGTCTGCACATTGGGAGTGTTCTGGCTTCTATTTCTAGGGATGCCACCGGGGGGCACCTGTACATACATTCCATACCTGCTATCACAGGAGGCTGGTGTGCACACTTGGCAATGCAAGGGTGAGCCAAGGGCTGGTCTTGGCATGCATTCAGATCTTGAATGCATTCAGATCTTGTCCCTGGTAATGGAGACTTCCAGGGGCTCCCATTAGGTTTAGGCTCAGATCCCAGGGCCTTGTCTGTGCCCACATGCTGGGTAGTCTCCACAGCAGTTCGCAGGCATTTCTGAATCCTGGCCACACATCCCTGTGGAATCCTCTCCCCAGGGTGGATGGCTTGTGTGACTGTGCTCTATAGGATGGGGTGAAATGATGGAGTGTCATTTCCAACCTGATTGAGGAAAGTCTGTGGCTTCTCCTTGTTCCCTGTCTTCTGTGTTCAATCTCTGTTTCCTTCTCTGTCTATGTCCCCCAGGAGCAGGATCTGTGGGCTCCCAGGGGTGATGCGAGAGACCTCAGGAGCCTCCCTTGTCCCCGTTTCCCTCTCCTGTCCTGGTGTTCAGTTCCTTCCTGAGGCCTCCTCACCCTGACCATAGCACTGACTCTGGAACCTCTTCCAGACAGGGACCCTGAGGCTGCAACAAGGGGGCTCCTGACCTTGGCCCCCAGATCAGTGGTCCAGTGCTCTGCCATGTTCTGCAAACCCAGGTCCTCAGCCCCCCAAGTCCCCAGGCTGTCTTCTGCTCAGAAGGACCTTGACGGAATACAAAGCATTTCCCCAGGGGAGCACAGTGGGTCAGGGAATAAGATGCAAGGTCAACAGGCTCTTCTACAAGCCTGTGGGACCCTAGGGACACCCTGTCTCTGTAGCCCAGTTGGCAGAAGAGTAAGCTGAGGCCTTTTGTGCTGTAGCCCCATCTGGACTTGGGGTGGGGGGTAATCTCATCCTGCTTCCGGTAGTCTGGGGTGGTGATGTACACTAGACCCCAGAACCTGTCATCCCCCAGTGCCCTGGCAACCCCTCTGGGCCCCTTGGAGACCTCCTGACCATCAGCCTGGCATTTCTCCCCTCCCCATGCTATGGATCTGGGTTCTTGCCAGGAGTCCTGATGCCCCTGCTTCATGGCCCAGCTGTCTCCCACCTCTTCTTTCCCCCTTGTCACCCACCTCACTCCCAGGGTGTCCTCCCCTTCTGAGCCCCAGCTGGGAAGTCAGACTTGTGTGTGTATGTATGTGTGTGTGTGTGTGTACAGTGTGCATACCCGTACATGCCTGGGGATGCCCAAGGTGGCTATTCCCGAGTATCTGAGGGGCTCTCACCCCCAAAGCAAACTCATGGGAGGGTTGGGGCTGGTCTAGGACTGCAGAGCAGAACAGGGAGATCAGTCTATACCCCTCTATACCCCTCATTTGTCCTGGGCCAGTTCCTTCCTCTCTTGACCCCAGGTTCCCAACCATCCTTGAGGTTTGGACATGCAAATGCATGAACTTGGCCACTCTGCCACGTGTAGGTGGAGGGCAGGTGCATCAGGCACACAGGCCTCCCTCCTGAGAGGGTCAGGTGTGCACAGGAGACCTTCACACAGCACCTGTGCCGTGACACAACCCTGAGGCAGATGTGCACGAGTCCCATGATTCCGCACCTGACCAGCCCCCGTGTTCCCTCGCCACCACCAAGTGTTCCGTGGCCCCAAAGTCTGCTGAGCCCCGGAGCCATGCCCACCTTGGGCAGCAAGCCTCAGGGTGCAAGGCCAGATGGACTGCACATTTGGGGACAGAAATGAATACGCCCACCCAGCTGGCCTGGAATGCAGACTCCCTCCCAGGGTCCAGCTAAGTGCAGTGCTGGGCCAGAGGACTGGAGGCATCAGTGAAGACTGACTCAGAACAGAGAGATCAGTCTGCCCCTTCCCCTTCTTCTGTCCTCTTCCTGCCTTGTCTCCTGATAGGACTCAGGGACAGAGATCCAGCCTGTCCCTGGATGCAGCCCTGGCTGGAATCAGAGGTGTGGCAAAGAAGCCAGGGAGGAGGGACCCACCACCATGTTGCTCCAGTGTGAGGGTGTTGTTACCATAATGAAGGACACCATGGGCATTCATGGACGTCAGCCATTTTAGACATGAGCAGTGGCCCCAGGACTCGGCCCCTGCCCCATCCTTCACTCTCCATGAGTCCCCACCTCTCCCCCAATCCCATCCGTGTCTGCAGCCAGTCCTCCCTCCAGCCCCAGGAAATCTAGCTGCTTGGGGTGGAGGGTGCAAACTCATTACAAGCTGGAGCTGAGCCAGCCCTATGGTTTCGGGTCCTGGAGCCCCACAGTGAGGAGAGGTGATGTGGGGCAGGAGCTGGGAGAGGGCAGTGTGGACTCACCTGGGGGGGCTATGGGTCCCTGGTCAGCAGAGACCCTGTTGTGTGCTGGTCCGTAGGGCACCCAGACTCCAGATTCTGGGTAGGCTCTGGGAGGGAGACCAGAGTGTGTCTCCTGCTAGCTCAGGGTATAGAGTAGATAAACTAGTTGAAAACAAAAAAAACAAAACCAAAAACAAACAAACAAAAAAAACCCAAACAAACCCCAAAACGATTTAAACTGGAAGACTGAGGAATCATGAGGCTAAAGCCCCAAGTTATAGATACTGTTTTCCCTTAGTGCTGGGGTTTTGGCAGTTCTGAGTGATCTGTAAACTTGGTATTGTAGATGTTCTTGCTGATCCTCTGGGGGAGGGGCCCTTTGTGCTGATTCTCAGGTTTCTTTCAGGCAGAATTGCACCCCCCTTGCCAAGGGGCCAGGCTCAATGTAAGTGACTCCAGATTGCTCTGCGTGGCTTTTGTTCCCTGAAGGCTTTCCGAACTGCTTTAGAGGATGGAAATGGCTGCACCCTGATCTCCAGGTCTGGGATGCCCCACCCTTCAGTGCAGCCTCACAAAACATCCATTCTTGTCTCCCTCATCTCTGTCCAAACTCTATGCTCACCCAGCCCTTGACCAGGCATTCTCATTTCAGGCAGGCGGCCCCATTTGGAATTTCCAAACCCTGCAAACTCCTGTGACACACACCTGCACTGTACCTCTCTGAGAAAGAATGGGGGTTCTTTCCAGGGTTCTTGCTGGGCCTCTGCTTGGAGAGCAGTGGCCCGAATATGCTGTGGTTCACAGTGTATGGCAACACAGAGCTGAAAGCCCACTCCTAGGCTTGCTGATTGTGGGTGGCCTTCCAACACTGAAGCTTGGGAACTCTGCTGTACTCAGGCATCCCCTGTTCTTTCTGTGATGCTGGGGATCCGAGACCAGGCTCTCCCACCTAGGATTCCACCCCACTTCACCATCTGAGCGCCTTTCATTCAGGGATGTCCCTCACCTGAGCAGACTTCTGAAAGTTCTGATTTTGCCCTCAGCTGCTATGTCATTTTCTGGTCCCCAGCTTACACACGCTCCCTTCCCCATGCTTAACCTTCCAATATACCACCTCAGGTTCACTTCTCTGCACTTCCTACCTTGCAAAAGTGTTTGTTTTTCAATTTGTAGAATTACAGCATTTCCCCCATTAGAGCTCACCTGAATTCTCAGGTGTTCAGAATTATTTGGTAGCTAGCTGAATTCAAGGGACCAGATGAAACGTGGGTCTCCTAATTTTCCTCCATCTTCCCTCTTCAAGAGTTTTTAATTGTTTTATAATTTCAGTGTATGTTGGATTCTGTCAAGCATGTTTTTGGTATTTATTGACGCCATCCTATGATTTTTATTTTTCATTTTGTTGATGCAGTATATCATATGGTTGTTTTTTAGATATTAAGTCATCCTTGCATTCCTGAAATAAATTTCACTTGATCACAGTGTACAACCCTTTCAATGTATTGGTTGTTTTTAGAAAAAAAGATTTTGATAGAGAAAGAGTAGTGTGTGGAGGGGCAAAGAGAGACAGAGAATCTGAAGGCAATTCCATAACACAGAGCCCAACATGTGGCTCGATTTCACAACCCTGAGATCATGACCTGAGCTGAAATCAAGAGTTGAAAGCTTAACTGACTGAGCCACCTAGGCCCCCCTTAATGTATTGTTGAATTTGGTTTCGTAATATTTTTTGAGGATTTTTGCATCTATATTATCAGAGATACTTTTATTTTTATTTTTTAAATTTCTTTTCAGTGTGCCAGAATTTATTGTTTATGCACCACACCCAGTGCTCCATGTATTACATGCCGCCATAATACCCACCACCAGACTCCCCCACCCTCCCACCTCACCCCTCCAGAACCCTCAGATTGTTTCTCAGAGTCCACAGTCTCTCATGGTTCATCTCCCCCTCTGATTTCCCTCAACTCCCTTCTCTCCATCTCCCCATGTTCGTGTTATTTCTTATGCTCCACAAATAAGTGAAACCATATGATAATTGACTCTCTCTGCTTGACTTCTTTCACTTAGCATCATTTCTTCTAGTCTCATCCATGTTGGTGCAAAAGTTGGGTATTCATCCTTTCTGATGGAGGCATAATACTCCATAGTGTATATGGACCACATCTTCCTTATCCATTTGTCCAATGAAGGGCATCTTGGTTCTTTCCACAGTTTGGTGACTATGGTCATTGCTACTATGAACACTGGGGTACAGATGGACCTTCTTTTCACTCCATCTGTATCTTTGGGGTAAATACCCAGTAGTTCAATAGGAGGGTCATAGGGAAGCTTTACTTTTAATTTCTTAACGAATCTCCACACTGTTTTCCAAATTGGCTGCACCAACTTGCATTCCCACTGAGAGTGTAGGAGGGTTCTCCTTTCTCCATATCCCCTCCAACACATGTTGTTTCCTGTCTTGCTAATTTTGGCCATTCTAACTGGTGTAAGGTGATATCTCAATGTGGTTTTGATTTGAATCTCCCTGATGGCTAGTGATGATGAACATTTTTTCATGTGTCTGTTAGCCATTTGTATGTCTTCATTGGAGAAGTGTCTGTTCATGTCTTCTGCCCATTTTTTGACATGATTATCTGTTTTGTGTTGAGTTTGAGAAGTTCTTTATAGATCCCGGATATCAGCCTTTTGTCTGTATTGTCATTTGTGAATATCTTCTCCCATTCTGTGGGTTGCCTCTTTGTTTTGTTGACTGTTTTCTTTGCTGTGCAGAAGGTTTTGATCTTGATGAGGTCCCAAAAGTTCATTTTCGCTTTTGTTTCCTTTGCCTTTGGAGACATATCTTGAAAGAAGTTGCTGTGGCTAATATCAAAGAGATTACTGCCTATGTTCTCCTCTATGATTCTGATGGCGTCCTGCCTCAAGTTGAGGTCCTTTATCCATTTCAAGTTTATCTTTGTGTATGGTGTAAGAGAATGGTTGAATTTCATTCTTCTACACATAGCTGTCCAGTTTTCCCAGCACCATTTATTGAAGAGACTGTCTTTTTTCCACTATATATATTTTCCTGCTTTGTTGAAGATTATTTGACCATAGTGTTAAGGGTCCATATCTGGGCTCTCTGTTCTGTTCCATTGGTCTATGTGTCTGTTTTTATGCCAGTACCATGCTGTCTTGGTGATCACAGCTTTGTAGTAAAGCTTGAAATCAGGCAACGTGGTGCCCCCAGTTTTGTTTTTCTTTTTTAGCATTTCCTTAGCAATTCGGGGTCTCTTCTGATTCCACACAAATTTAGGATTGTTTGCTCCAGCTCTTTGAAAAATGCTGGTGGAATTTTGATCAGAATACCATTGAAAGTATAGATTGCTCTTGGCAGTATAGACATTTTAACAATGTTTATTCTTCCTATTCATGAACATGGAATGGTCCTCCATCTTTTTGTGTCTTCTTCAATTTGTGTCTTCTTCAACTTCTTTCATGAGTTTTCTGTAGTTCCTTGAGTACAGATCCTTTACCTCTTTGGTTAGGTTTATTCCCAGGTATCTTATGGATCTTGGTGCTATAGTAAATGGAATCAATTCTCTAATTTCCCTTTCTGTATTTTCAGTGTTGGTGTATAAGAAAACAACTGATTTCTGGGACACCTGGGTGGCTCAGTGGGTTAAGCAGCTGCCTTTGGCTCAGGTCATGATCCCAGCGTCCTGGGATCAAGTCCCACATTGGGCTCCTTGCTCAGCAGGGAGTCTGCTTCTTCCTCTGCCTCTGCCTGCCACTCTGTCTGCCTGTGCTCACTCTCTCTGACAAATACATAAATAAAAATCTTAAAAAAAAGAAAGCAACTGATTTCTGTACATTGACTTTGTATCCTGCCACATTACTGAATTTATGTGTGTGTTCTAGTAGTTTGGGGGTGGAGCCTTTTGGGTTTTCCATATAAAGTATCATGTCATCTGCAAAGAGAGAGTTTGAGTTCTTTATTGCCAATTTGAATACCTTTTATTTCTCTTTGTTGCCTGATTGCTGTTGCTAGGACTTCTAATACTATGTGGAACAAGAGTGGTGAGAGTGGGCATCCTTGTTGTGTTCCTCATTTCAAAGGGAAGGCCGTCAGATTTTCTCCATTGAGGATGATATTTGCTGTGGATTTTTCATAGATAGATTTTACGAAGTTGAGGAATGTTCCCTCTATGCCTATACTTTGAAGCATTTAAAAAATATTTTATTTATGTATTTGACAGAGAGATCACAAGTTGGCAGAGAGATAAGGGGAAGTAGCCTCCCCACTGAGCAGAGAGCCTGACTGGGGGCTTGATCCCAGGACCCTGAGGTCATGACCTGAGCCAAAGACAGAGGGTTAACACACTGAGCCACCCAGGTGCCCCCTTTGAAGCGTTTTAATCAGGAATGGATGCTGGATTTTGTGAAATTCTGTTTCTGCATTAACTGAGAGGTTCTTCTTCTTCAACATGTGGTTCTTCTTCTTCTTCTTCAACATGTGGTTCTACTGTCTTCTCTTACTGATCTGTTCCAACACATTGATTGATTAGCAAATGTTGAACCAGCCTTGCAACCCAGGGATGAATCCCACCTGGTCATGGTGGATAATCTTTTTAATGTGCTGTTGGATCATATTTGCTAGGATCTTGTTGAGAAGCTTAGCATCCATATGCATCAGGGATATTGGTCTGAAATTCTCCTTTTTGGTGGGGTCTTTGCCTATTTTGGGGATCAGGGTAATGCTGGCTTCATAAAAAGTGTCTAGAAGTTTCCCTTCTGCTTCAGTTTTTGAAACAGCTTCAGGAGAATGGGTGTTATTTCTTCTATGAAAGTTTGGTAGATTTCCCCCAGGAATCCATCAGGTACATGGCTCTTGTTTTTGGGAGTTTTTTTTTTTTAAATTTTTATTTTTTATAAACATATATTTTTATCCACAGGGGTACAGGTCTGTGAATCACCAGGTTTACACACTTCACAGCATTCACCAAAGCACATACCCTCCCCAATGTCCATAATCCCACCCCCTTCTCCCAAACCCCCTCCTCCCAGCAACCCTCAGTTTGTTTTGTGAGATTAAGAGTCACTTATGGTTTGTCTCCCTCCCAATCCCATCTTGTTTCATTTATTCTTCTCCTACCCACTTAAGCCCCCATGTTGCATCACCACTTCCTCATATCAGGGAGATCATATGATAGTTGTCTTTCTCTGCTTGACTTATTTCGCTAAGCATGATACGCTCTAGTTCCATCCATGTTGTCGCAAATGGCAAGATTTCATTTCTTTTTATGGCTGCATAGTATTCCATTGTGTATGTATACCACATCTTCTTGATCCATTCATCTGTTGATGGACATCTAGGTTCTTTCCATAGTTTGGCTATTGTGGACATTGCTGCTATAAACATTCGGGTGCACGTGCCCCTTTGGATCACTACGTTTGTATCTTTAGGGTAAATACCCAATAGTGCAATTGCTAGGTCATAGGGCAGTTCTATTTTCAACATTTTGAGGAACCTTCATGCTGTTTTCCAGAGTGGCTGCACCAGCTTGCATTCCCACCAACAGTGTAGGAGGGTTCCCCTTTCTCCGCATCCTCACCAGCATCTGTCATTTCCTGACTTGTTGATTTTAGCCATTCTGACTGGTGTGAGGTGATATCGCAAATCACTGGTGTGATTTGTATTTCCCTGATGCCGAGTGATATGGAGCACTTTTTCATGTGTCTGTTGGCCATCTGGATGTCTTCTTTGCAGAAATGTCTGTTCATGTCCTCTGCCCATTTCTTGATTGGATTATTTGTTCTTTGGGTGTTGAGTTTGCTACGTTCTTTCTAGATTCTGGACACTAGTCCTTTATCTGATATATCGTTTGCAAATATCTTCTCCCATTCTGTTAGTTGTCTTTTGATTTTGTTAACTGTTTCCTTTGCTGTGCAAAAGCTTTTGATCTTGATGACATCCCAATAGTTCACTTTTGCCCTTGCTTCCCTTGCCTTTGGCGTTGTTCCTAGGAAGATGTTGCTGCGGCTGAGGTCGAAGAGGATGCTGCCTGTGTTCTCCTCAAGGATTTTGATGGATTCCTTTCACACATTGAGGTCCTTCATCCATTTTGAGTCTATTTTTGTGTGTGGTGTAAGGAAATGGTCCAATTTCATTTTTCTGCATGTGGCTGTCCAATTTTCCCAGCACCATTTATTGAAGAGGCTGTCTTTTTTCCATTGGACATTCTTTCCTGCTTTGTCAAAGATTAGTTGACTGTAGAGTTGAGGGTCTATTTCTGGGCTCTCTATTCTGTTCCACTGATCTATGTGTCTGTTTTTGTGCCAGTACCATGCTGTCTTGATGATGACAGCTTTGTAATAGAGCTTGAAGTCCGGAATTGTGATGCCACCAACGTTGGCTTTCTTTTTCAATATCCCTTTGGCTATTCGAGGTATTTTCTGGTTCCATATAAATTTTAGCATTATTTGTTCCATTTCTTTGAAAAAGATGGATGGTACTTTGATAGGAATTGCGTTAAATGTGTAGATTGCTTTAGGTAGCATAGACATTTTCACAATATTTATTCTTCCAATCCAGGAGCATGGAACATTTTTCCATTTCTTTGTGTCTTCCTCAATTTCTTTCATGAGTACTTTATAGTTTTCTGAGTATAGATTCTGTGCCTCTTTGGTTAGGTTTATTCCTAGGTATCTTATGGTTTTGGATGCAATTGTAAATGGGATTGACTCCTTAATATCTCTTTCTTCTGTCTTGCTGTTGGTGTAGAGAAATGCAACTGATTTCTGTGCATTGATTTTATATCCTGACACTTTACTGAATTCCTGTATAAGTTCTAGCAGTTTTGGAGTGGAGTCTTTTGAGTTGTCCACATATAGTATCATATCATCTGCGAAGAGTGATAATTTGACTTCTTCTTTGCCGATTTGGATGCCTTTAATTTCCTTTTGTTGTCTGATTGCTGAGGCTAGGACCTCTAGTACTATGTTGAATAGCAGTGGTGATAATGGGCATCCCTGCCGTGTTCCTGACCTTAGTGGAAAAGATTTTAGTTTTTCTCCATTGAGAATGATATTTGCGGTGGGTTTTTCATAGATGGCTTTGATGATATTGAGGTATGTGCCCTCTATCCCTACACTTTGAAGAGTTTTGATCAGGAAGGGATGCTGTACTTTGTCAAATGCTTTTTCAGCATCTATTGAGAGTATCATATGGTTCTTGTTCTTTCTTTTATTGATGTGTTGTATCACATTGACTGATTTGCGGATGTTGAACCAACCTTGCAGCCCTGGAATAAATCCCACTTGGTCGTGGTGAATAATCTTTTTAATGTACTGTTGAATCCTATTGGCTAGTATTTTGTTGAGTATTTTCGCATCTGTGTTCATCAAGGATATCGGTCTATAGCTCTCTTTTTTGGTGGGATCCTTGTCTGGTTTTGGGATCAAGGTGATGCTGGCCTCATAAAATGAGTTTGGATGTTTTCCTTCCATTTCTATTTTTTGGAACAGTTTCAGGAGAATAGGAATTAGTTCTTCTTTAAATGTTTGGTAGAATTCCCCCGGGAAGCCATCTGGCCCTGGGCTTTTGTTTGTTTTGAGATTTTTAATGACTGTTTCAATCTCCTTACTGGTTATGGGTCTGTTCAGGCTTTCTATTTCTTCCTGGTTCAGTTGTGGTAGTTTATATGTTTCTAGGAATGCATCCATTTCTTCCAGATTGTCAAATTTATTGGCGTAGAGTTGCTCATAGTATGTTCTTATAATAGTTTGTATTTCTTTGGTGTTAGTTGTGATCTCTCCTCTTTCATTCATGATTTTATTTATTTGGGTCCTTTCTCTTTTCTTTTTGATAAGTCGGGCCAGGGGTTTATCAATTTTGTTAATTCTTTCAAAGACCCAGCTCCTAGTTTCGTTGATTTGTTCTATTGTTTTTTTGGTTTCTATTTCATTGATTTCTGCTCTGATCTTTATGATTTATCTTCTCCTGCTGGGCTTAGGGTTTCTTTCTTGTTCTTTCTCCAGCTCCTTTAGGTGTAGGGTTAGGTTGTGTACTTGAGACCTTTCTTGTTTCTTGAGAAAGCCCTGTACCGCTATATATTTTCCTCTCAGGACTGCCTTTGTTGTGTCTCACAGATTTTGAACCATTGTATTTTCATTATCATTTGTTTCCATGATTTTTTTCAATTCTTCTTTAATTTCCCGGTTGACCCATTCATTCTTTAGAAGGATGCTGTTTAGTCTCCATGTATTTGGGTTCTTTCCAAACTTCCTTTTGTGGTTGAGTTCTAGCTTTAGAGCATTGTGGTCTGAAAATATGCAGGGAATGATCCCAATCTTTTGATACCGGTTGAGTCCTGATTTAGGACCGAGGATGTGATCTATTCTGGAGAATGTTCCATGTGCACTAGAGAAGAATGTGTATTCTGTTGCTTTGGGATGAAATGTTCTGAATATATCTGTGATGTCCATCTGGTCCAGTGTGTCATTTAAGGCCTTTATTTCCTTGCTGATCTTTTGCTTGGATGATCTGTCCATTTTAGCGAGGGGAGTGTTAAAGTCCCCTACTATTATTGTATTATTGTTGATGTGTTTCTTTGATTTTGTTATTAATTGGTTTATATAGTTGGCTGCTCCCATGTTGGGGGCATAGATATTTAAAATTGTTATATCTTCTGTTGGACAGACCCTTTGAGTATGATATAGTGTCCTTCTTCATCTCTTATTATAGTTTGGCTTAAAATCTAATTGATCTGATATAAGGATTGCCACTCCTGCTTTCTTCTGATGTCCATTAGCATGGTAAATTCTTTCCCACCCCCTCACTTTAAATCTGGAGGTGTCTTTGGGCTTAAAATGCGTTTCTTGGATGCAACATATAGATGGATTTTGTTTTTTTATCCATTCTGATACCTTGTGTCTTTTGACAGGGGCATTTAGCCCATTCACATTCAGGGTAACTATTGAGAGATATGAATTTAGTGCCATTGTATTGCCTGTAAGGTGACTGTTACTGTATATGGTCTCTGTTCCTTTCTGATGTACCACTTGTAGGCTCTCTCTTTGCTTAGAGGACCCCTTTCAATATTTCCTGTAGAGCTGGTTTGGTGTTTGCAAATTCTTTCAGTTTTTGTTTGTCTTGGAAGCTTTTAATCTCTCCTTCTATTTTCAATGATAGCCTAGCTGGATATAGTATTCTTGGCTGCATGTTTTCCTCGTTTAGTGCTCTGAAAATATCATGCCAGCTCTTTCTGGCCTGCCACAGGTCTCTGTGGATAAGTCTGCTGCCAATCTAATATTTTTACCATTGTATGTTACAGACTTCTTTTCCCGGGCTGCTTTCAGGATTTTCTCTTTGTCACTGAGACTTGTAATTTTTACTATTAGGTGACGGGGTGTGGGCCTATTCTTATTGATTTTGAGGGGCGTTCTCTGAACCTCCTGAATTTTGATGCCTGTTCCCTTTGGCATATTGGGGAAATTCTCCCTAATAATTTTCTCCCGTATACCTTCTGCTCCCCTCTCTCTTTCTTCTTCTTCTGGAATCCCAATTATTCTAATGTTGTTTCGTCTTATGGTGTCACTTATTCCTCGAATTCTCCCCTCATGGTCCAGTAGCTGTTTGTCCCTCTTTTTTTTTTTTTTTTTTTTTTTTTTAAGATTTTATTTATTTATTTGTCAGAGAGAGAGAGAGGGAGAGCGAGCGAGTACAGGCAGACAGAATGGCAGGCAGAGGCAGAGGGAGAAGCAGGCTCCCTGCCGAGCAAGGAGCCCGATGTGGGACTCGATCCCAGGACGCTGGGATCATGACCTGAGCCGAAGGCAGCCGCTTAACCAACTGAGCCACCCAGGCGTCCCTGTTTGTCCCTCTTTTGCTCAGCTTCTTTATTCTCTGTCATTTGGTCTTCTATATCACTAATTCTTTTTTATGCCTCATTTATCCTAGCAGTGAGAGCCTCCATTTTTGATTGCACCTCATTAATAGCTTTTTTGATTTCAACTTGGTTAGATTTTAGTTCTTTTATTTCTCCAGAAAGGGCTTTTATATCTCTCGAGAGGGTTTCTTTAATATCTTCCATGCCTTTTTCGAGCCTGGCTAGAACCTTGAGAATTGTCATTCTGAACTCTAGATCTGACATATTACCGATGTCTGTATTGATTAGGTCCCTAGCCTTTGGTACTGCCTCTTGTTCTTTTTTTTGCCTTGAAATTTTCCGTCTTGTCATTTTGTCCAGATAAGGGTATATGAAGGGGCAAGTAAAATACTAAAAGGTTGGCAACAACCCCTGGAAAATATGCTTTAACCAAATTGGAAGAGATCCAAAATTGTGAGGGGGGAGAAAGGGGATAAAAAGAGGTTCAAAAAGGAAGAAAGAAAAAAAAAAAAAAAGAAAAAAGAAAAAAAAAGAAAAGAAAAGAATTAAAAAAAGAAAACACCTAAGAAAAATGTAAAAAAGAAAAAATATATATATTAGATAAACTAGTAAAAAATCGTTAAAAAAGAAAAAGGTAACAGTTAAAAAAAATATTTTACCCGAAGGCGAGAAAAAAAACAACAAAGAATGAAAAAGAAAAAAATTAAATTAACTGCAAGACTAAAAAAAAATCACAGGGAAAAAGCCATGAGATCCGTGCTTGGCTTTCTCCTCCTCTGGAATTCTGCTGCTCTCCTTGGTATTGAAACCGCACTCCTTGGTAGGTGAAGTTGGTCTCGGCTGGATTTCTTGTTGATCTTCTGCGGGAGGGGCCTGTTGTAGTGATTCTCAAGTGTCTTTGCCCCAGGCAGAAATAGACCGCCCTTACCTGGGGCCGGGGTGAGTAAACCGCTAGGGTTTGCTTTCAGGAGCTTTTGTTCCCTGAGCGCTTTCCGTAGAGTTCCGGAGGGCGGGAATACAAATGGCGGCCTCCTGGTCTCCGGCCCGGAGGAGCCGAGAGCCCAGGGCCACACTCCTCAGTGCGCCCTCAGAGAACAGCGCCCAGTTACTCCCGTCTGCCTGACCTCCGGCCGCGCTCCGAGCTCACCGAGCCTGCGACCGGTTCAAGGTAACACCGAGCTGCGAGCTTACTGTCAGCTCCATCTCTGCAGCCCACTTTCCCGTTCCAATACCCGCAAGCTCTGCGACACTCAGACACCCCCAATCCTTCTGTGACCCTGCGGGACCTGAGGCCAGCTGACCCCGTGTGGGCTTCGCTCCGGTTTAGCCTTTGGAGCGATGTCCCTCAGCGGAACAGACTTTTAAAAGTCCTGATTTTGTGCGCCGTTGCTCCACCGCTTGCCGGGAGCTGGCCCCTCCCCCCGGGGTCTGTCTTCCTGTCGCTTTGGATTCACTTCTCCGCCGGTCCTACCTTTCAGAAAGTGGTTGTTTTTCTGTTTCCAGAATTGCTGTTCTTCTTGTCTTCGATCTGCCGATGGATTTTCAGGTGTTTGCAATCTTTAGATAAGCTATCTAGCTGATCTCCGGCTAGCTGAAGCAGTCTCAGCCTGCTACTTCTCCGCCATCTTGACTCCTCCCGCAAGATTTCATTTCTTTTGGTGGCTGCATAGTATTCCATTGTGTATATATACCACATCTTCTTGATCCATTCATCTGTTGATGGACATCTAGGTTCTTTCCATAGTTTGGCTATTGTGGACATTGCTGCTATAAACATTCGGGTGCACGTGCCCCTTTGGATCACTACGTTTGTATCTTTAGGGTAAATACCCAATAGTGCAATTGCTAGGTCATAGGGCAGTTCTATTTTCAACATTTTGAGGAACCTTCATGCTGTTTTCCAGAGTGGCTGCACCAGCTTGCATTCCCACCAACAGTGTAGGAGGGTTCCCCTTTCTCCGCATCCTCGCCAGCATCTGTCATTTCCTGACTTGTTGATTTTAGCCATTCTGACTGGTGTGAGGTGATATTGCAAATCACTGGTGTGATTTGTATTTCCCTGATGCCGAGTGATATGGAGCACTTTTTCATGTGTCTGTTGGCCATCTGGATGTCTTCTTTGCAGAAATGTCTGTTCATGTCCTCTGCCCATTTCTTGATTGGATTATTTGTTCTTTGGGTGTTGAGTTTGCTACGTTCTTTCTAGATTCTGGACACTAGTCCTTTATCTGATATATCGTTTGCAAATATCTTCTCCCATTCTGTTAGTTGTCTTTTGATTTTGTTAACTGTTTCCTTTGCTGTGCAAAAGCTTTTGATCTTGATGACATCCCAATAGTTCACTTTTGCCCTTGCTTCCCTTGCCTTTGGCGTTGTTCCTAGGAAGATGTTGCTGCGGCTGAGGTCGAAGAGGATGCTGCCTGTGTTCTCCTCAAGGATTTTGATGGATTCCTTTCACACATTGAGGTCCTTCATCCATTTTGAGTCTATTTTTGTGTGTGGTGTAAGGAAATGGTCCAATTTCATTTTTCTGCATGTGGCTGTCCAATTTTCCCAGCACCATTTATTGAAGAGGCTGTCTTTTTTCCATTGGACATTCTTTCCTGCTTTGTCAAAGATTAGTTGACTGTAGAGTTGAGGGTCTATTTCTGGGCTCTCTATTCTGTTCCACTGATCTATGTGTCTGTTTTTGTGCCAGTACCATGCTGTCTTGATGATGACAGCTTTGTAATAGAGCTTGAAGTCCGGAATTGTGATGCCACCAACGTTGGCTTTCTTTTTCAATATCCCTTTGGCTATTCGAGGTATTTTCTGGTTCCATATAAATTTTAGCATTATTTGTTCCATTTCTTTGAAAAAGATGGATGGTACTTTGATAGGAATTGCGTTAAATGTGTAGATTGCTTTAGGTAGCATAGACATTTTCACAATATTTATTCTTCCAATCCAGGAGCATGGAACATTTTTCCATTTCTTTGTGTCTTCCTCAATTTCTTTCATGAGTACTTTATAGTTTTCTGAGTATAGATTCTGTGCCTCTTTGGTTAGGTTTATTCCTAGGTATCTTATGGTTTTGGATGCAATTGTAAATGGGATTGACTCCTTAATATCTCTTTCTTCTGTCTTGCTGTTGGTGTAGAGAAATGCAACTGATTTCTGTGCATTGATTTTATATCCTGACACTTTACTGAATTCCTGTATAAGTTCTAGCAGTTTTGGAGTGGAGTCTTTTGAGTTGTCCACATATAGTATCATATCATCTGCGAAGAGTGATAATTTGACTTCTTCTTTGCCGATTTGGATGCCTTTAATTTCCTTTTGTTGTCTGATTGCTGAGGCTAGGACCTCTAGTACTATGTTGAATAGCAGTGGTGATAATGGGCATCCCTGCCGTGTTCCTGACCTTAGTGGAAAAGATTTTAGTTTTTCTCCATTGAGAATGATATTTGCGGTGGGTTTTTCATAGATGGCTTTGATGATATTGAGGTATGTGCCCTCTATCCCTACACTTTGAAGAGTTTTGATCAGGAAGGGATGCTGTACTTTGTCAAATGCTTTTTCAGCATCTATTGAGAGTATCATATGGCTCTTGTTCTTTCTTTTATTGATGTGTTGTATCACATTGACTGATTTGCGGATGTTGAACCAACCTTGCAGCCCTGGAATAAATCCCACTTGGTCGTGGTGAATAATCTTTTTAATGTACTGTTGAATCCTATTGGCTAGTATTTTGTTGAGTATTTTCGCATCTGTGTTCATCAAGGATATCGGTCTATAGCTCTCTTTTTTGGTGGGATCCTTGTCTGGTTTTGGGATCAAGGTGATGCTGGCCTCATAAAATGAGTTTGGATGTTTTCCTTCCATTTCTATTTTTTGGAACAGTTTCAGGAGAATAGGAATTAGTTCTTCTTTAAATGTTTGGTAGAATTCCCCCGGGAAGCCATCTGGCCCTGGGCTTTTGTTTGTTTTGAGATTTTTAATGACTGTTTCAATCTCCTTACTGGTTATGGGTCTGTTCAGGCTTTCTATTTCTTCCTGGTTCAGTTGTGGTAGTTTATATGTTTCTAGGAATGCATCCATTTCTTCCAGATTGTCAAATTTATTGGCGTAGAGTTGCTCATAGTATGTTCTTATAATAGTTTGTATTTCTTTGGTGTTAGTTGTGATCTCTCCTCTTTCATTCATGATTTTATTTATTTGGGTCCTTTCTCTTTTCTTTTTGATAAGTCGGGCCAGGGGTTTATCAATTTTGTTAATTCTTTCAAAGACCCAGCTCCTAGTTTCGTTGATTTGTTCTATTGTTTTTTTGGTTTCTATTTCATTGATTTCTGCTCTGATCTTTATGATTTATCTTCTCCTGCTGGGCTTAGGGTTTCTTTCTTGTTCTTTCTCCAGCTCCTTTAGGTGTAGGGTTAGGTTGTGTACTTGAGACCTTTCTTGTTTCTTGAGAAAGCCCTGTACCGCTATATATTTTCCTCTCAGGACTGCCTTTGTTGTGTCTCACAGATTTTGAACCATTGTATTTTCATTATCATTTGTTTCCATGATTTTTTTCAATTCTTCTTTAATTTCCCGGTTGACCCATTCATTCTTTAGAAGGATGCTGTTTAGTCTCCATGTATTTGGGTTCTTTCCAAACTTCCTTTTGTGGTTGAGTTCTAGCTTTAGAGCATTGTGGTCTGAAAATATGCAGGGAATGATCCCAATCTTTTGATACCGGTTGAGTCCTGATTTAGGACCGAGGATGTGATCTATTCTGGAGAATGTTCCATGTGCACTAGAGAAGAATGTGTATTCTGTTGCTTTGGGATGAAATGTTCTGAATATATCTGTGATGTCCATCTGGTCCAGTGTGTCATTTAAGGCCTTTATTTCCTTGCTGATCTTTTGCTTGGATGATCTGTCCTTTTTAGCGAGGGGAGTGTTAAAGTCCCCTACTATTACTGTATTATTGTTGATGTGTTTCTTTGATTTTGTTATTAATTGGTTTATATAGTTGGCTGCTCCCATGTTGGGGGCATAGATATTTAAAATTGTTAAATCTTCTTGTTGGACAGACCCTTTGAGTATGATATAGTGTCCTTCCTCATCTCTTATTATAGTCTTTGGCTTAAAATCTAATTGATCTGATATAAGGATTGCCACTCCTGCTTTCATCTGATGTCCATTAGCATGGTAAATTCTTTCCCACCCCCTCACTTTAAATCTGGAGGTGTCTTCAGGCTTAAAATGAGTTTCTTGGAGGCAACATATAGATGGGTTTTGTTTTTTTATCCATTCTGATACCCTGTGTCTTTTGACAGGGGCATTTAGCCCATTAACATCAGGGTAACTATTGAGAGATATGAATTTAGTGCCATTGTATTGCCTGTAAGGTGACTGTTACTGTATATGGTCTCTGTTCCTTTCTGATGTACCACTTGTAGGCTCTCTCTTTGCTAAGAGGACCCCTTTCAATATTTCCTGTAGAGCTGGTTTGGTGTTTGCAAATTCTTTCAGTTTTTGTTTGTCTTGGAAGCTTTTAATCTCTCCTATTTTCAATGATAGCCTAGCTGGATATAGTATTCTTGGCTGCATGTTTTTCTCGTTTAGTGCTCTGAATATATCATGCTAGCTCTTCTGGCCTGCCAGGTCACTGTGGATAAGTCTGCTGCCAATCTAATATTTTTACCATTGTATGTTACAGATTTCTTTTCCTGGGATGCTTTCAGGATTTTCTCTTTGTAACTGAGACTTGTAAATTTTACTATTAGGAGAATGGGTGTGGACCTATTCTTATTGATTTTGAGGGGGGTTCTCTACACCTCCTGGATTTTGATGCTTATTTTCTTTGCCATATTGGGGAAATTCTCTCCAATAATTCTCTCCAGTATACCTTCTGCTCCCCTCTCTCTTTCTTCTTCTTCTGGCATCCCAATTATTCTAATGTTGTTTTATCTCATGGTGTCACTTATCTCTCGAATTCTCCCCTCATTGTCCAGTAGCTGTTTGTCCCTCTTTTGCTCAGCTTCTTTATTCTCTGTCATTTTGTCTTCTATATCACTAATTCTTTCTTCTGCCTCATTTATCCTAGCAGTGAGAGCCTCCATTTTTTAAGAAAGATTTTATTTATTTATTTGACAGAGAGAGATTACAAGTAGTCAGAGAGGCAGACAGAGAGAGAGAGAGAGAGAGAGAGAGAGAGAGAGAAGCAGGCTCCCTGCTGAGCAGAGAGCCCAATGCGGGACTCGATCCCAGGACCCTGAGATCATGACCTGAGCCGAAGGCAGTGGCTCAACCCACTGAGCCACCCAGGTGCCCCGAGCCTCCATTTTTGATCGCACCTCATTAATAGCTTTTTTGATTTCAACGTGGTTAGATTTTAGTTCTTTTATTTCTCTAGAAGTGGCTTTTATATCTCCCTAGAGGGTTTCTCTAATATCTTCCATGCCTTTTTCGAGCCCGGCTAGAACCTTGAGAATCGTCATTCTGAACTCTAGATCTGACATATTACCAATGTCTGTATTGATTAGGTCCCTAGCCTTCAATACTCTTGTTCTTTTTTTTTTTGTGGTGAATTTTTCTGCCTTGTCATTTTGTCCAGATTAGAGTATATGAAGGAGCAAGTAAAATACTAAAAGGGAGGCAACCACCCCAGGAAAATATGCTTTAACCAAATCAGAAGAGGTCCCAAATCATGAGGGGGGAGAAAGTGGGTAAAAAGAGGTTCAGAAAGAAAAAAGAAAAGAAAGAAAAGAAACAATTAAAAAAAGAAAACGAATAAAGAAAAATTATAAAAAAGAAAAAATATTTATTAGATAAACTAGTTAAAAAAACGTTAAAAAGAAAAGGGTAAAAGTTAAAAGAATTAGCAGAAGAAGAGAAAAAAAATTGAAAAAGAAGAAAAGATTAAATTAACTGCAAGACTAAAGAATCATGGGGAGAAAGCCATGAGTTTTGTGCTTTGTTTTGCTTTCTCCTCCTCTGGAATTCCACCGCTCTCCTTGGTATTGAAACTGCACTCCTTGGTAGGTGAACTTGGTCTTGGCTGGATTTCTTGTTGATCTTCTGGGGGAGGGGCCTGGTGTAGTGATTTGCAAGTGTCTTTGCCCCAGGCGGAATCGCATCGCCCTTACCAGGGGCCAGGCTGAGCAATCCGCTCGGGTTTGCTTTCAGGAGCTTTTGTTCCCTGAGTGCTTTCCATAGAGTTCCGGAGGACAGGAATACAAATGGCGGCCTCCCGGTCTCCAGCCTGGAGGAGCGAAAGCCCAGATCCCCACTCCTCAGTGCGCCATCAGAAAACAGCGCCCAATAACTCCCATCTCCCTGGCCTCCAGCCGCGCTCTGAGCTCACCGAGCCTGCAACTGGTTCAAGGTAACCCCAAGCTGGGAGCTCACTCCTTGGCTCTGTCTCTGTAGCTGGTTTTCCCGTTCTAATACCTGCAAGCTCTGCAACACTCAGACACCCCCGATCCTTCTGTGACCCTGCGGGACCTGAGGCCGTGCTGAACCCCCCGTGGGCTTCACCCCAGTTTAGCCTCTGGAGCGATGTCCATCAGCAGAACAGATTTTTAAATGTCCTGGTTTTGTGCTCCGTTGCTCGACCGCTTGCCGGGAGCCAGCCCCTCCCCCCAGGGTCTATCTTCCTGTCGCTTTGGATTCACTTCTCCACCAGTCCGACCTTTCAGAAAGTGGTTGATTTTCTGTTTCTAGAGTTGCTGTTCTTCTTCCCTTCGATCTCCCATTGGATTTGTAGGTGTTTGCAATCTTTAGATAAGCTATCTAGCTGATCTCCTGCTAGCTGAAGTAGTCTCATCCTACTACTTCTCCACCATCTTGACTCCTCCTCCGAGATATTGGTTTTTTAATTTCTTCCTTCCTTCCTTCTTTCCACTGTCTTTATTTTGGTGTAAGGATAAGGCTGGTTTCATAATATGCTTTTAGAATCATTTATAATCATTTAGAATCTCATTTTTAGTAGAGTTTGAGATTGATAGGCTTAAATCTTCTTTGAGTGGTAGAATTAACTGGTGAAGCTCTCTGGTCTAGTAATTTTGTTTGTTAAGAGATTTTTGATTATTGATTCAATCATCTTACTGTAATTTTTTAAAAGTAGGCTCCATGCTAGGCATGGAGCCAAACTGGGGTTTGAACAGAGCTCAAGGTCAAGAGTCAGACACTTAATCCACTACACTACCCAGGTGTCCCCTTATCAATAAATTTTTATTCAGGTTTTCTATTTTTTCATGATTTAAGCTTGAAAGGTTTTAATGTTGGTAGGATTTTTATCCATTTCTTCTATGTTGTCCAGTAGTTTATAGTAGTCCATTGTTTATATTCTCCATTGTTTATAGTAGTCTCTTATGATCCTTTGAATTTTTGTTATCATTTATAACTTCTATTTAATTTCCAATTTTATTTATTTGAGCTTTTTCTTTTTTTTTTCCTTACAAGTCTAGGTAATAATTTGTCAGTATGGTTTATCCTTTCAAAGAACCAGTTCTTAGTTTCATTGATCTTTGTAATTTTATTTCTGGCTTCAATTTAATTTCATTCTGATCCTTTTTATTTCCTTCCTCCTATTAAATTTGAACTTCAGTTCTTACTTTTTTTCTAAGTCAATTAAGTGTAAAGCTAAATTATTCATTTGAATCTTTCTTTCTTTCTGACTGTTGCTATGAACTTAGCTCTTAGAGCTGCTTTTGCTGTGTCCCATAGAATTTGTGTTGTGTTTCCATTTTCATTTGTCTAAAGGCATTTTAAGTTTCTTTTTTGATTAATTCATTGACTCATTGCACAGTATCATGTTGTTTGAACTGCACTTATTCATGAATTTTCCATTTTCTTCTTCTTATTATTTTAAAAAGATTTTATTTATTTATTTGACTAACAGAGGTCACAAGTAGGCAGAAAGGCAGGAAGAGAAAGAGGGGAAAGCAGGCTCCCTGTGAGCAGAGCCTGATGCAGGACTCAATCCCAGGACCCTGAGATCATGACCTGAGCTGAAGGCAGAGGCTTAACCCACTGAGCCATCCAGGCGCCCCCATTTTCTTCTTTTGATTGACTTTTAGTTTTATACTTAAAGGAACAACTTCAGAAAACATGCTTAATGTGATTTCAACGTTCTTAAATTTATCAAGTCTTTTTTTAAAAAGATTTTATTTATTTATTTTTTGACACAGAGACACAGTGAGAGAGGGAACAGAAGCAGGGGGAGTAGAAGAGGGAGAAGCAGGCTTCTGGCTGAGCAGGGACCCTGATTTGAGGCTTGATACCAGGACCCTGGAATCATGACCTGAGCTGAAGGCAGATGCTTAATGACTGAGTCACCAAGGCATCCCAATCAAGTCTTCTTTTGTGGCCTAATATGGGATCGATACTGAGGAATGTTCCATGTGCATTTGAGAAGAATGTGTATTCTGCTGCTTTTAGATGGGAAGTTCTTCATATCTTTGATAAGTGCATTTGGTCTAACATGTCATTTAAGGCCATTTTTTTCTCCCCTGCCTTTTAAAAAATTTCTTTTATTTTTTATTTTTTTAACATATGATGCATTATTTGCTTCAGGGGTATAATTCTGTGAATCATCAGTCTTACAAAATTCACAACGCTCACCAAAACACATAGCCTCCCCAAGGTCCATAACCCAGCCACTCCATCCCTCCCTCTCCCCTAACAACCCTCAGTTTGTTTCCTTAGATTAGGA
This sequence comes from Mustela nivalis, assembly GCF_964662115.1. NCBI lineage: Eukaryota > Metazoa > Chordata > Mammalia > Carnivora > Mustelidae > Mustela > Mustela nivalis. The sequence goes on from NC_139039.1 coordinate 41,389,571, forward strand.
GTCTCTTATGCTTTGTCTCCCTCCCTGGTCCCATCTTGTTTTATTTTATTCCCTCCCTACACCCCACAAGCCCCACCTTGCCTGCCTCTCAAATTCCTCATATCAGGGAGATCATATGATAATTGTCTTTCTCTGATTGACTTATTTCGCTAAGCATAATATCCTCTAGATCAATCCACATCATTGCAAATGGCAAGATTTCATTTCTTTTGATGGCTGCATAGTATTCCATTATATATATATATAGATATATCTATAGATATATCTATATATATATATATCACATCTTCTTTTTCATTTATCTGTTGATGGACATCTAGGTTCTTTCCATAGTTTGGCTATCGTGGATATTGCTGCTATAAACATTTGGGTACACATGCCCCTTTGGATCACTACATTTGTATCTTTAGGGTAAATACCCAGTAGTGTGATTGCTGGGTTGTAAGGTAGCTCTATTTTCAACTTTTTGAGGAACACTCATGCTGTTTTCCAGAGTGGTTGCACCAGCTTACATTCCCACCAACAGTGTAGGAGGGTTCTCCTTTCTCACATCCTCGCCAACATCTGTCATTTCCTGATTTGTTGATTTTAGCCATTCTGACTGGTATGAGGGGGGATCTCATTGTTGTTTTGATTTGTATTTCCCTGATGCCAAGTGCTGTGGAGCACTTTTTCATATGTCTGTTGGCCATCTGGATGTTCTGTGCAGAAATATCTGTTCATGTGCTCTGCCCATTTCTTGATTGGAATATTTGTTCTTTGGGTGTTGAGCTTGATAAGTTCTTTCTAGATTTTGGATACTAGACCTTTATGTGATATGTCATCGGCGAATATCTTCTCCCATTCTGTCAGTTGTCTTTTAGTTTTGTTGCTGTTTCATTTGCTCTGAAAAAGTTTTTGATCTTGATGAAGTCCAAGTAGTTCATTTTTGCCTTTGCTTCCCTTGCCTTTGGTGATGTTTCTAGGAAGAAGTTGCTGTGGCTGAGGTCAAAGAGGTTGCTGCCTGTATTCTCCTCAAGGATTTTGATGGATTTCTGTCTCACATGGAGGTCTTTCATCCATTTGGAGTCTATTTTTTGTGTGTCATGTATGGAAATGGTCCAGGTTCCTTCTTCTGCAGGTGGCTGTCCAATTTTCCCAAAATGATTTGTTGAAGAGACTGTCCCCCCCCCCCCCCTTGGGCATTCTTTCCTCAATTGTCAAAGATTAGTTGACCATAGAGTTGAGGGTCTATTTCTGGGCTCTCTATTCTGTTACATTGATCTGTGTGTCTGTTTTTGTGCTGGGACCATATTGCCTTGATGATGACAGCTTTGTAATAGAGCTTGAAGTCTGCAATTGTGATGCCACCAACTTTGGCTTTCTTTTTCAACATTCCTCTGGTATTCAGGATCTTTTCTTGTTCTATATAAATTTTAGGATTATTTGCTTCATTTCTTTGAAAAAATTGATGGTATTTTGATTTTTTGCATTAAATGTGTAGATTGCTTTAGGTAGCATAGACATTTTCACAATATTTGCTCTTCCAATCCAGGAGCATGGAACATTTTTCCATTTCTTTGTGTCTTCCTCAATTTCTTTCATTAGTACTTTATAGTTTTCTGAGTATAGATTCTTTGCCTCTTTGGTTAGGTTTATTCCTAGGTATCTTATGGTTTTAAGTGCAATTTTAAGAGTGTCCTTTTTAAAAAGGGGTTTATTTTATTTATTTTATTACTTGACAGCCAGAGATCACAAGTAAACAGAGAGGCAGGCAGAGAGAGAGAGGAGGAAGCAGATTCCCCACTGAGCAGAGAGCCTGATGCAGGGCTTGATCCCAGGTCCCTGAGATCATGACCTGAGCTGAATGCAGAAGCTTAACCCACTGAGCCACCCAGGTGCCCCAAGAGCCTCCATTTTTTATTGCTTTTTTGATTCAACTTTGTTAGATTTTAGTTCTTTTTTGTTTCTAGGAAGGGATTTTATTTCTCCAGAAAGGGATTCTCTAATATCTTCCATGCCTTTTTTGAGCCCAACTAGCATGTTGATAATTGTCATTCTGAACTCTAGCTATGATTTATTACCAATGTCCATATCGTTTAGGTCCCTAGCCTTCGGTACTGCCTCTTGTTCTTTTTTTAATTTTCTCCCCTGTGGTGAGTTTTTCCACTTGTCATTTTATCTGGATAAGAATATATGAATGAGAGAATAAAATACTAAAAGGGTGGAAAAGATCCCAGAAAAAAGTACAGTAACTAAATCAGAAGAGACCCCAAATTGGGGGAAGAAGAAAGGGGGTAAAAAGAAAAATTTATATATATATATATATATATTAGACTGGTGAATAGAACAGAGTCACCCACTTGATTTTGGGGTATATTTTGGTCTCTTAGAAGAAATTACCTCCCCCAATTTTTAAAAAATATTTATTTATTTATTTTTCAGAGAGAGAGGAGCAAGAGCGAGCACAAGCAGACAGAGTGGTAGGCAGAGGCAGAGGGAGAAGCAGGCTCCCTGCCAAGCAAGGAGCCCGACATGGGACTCAATCCCAGGATGCTGGGATCATGACCTGAGCCGAAGGCAGCCGCTTAACCAACTGAGCAACCCAGGTGTCCAACCTCCCAAAATTTTTTAAAGAAAGGAAACCTTATATATATACAAAGATAAGGGTAAACATGATGAAGGGATGAAATGTGACTCTAAGGATGAAAATTTAAAAAAATTTCTAAAAAAAGGAATTGATAAGTTGGTTGGATAAAGAAAGAAAAGAAAGTGGAGAGAATTTGCTTAGGCAGGAGACTAGAACAAAGCTCTGTGCTAGATTTAAGGTATATTTTGATCTTTTAGAAGAAGTTGTATCCCAAAATTTTTTAGAGGAAAAACCCCTATATGTATACAAAAAATAAAGTTAGATACAATGAAGGATAAAATATGACTATAATAATGAAGGTTTAAAAGATATTTTTAGAAAGGGATTATTAAGATAAACTAGTTTAAAACGTAAAAGGGCAAAGAGGAAAAGTTAAATTAGAATAAGAAAAAAATTAAAATTAAAAAAATTTAAATAATTTTGCAAGATTAAAGAATCATGGGGAGAAAGGAATGAATTCCATGCTTTGTTTTCCCCTCCTCTGGAATTCTGCTGTTCTCCTTAACAGTTCTTTACAGATAATGTAAACATTAATCAGTTCTTTATCAGTTCTCCTTGGTTAGCTTGGTCTTGGCTGGATGTTCTTGCTGATCTTCTGGGGGAGGGGCCTGTTGTAGTAATTTTTGCCTGAGGCAGAATTGTGCTGCCCTTGCTGAGGGCCGGGCTAAGTAATCTGCTTGCATTTGCTCTCAGGAACTTTTTTTTTTTAATTTATTTTCAGCATAACAGTATTCATTGTTTTTGTACCACACCCAGTGCACCATGCAATCCGTGCCCTCTATAATACCCACCACCTGGTACCCCAACCTCCCACCCCCACGCCACTTCAAAACCCTCAGGTTGTTTTTCAGAGTCCATAGTCTCTCATGGTTCACCTCCCCTTCCAATTTCCCCCAACTCCCTTCTCCTCTCCATCTCCCCATGTCCTACATGTTATTTGTTATGCTCCACAAATAAGTGAAACCATATGATAATTGACTCTCTCTGCTTGACTTATTTCACTCAGCATAATCTCTTCCAGTCCCGTCCATGTTGCTACAAAAATTGGGTATTCATCCTTTCTAATGGAGGCTAATACTCCATAGTGTATATGGACCACATCTTCCTTATCCATTCATCCGTTGAAGGGTATCTTGGTTCTTTCCACAGTTTGGCGACCATGGCCATTGCTGCTGTAAACATTGGGGTTCAGATGGCCCTTCTTTTCCCTACATCTGTATCTTTGGGGTAGAGCTTTTGATCCCTGAACTCTTTCCTCAGAGCCCCAGAGGATGGGAATGAAAATGGCGGCCTCCCGATCTCCAGCCAGAGGAGTTGAGAGCTCAGGTCATCACTTTTAAGTGTGTTCTCAGAGAAAAGCAGTCAATCACTCCTGTCTCCCTGGCCTCGGGCCATACTCTGAGCTCATCTGTCATGTGACCAAGCATTTCTGTCTCTGGCGTGTGTCCCCATTTGGAATATCCAAATCCAGCAGATTTCTGCCTCCAGAGAAGGAAGGTGAGTCTCCCCAGATCTGCCGCTTGTGGAGTTCCTGCTCAAAGAGCAAAGGCTCAACTGTACCATGATCACTGTTTAAGGTAATCCCGAGCTGAGAGCTCACTCCTGGGTTCCATCTCTGTAGCCAGCTTCCCCTCTTTGGGCCCCCTCCTCAATGCATTCTCAGAGAAATGCAGTCAATCTCTCCTGTCTCCCTGGTCTCCAGCCACACTCCGAGGTTGCCCAGACTGTGACTGAGCATTTCTATCTCTGGTGCATGGCCCTGTTTGGAGTCTCCAAACCCAGCAGATTCCTGCCATGTCCTCACACACTGCTCCTCCTGAGAAGGAAGGAGGGGGTCTCCCCAGATCTTCCACTTGTGGGGTCCCTGTTTGAAGATTAGTGGCCTAACTGGGCCTCGGATCATGGTTTAAGGTAAGCTCACGCTGAGAGCCCACTGCTCAGCTCCATCTCTCCCACTGGCTTCCCTACTCCAACACCTGGTAGCTCTGCCACACCCAGACACCCCTGGTCTTTCTGTGACCCCAAAGGTCCTGAGACCACACTGTCCCTGTGAAGTTTCCACCCCCTGCTTAGCCTCTGGAGTGATGTCCCTCAGTGGATCAGACTTCTAAAAAATCTGATTTTGTGCTCCACTGCTCCACCGAGTGCAGGGAGCTGGCCCTTCCCCCTGCTGTCTATCTTTCTGTCACTTCAGATTCACTTCTCCGCACGTCCTACCTTCAAGAAAGTGGTTGATTTTCTGTTCCTAAATTGCTGCTCTTCTTCTCTTTTATCTCCTGCTGAGTTTGTAGATATTTGGAATGATTTGATTCCTGGGACCAAATGATATTTCAGTCTGCTGCTCCTCTGCCATCTTGCTTCCTCCTTCCCCCAAATATACCATGTTAGCTGCTAAAAATAATTTTTATTTTTAAGGTTAACAACATTTATAATACATCCTGGTGTGTACTATGTACAAAGCAGTAGATGTGCTGGGCAGATATACCACTCAGAAGGTATTGAAAAGCTATATAACCATTTATGTTATGGACAGAGAACCATTTCCCAACTCAGGTTCAGCTGCTCATCACTTGAAAACCAATACTCAAAGACAAGTGACAGTGGGAAAGGAAAGCCAGCAACCTGGGAAGATGGTGAATTAATGCCTCAAAGACCATCTTTCTTGTCCAGCTGAGACCAGGAGAAGGCTTGGGGAAAGGGAGGGGGCTACATGTGGGAGCAGCAGGTTCCCATCCTGTGACCTGTAAGTGGACATGACCCTGAACAGACATGCTGGATTCTGTGGCAGCTGTTTTCAAATGCAGTCAGGCCTTATCTTGTGGAAAGCCTGGTCCTTCCCTCTTAAAAGGCCAGTGGTCCACAAATCTCAAGGAAAGTAGATTTTTCTGCTACTGACTCAGGTCAGCAAGCAAGAAGCACTAAGTCTGAAGCCAGTTAACCCTTAAGACAGGTTGGATTGCTGTGATATTTGGACATTGTAGCAACATGCTAGCTTCCCTCCCCTAAAAGCAGGCCCAGTGCTGGCAGTCTCTGACCATTCACATAAAACACTCCTCTGAAGGACTGTCCCTATGGAAATACAGTTGACTCTTGAACAGCACAGATCCACTTACATGCATTTTTTTTTTTTGATAAATAAGGTCCAGTATTGTAAATGTATTTTCTCTTCCTTATGGTTTTCTTAACATTTTTCTTTCCTCTAGCTTACTTCATTGTAAGAAAACAGTGTATAATACACATAATGTACAGAATATGTGCTAATAAACTGTTTATGTTACTAGTAAACTTCCGGTATGCAGTAGGCCATTAGTAGTAAGTCTCTGGGGAGTCAAAGTTACACATGTGTTTTTGGCTGCATGGGGGTTGGTTCTCTTAACCCCCACATTGTCTAAGTGTCAGCTGTATTGGCATGGTGATTGAGCCTAGAGGCAGCATGATAGAGAGTGAGAGTTCAGAGCAGTCTTCTGGGAGGACCACATTCAGTGGTGGTGGAGGGATACTGAATTCTGTGGAAGAGACTGGAGACAGGATGAACTACCGGGGGAAAAGTGTAAGTCCCTTTGTGGATGTCAAGGTGGGTTCTCATTTGATTCTTTGTTTCTTCTCTATTTCTGGTCAAGCCAACAGCTCAGGGACCTCCTCTAGAAAGAGACAAATGTCTCAGGAGGCTGGTCTTTCTTGTGCATTTAGGACCTCTCTCCAGAAAATCTATAATTGGCTCTCAGGGGGTTGCCTCTCCCCTCTGGGCAATTGTCAGCTTCCCTATGATAGAGGAAGGACCTGCAAGGAAAGGGCACAGGGATCTGGGTTCTAGCAGGGGAAATGGAGAGTGGAGGACAGAATGGATTTGGGGCACAGAGAGTGACTGGTAAGCTGTTGCCAATCAGTGCTCTGCATGACTTCAGCTTGAGCTCACAGAGGGAGAGCACTGAAGGCAGGAAACATCAATATTGTGAAGCCCTCAGCCCACCTTAACACATATTCTCACTATTTTCCTTTAGGATTGTTATTTCAGGTGAGTTTCCTATTTTTGTATAATTCTTTGCAGCTTGGTTCACAGATCCTTTTAGAAAACTAAGGAATTGGTCTTTGCAGAGTTTTCTCCTCTAACCAGTAACACATTTCCTTTAACTCAGAGAGGCAAAAGGTCTCTTCTTCAGAGGTCTTTAAGGAAATACTACAGTCTTCCTCCAGAATCCTATTGTTGCCATTTCTATCACTGGGACCTTAAGAAGCTGGTTTTCAATCTCCCTCCTGCACCCTGCTCATTTCCTTGTCTCCTGGAAGTGGACCACAAATCATCATGAGGACAGCATTGGTTTGAGAAAGACACATTCACACTGTTTTCCTTCACAATGGAGATTTATCCTATTTCTCATGGGATAATAGATATGGCATATGCCTAACATCATGATGTTTTCCTTAAACATTTTTGTTATATTTTCTACTTTATTACAGAGTAAATGCGAAAGAAAGCTAAAGAGAATTAAATTAAGAATCCAAACTAATGAAAATTTATTTACTATTTGTTTTCTGTTTATAAAAACAACACATTTACCAGATATTTTGAAATATGTGGGAATAAACTTTCTTCATTTTCTAAGGAATAATTAAATTCACAGTTTCCAAAGAAAAAAATAAAAATTGCATTTCCACCAGCGGTGAGAGTTTTAACTGAACGCCCCCTGCTATGACTTTTACCTATACAGGGTTGAGCCTGTGATTGGGTGTTTTTCAGAAAATGGATAATTTGCACTATTTTCATTTTCCTTTCTGTTAGAATGGAGTTTTCAAGCACAAAACTTAGCTCCTTCCCTATTTGATGGTCTCTCTCTCTTTCTAGGCAATAGTGACCTTCCCTCCAGTGGCCCTGCACACACCCCATACCTCTGCTTTCCTTTTGCCCCCACCCCTTTCCTTGAAAAACAGGTCTGGGATGCTGTGGTCTGAAAGGCCAGGGTTATCTTACAATAAAAAATCAGTTTTTACAAGAATGAACTTTTAAAAAAACTCCCAAGAACAATCTGATTTGGGAGATAGAATACAGCCATATTTCCAGAAACTCTACTAGTGGATTCTGTGACCACACACATTGAAGTTAGATATTCCATGGGGGTTGGAAATTGGGGTTAATTAGCTCATATATAGGTGGATCACACCACATTGGCCTTCTAAAAAATGACTTAATACCCTGAGCCCTCCTAACATTTATATTTCACCCTTTGTTTCCATTCTCATCTCTTGTTTTCTGACCACATTCCTGGATAGGTTAGCATTGTTTAGCATTTGTTCAGTGGCCTAATGAAGGTTAATAGCATCGGGGACATTGTAATGTGTTTGTTCTCCTCATATTGTGAGTGTGTGTGTGTGTGTGTGTGTATGTGTGTGTTGGGGGGCTGGGTTTTACCAAGACTGAGGTCTTACTGGTACCTTAGAGAATGCCAGTCAGGGACATATGTCTCTGACTGCTGATGTTTTGGCACTTGGAGGTCAATGGGACTTCTTTTCTTTTGTTTCCCCTGACTTGTTCTCATCCTCACTCTGTTCCCTGAAATCTGTTCCCTGAAATCCTGGTTCCTCTCCAGGATAGTTGGAATGAAGGAAATAGCATGTTGCTCCTTTAGACAATGTCATGAAATGGATTTCAATAGGCACACTTGAATTTTGCAACAAAATCATGAAACTTATGTTTGTCCTCATCGTGTTGTTCTCCATTGTGCTGCTTTCTGGTTTCAGCCAGCTGAATGCTTCCACAGGAAAGAAGGCTTCCACTTCATTTATGACCTGGAGAGTGAGTGAGTGGAATCTATAGGGATGCAAATCTTGGTTGACTATAGGGATAAATGGCTGTGTCAGTATGATCTACTTTTGACACTAATTCCTGGGGTGATAATGAGCTATTTATGACTGGAGGTTCTTGACTGGTCTGCATGTCTACCTCTCCTGGGAGAGTAATGGTGTAGAAAGGATCCAATATTCACATTGGGTTTGGGGTGCATAAATGATATAGAGGTTATAGAAGGTCCTCAGAGGAAAGCCAAATTCATACCACCAAGAAGAACACTGAGGTACAGGATGTGGAATAAGACAGTAACAGAACTTCTGGAATTTCTAGGTTCACGTAGTGCAGAACCCCCACTGTTCAGGTCACATGGGCTTTGGTTGTGGCACAAGTGGTTTTAAACATCAGTGTTTATTGAGGCTTCATCTTTGTTTAGAACTTTGTTGAGTATGGTGGATATAAATTGTAATCTCTGTGATAGAGGAACCAGTAGTTTTCCAAAAGGGAGAAAGTGCAAACAACAGAATAATGAATGATCACTTCAAGGCAGTGCTCCCCAGGTTCCAGCTGTGTGGACTCTTCCTCTTCCATTCTGGTTACCTTGGGCCCAGCTTCCTCAGCACCATTCAAGTGCAGGTAGACCCCATCACCCCAGTTTCTAAAAGCCTCAGGTGTGACCTGGTGCTTATAGGATAGAGCTCCAGTTCGTCATGACGGGACAGGACCCTTGCACTCTGGTCCTGGACCATCTCTCCATCCTTACCTTCCATGTTCTTTGCCTAAGTCCTAATGCTTCTCCAGAAAAGAAATTCTTTTAATTGTCTTTGGCTACTTTCTCACAACACCTCCTTCCTTGTACATACACAGACCCATTTTTAGATCTTAAAAGCTCAATGACATGTCTTTGCTTCCATGGATGCCTCTCATGCTTAGATTGCTCTGGCCTATTGCCTGGCCAGCTCTTCCCTGTCCTGTGAAACTGATCCTACAATCTACTTTCCCTGACCAGATTCTCACACTTCCTCCACTCCTTTGTATTTGGTCTCTCTGTTCCCACAGAACCTATACTTCCCTGCACTGTCACTGGTCACATTTCCAATATAAAATCTTGAATGACTCGATGGAACCAGTATTTAAAGAAGGTTGTCTTGCTAAGGGAGAGGGAAAATTGGGGACTAGCAGGCCACAGAGAGGTAACTGTACTGAGATGGTCATGAAGGGGCTGTGAAAGCAGTGGTGTGCAACGAGGAGAGAATGTGTAAGGGATGTCACTGATTGGAGGTGGGGAATGGGAGAGGACATTAAGATGAAAATGACTATTATATGGTAAGGGCAGTATCAAGACATAATTTTTCACCACTCACCTGTTTGATTGTGACTGAGAAGGATGGAGGAATTCATGTTTGATCACGCTGATCATGTTTTGAGCTGAGGGTAGGGCCTGTCTAGCAAGCATTGGAGGGTGTTCAGGAGGGAGGATGTGTGGCTGGATCTACAGATTAGGATTGTGGTTTCACTGTGTCACAGAAATACTGTGTTGCATTAACAGGGTGGAGGGCTCTGAAGACTGCTGGTATTTGGATGAACTCTCTAGAGTGAGAACATGCACAATTAAGGACAGCCCCAGGAACAGGAGTTGGACAAGGGGTAAGCCACTACAAAGAGGGACAGGTGAGGATGTGCAAGGGACTTGTATTCTGGATACTCAACATCATTGTTTTCATTTTAGCTCTACTTATCTCAGAGTTGGTGTATGAGAAGAGATGCACTAGAATCTCTCCTTTAATCTCTGCCAGAGAGCAGCTTGGATGATCCCTATGGAAATGGTTGCTCTAGAAAACCAAACTATTACAGAATTTGTCCTCCTTGGTTTCCATGACATAGCTGAGCTGCATCTCCTTTTCTTTATTGTGTTCACTGTCATCTACATCTCCACTGTCATGGGGAATGTGCTAATCATTGTGGTGGTGGTTAGCTCACAGAGGCTCCACACACCCATGTATTTCTTCCTGGCTAACTTGTCCTTCCTGGAGATCTTCTACACCTCCACAGTGGTGCCAAAAATGCTGCAGGGCTTCTTGCAGAAGGCAGCCATCTCTGTGGCTGGATGCTTGCTCCAGTTCTTTATCTTCGGTTCTCTAGCCACAGCTGAATGCTTCATGCTGGCCGTCATGGCCTATGATCGATACCTGGCAATCTGCTATCCACTCCACTATCCCCTTCTGATGGGGCCCAGAGGGTGCTTGGGGCTGGTGCTCATAGCTTGGTTCTCTGGTTTCATGGTGGATGGATTGGTTGTGGCCCTAATGGGCCAACTGAGGTTCTGTGGCCCCAGCCAGATTGACCACTTTTACTGTGACTTCATGCCTTTGATGGGCCTTGCCTGCTCAGATCCCAGCATTGCCCAGATGACAACATTTGTTCTCTCTGTGGTCTGCCTCACTATCCCCTTTGGACTGATTCTGACATCCTATGCCCGGATTGTGGTAGTTGTGCTAAGAGTCCCTGCAGGGGCCCAGAGGCAGAGGGCTTTCTCCACTTGTTCCTCCCACCTGGCAGTAGTGTCCACCTTCTATGGAACTCTCATGGTCTTGTACATTGCACCGTCTGCCGTCCACTCCCCACTCCTCTCCAAGGTCTTTGCTCTGCTCTACACTGTGGTCACCCCTCTTCTCAATCCTGTGATCTACACCCTAAGGAATAAGGAGATTCATCATGCACTGCAGAGGCTTTTGTGTATTAAGCACATTGAAACACCTGATTGAAGGAGGAGGGTGGTGAAGATTTTATTTGGACTTTGGATGTCTCCACTGGGGTTTCCTTCAGAACTGGCTGGTTGGGGAGGAAGAACTTTGCTCTATTTTGACATTTCCCTTTGCAAAATGTTCTATAGTTACTCTAAAAAAAATTAAAAAATTTCAAGTGCTAACTTAAAATTTACTTTTATCTTTTATTCTTTTTAAAATAGGCTATGTAAGGGCACCTGGGTGGCTCAGTGGATTAAAGCCTCTGCCTTCAGCTCAGGTCATGATCCCAGGGTCCTGGGATCGAGCCCCAGGTTTGTCTTTCTGCTCAGTGGGGAGCCTGCTTCTCTCTCTCTCTCTGTCTGCCTCTCTGCCTACTTGTGATCTCTGTCTGTCAAATAAATAAATAAAATCTTAAAAAAAAATAAAAATAATAAAATAAAATAGCCTATGTATATTTAATAGAGAAAATAGATACACAAAAGTAGCAACAGAAAGCTGACCTGGAAATATTAGCTACTAGTATTGTGTGTGGATTGTGAAACTTTGTAGTCTGTCCTTCCACTGGACGCTATGTCTCAAACATCTTTCTATTTCATGAAGTATGTACTTATGTATTCTTTTGGGTTTTTTAGAATGGCTAAACATGATTTGTTTAAATAATGTTCTATTGTGGAATCTTTTTAGTTATTTGCAATTCATTCACCATACAAACATAGTTCACATCCAGATTTTATTACAATAAATCTTTAGAACTTCAATTGCCTGGTCTAAGGATCTCTAATATTTTTTAAAACTTAAAAATGAATGCATTTTATTTCTTTTAAATTTTTTAATTGTAGACAATTTCAAACATATGAAAGTAGAGAAAAAATTATAGCAACCCCATGTAGCAATCGTACAGCTTCAGTATCTGTATTTGCCAACTCTGTTTCAATGAACTGTACCTCCTTCTTTTTCTCAAAATTTTAGAGCACATTCAGAAGTGTACATTGTATAATACATATTCCACATATAAATATTCACTGTGCTCTATGACTGGTAAAGACATTTTTAATTAACTTTATTTTTAATACCAATACAGTTAACATACAGTGTATTATTAGTTTCAGGTGTACAATATAGTGATTCATCACTTCCATAGATCACCCTGTGCTCATCATGACCAAATACACTTCTTAATTCCCACCACCTAGTCCACCCATCCCCCACCTACCCCTCCTCTGGTGACCACTAGTTTGTTCTCTATAGTTAAGAATCTGTTTCATGGGCACCTGAGTGGCTTAGCTGGTTAAACATATGCCTTTGGCTCAGGTCATGATCCCAGAGTCTGGGAATGGAGAACTGTGTTGGGCTCCCTGTGCAGCTGGGAGTCTGCTTCTCCCTCTGCTTCCCTGCCCCACTAGCAACCCCCACTCACTTGTTCACTCTCTCTCTCTCAAATAAATAAAATCTTTAAAAACGAGTTTGCTTCATGGTTTGTTTTTCTCTTTTTCCCCTTGGTTCACTTCTTTAGTTTCTTAAAAACTCCACATGTGGTTGAAATCACAGGAATTTGTCTTTCTATTACTTCTTTAACTTAGCATGATAACTTCTAGTTCATCCATGTCATTGCAAGTGGCATGATTTCATTCCTTTTGAAGGCTGAGCAATATTCCATTGTAAATATATGCTACATATTCTTTATCCATTCATCTGTTGATGGACAATTAAGTTTTTTCTTTTTTGGCTATTGTAGATAATGCTGCTATAAACATCAGGATATATGTATTCCTTGAATTAGTGTTTTTGTATTTTTTTAGGAAAAATAGTGTGTCATTACTGGATCATAGGGTCGCTCTATTTTTACCTTTTTGAGTAACCTCCATACTGTTTTCTATATTGACTGTACCAGTTTGCATTCCCACCAACAGTGTAAGAGGGCTTCCCTTTTACTGTATCCTCACTAACATCTGTTGTTCCTGATTTATTAAATTTAGTATTCTGACCAGTGTGAGGTGATATCTCATTGTGGTTTTGATTATGAGTGATGTTGAGCATGTTTTTATATGTCTGTTAGCCATCTGTACATTTTTATGGAGAAATATATATTCATTTCTTCTGCCCATTTCTTTCTTTTTTATGATTCATAAAATAGAGCTTTTATTTTCTTTTATTAATTTTTAAAATTTTTTTCAATGGAACAGTATTCATTATTTTTGCACCACACCCAGTGCTCCATGCAATCCGTGCCCTCTATAATACCCACCACCTGGTGCCCCGACCTCCCAACCCCTGCCACTTCAAACCCCTCAGATTGTTTTTCAGAGTCCATAGTCTCTTTTTTTTTGTTGTTGTTGTTCTTTCTTTTTTTTATTAATTAAATTTATTTATTTTCAGCATAACAGTATTCATTATTTTTGTACCACACCCAGTGCTCCATGCAATCTGTGCCCTCTATAATACCCACCACCTGGTACCCCAACCTCCCCCCCCCCACTTCATTCCCCTCAGATTGTTTTTCAGAGTCCATAGTCTCTCATGGTTCACCTCCCCTTCCAATTTCCCCCAAATCCCTTCTCCTCTCCAACTCCCCATGTCCTCCATGCTATTTGTTATGCTCCACACATAAGTGAAACCATATGATAATTGACTCTCTCTGCTTGACTTATTTCACTCAGCATAATCTCTTCCAGTCCCGTCCATGTTGCTACAAAAGTTGAGTATTCATCCTTTCTGATGGAGGCATCATACTCCATAGTGTATATGGACCACATCTTCTTATCCATTCATCCGTTGAAGGGCATCTTGGTTCTTTCCACAGTTTGGTGACCGTGGCCATTGCTGCTATAAACATTGGGGTACAGATGGCCCTTCTTTTCACTACATTTGTGTCTTTGGGGCAAATACCCAGTATTGCAATTGCAGGGTCATAGGGAAGTTCTATTTTAAATTTCTTGAGGAATCTCCACTCTGTTCTCCAAAGTGGCTGCACCAACTTGCATTCCCACCAACAGTATAAGAGGGTTCCCCTTTCTCCACATCCCCTCCAACACATGTTGTTTCCTGTCTTGCTAATTTTGGCCATTATAACTGGTGTAAGATGATATCTCAATGTGGTTTTGATTTGAATCTCCCTGATGGCTAGTGATGATGAACATTTTTTCATGTGTCTGATAGCCATTTGTGTCTCCATTGGAGAATTGTCTGTTCATATCTTCTGCCCATTTCTTTACATGATTATCTGTTATGTGTGTGTTGGGTTTGAGGAGTTCTTTCTAGATCCTGGATCAGCCTTTTATCTGTACTGTCATTTGCGAGTATCTTCTCCCACTCTGTGGGTTGCCTCTTTGTTTTGTTGACTGCTTCCTTTGCTGTGAAGAACGTTTTGATCTTGATGAAGTCCCAAGAATTCATTTTCACTTTTGTTTCCTTTGCCTTCAGAGACTTATCTTGAAAGAAGTTGCTGTGGCTGATATCGAAGAGATTACTGCCTATGTTCTCCTCTATGATTCTGATGGATTCCTGAATCACACTGAGGTCTTTTATCCATTTCAAATTTATCTTTGTGTATGGTGTAAGAGAGGGTCAAGTTACATTCTTCTACACATAGCTGTTTAATTTTCCCAGCACCATTTATTGAAGAAACTCTCTTTTTTCCACTGTATATTTTTTTCCTGGTCTGTCAAAGATTATTTGACCATAGAGTTGCAGGTCTATATCTGGGCTCTCTACTCTGTTCCACTGGTCTTTGTGTCTGTTTTTGTGCCAGTCTCATGCTGTCTTGGTGATCACAGCTTTGTAGTAAAGCTTCAAATCAGGCAACGTGATGCCCCTAGTTTTGTTTATCTTTTTTAACATTTCTGTAGCAATTCGGGGTCTCTTCTGACTCCACACAAATTTTAGGATTGTTTGCTCCAGCTCTTTGAAAAATGCTGGTGGAATTTTGATCAGAATGGCATTGAAAGTATAGATTGCTCTTGGCAGTATAGATATTTTCTGGGACATTTATGGTTACCTGACTCCATTTAGGTCTTTAATCCATTTTGAATTTAATTTTGTGTGTGGTGCAAGAAAGTGGTCCAGTTTCATTTTTCTGCATGTGACTGCCCGATTTTAAAAACACCATTTGTTGAAGAGCCTGTCTTTTTCCTATTGGATGTTATTTCCTGCTTTGTTAAAGATTAATTGCCCATATAATTATGGGTTTATTTCAGGGTTTTCTATTCTGTTCTATTGATTTATGTGTTTATTTTTGTGCCAGTATCATACTGTTTTGATCACTACAGCTTTGTAATATAATTTAAAACCCTGAATTGTGATGCCTCTTGCTTTGCTTTTCTTTTTCAAGATTTCTTCAACCATTCAGGGTCTTTTGTGGTTCCATACAAATTCTTAGAATTGTTCTAATTCTGTAAAAAATGCTACTGATATTTTGATAAAGATTGTATTAAGTATGTAGATTGCTTTAGTTAATATATTTTTTTTAAAAACTATAATCCATGAGCCAGGAATGTCTTTCCATTTTGTTGAGCCTTCTTCAGTTTCTTTCATCAGTGATTTTTATAGTTTTCAGAGTGCAGGTCTTTCAATTCCTTGCTTAAGTTTATTCCTACATACTTTATTATTTTTGGTGAAATTGTAAGTGGGTGGTTTTCTTAATTTCTATTTCTGCTGCTTCATTATTAGTATATAGACATGCAACAGATTTCTGTACATTGATTTTGTATCCTGAGACGTTACTGAATTCATTTACCAGTTGTAGTATACCAGTAATACCAGTTGTATATACATCATTAGTTCTTGATGTAGTGTTCAGTGATTCCTTAGTTATGTATAACACCCAGGGCAAGGAAGGCATATGTGATGTGAACTGAGTTTGCTAGTATTTTGCTTAGTATTTTTGCATCTATGTTTATCAGATGTAGTTTGTTTTTTTTTTTTTTCTTTGTGGTGTCTATATCTGGTTTTGGTGTTAGGGTAATGCTGGCCTCATAAAATGAATTTGGAAGTTTTCCTTCCTCTTCCATTTTTTAGAATAGTTTGAGAAGAGTAGGTATTATCTCTTCTTTAAATGTTTGATAGAATTTGCCTGTGAGGCTGTCTGGTCTTGGACTTTTGTTTTTTTTTGGGGGGAGTGTTTTGATTACTGATTCAATTTCCTTGCTAGTAATTGGTCTGTTCAAATTTTTTATTTCTTCCTGCTTCCATTTTGGTATTTTATATGTTTCTGGGAATTTATCCAGTTTTTCTAGATCATCAATTGGTAACATATAATTTTTCACAATATTTGCTTACAATTGTTTGTATATCTGTGGTGTTGGTTATTTCTCCTCTCTCATTGGCAATTTTGCTTATGTGAGTCTTTCTCTCCCTCTTTTTTTCTTGATGAATCTAGCTAGAGGTTTATAAATTTTGTTGATGCTTTCAAAGAGCCAGCTTCTGGTTTCAACAATCGGTTCTATTGCTTTTTGTTTGTTTGTTTTGTGTTTGTTTTTGCTGTTGTTTTAGTTTCTACATCATTTATTTCTGCTCTTTTTATTATTTTCTTCCTTCTTCTGGTTTGGGGTTTTGTATTTTTTTTCCTATACTTTAGGTGTGAGGTGAGGTTGTTTTTTTGAGATTTTTTTTTTGCTTCTTGAGGTTGGCCTGTATTACTATATACTTATGTCTTTGAATTGCTTTTGCAGCAGCCCAGCAATTTGGGCCATTATGTTTTAATTTTCATTTGGTTCCATATACATTTGGATTTCTTCATTGATTTCCTAGTTGGCCCACTGATTGTTTAGTAACATGTTATTTAGCCTCCTTGCATTTGTGCTCTACAGTTTTTCTTGTTGTTGCTTTCTAGTTTCTTACTGTTGTATTGAGAAAAAAATGTATGGTATGACTTTGATTTTTTTGAATTTGTTGAGACTTGTGGCCCAATATGTGATTTGTTCTAGAGAATGTTCATTCTATGTACATTTGGCAAGAATGTGTTTTCTAATTTATTAAAATGAATGTTCTGACAGTACAGACAAAAGGTTGATATCCAGGATCTATAAAGAATCCTCAAATTCAACATGCACAAAACAGACAATCATATCAAAAAATGGGCAGAAGATATGAATAGACACTTCTCCAAGGAAGACATACAAATGGCTATCAGACACATGAAAAAATGTTCATCATCACTAGCCATCAGGGAGATTCAAATTAAAACCACATTGAGATATCACCTTACACCAGTTAGAATGGCCAAAATTAGCAAGACAGGAAACAACATGTGTTAGAGGGGATGTGGAGAAAGGGGAACCCTCTTCCACTATTGGTGGGAATGCAAGTTGGTGCAGCCACTTTGGAGAACAGAGTGGAGATTCCTCAAGAAATTAAAAATAGAACTTCCCTATGACCCTGCAATTGCACTCCTGGGTATTTACCCCAAAGATACAGATGTAGTGAAAAGAAGGGCCATCTGTACCCCAATGTTTATAGCAGCAATGGCCACAGTCGCCAAACTGTGGAAAGCACCAAGATGTCCTTCAATGGATGAATGGATAAGGAAGATGTGGTCCATATACACTATGGAATATTATGCCTCCATCAGAAAGGATGAATACCCAACTTTTGTAGCAACATGAATGGGACTGGAAGAGATTATGCTGAGTGAAATAAGTCAAGCAGAGAGAGTCAATTATCATATGGTTTCACTTATGTGTGGAGCATAACAAATAGCATGGAGGACATGGGGAGTTAGAGAGGAGAAGGGATTTGGGGGAAATTGGAAGGGGAGGTGAACCATGAGAGACTATGGACTCTGAAAAATAATCTGAGAGTTTTGAAGGGGCGGGGGTGGGAGGTCGGGGTACCAGGTGGTGGGTATTAGAGAGGGCACGTATTTCATGGAGCACTGGGTGTGGTGAAAAAATAATGAATACTGTTATGCTGAAAATAAAAAACATATTAAAAAAATGGAATGTTCGGGACGCCTGGGTGGCTCAGTTGGTTGAGCAGCTGCCTTCGGCTCAGGTCATGATCCCAGCGTCCTGGGATCGAGTCCCACAACGGGCTCCTTGCTTGGCGGGGAGCCTGCTTCTCCCTCTGCCTCTGCCTGCCACTCTGTCTGCCTGTGCTTGCTCTCGCTTCTCTCTCTATGACAAATAAATAAATAAAATCTTTAAAAAACATGGAATGTTCTGAATATATCTGTTATATCCATCTAGTCCAGTGTATCACTCAAAGCCACTGTTTCCTTGTTGATTTTCTGTTTGGATGATCTGTCCATTGATCTAAGTGGGGCGTTAAAGTCCCCTACTATTACTATTATTATGAAGAAGAGATCTGCAAATGTGTTGCAGTGCAGTATTTCCTGTTTCACAGGACATGGTCTTCCAGGGAGTGTCTCTGGGCTGAGTTGAATGTCTCTGTTTTGTTCTTGCCTCTTTTTCCTTTAATTCAGTTTTCTAACTTTTTGGCAGCATTTTTGTCCCTTGCATGTGAGTGTTGGCATTTTAAGAAGGTATACACTGGTGTGCTTGCTAATTGAGGCCTGGAGTTGCTGCTGCCAGGATGGCCAGCATAAGTGCTGAGGGCATGTTGGTAGAACATACACTTTTAACAAGGTGTGCCTCAGGCTTTAAGGTGGAAAATTCCTTTGATTAGAAATACAAAGTTAGCCAAACAGAAGAGCACCTCAGATCTGTTTATTCTGAGAATGCATCAAACAATGTTCGATCTTTATGTTTTTCTTTTAAAAATTTTTATTTATTTTTAAAATTTCTCTTCAGTGTTCCAGAATTCATTGTTTGTGCACTACACCCAGTGCTCCATGCAATATGTGCCTTCCATAATACCCACCAGGCTCACCCAACCTCTCACTCCCCTCCCTCCAAAACACCTAGATTGTTTTTCAGAATCCACAGTCTCTCATGGTTTGGCTCTGCCTCCAATTTCCTCCAACTCCCTTCTCTCCATCTCCCCCATGTTCTCCGTATTATTCCTTATGCTCCACAAGTAAGTGAGACCATATGAAAATTGACTCTCTCTGCTTGACTTATTTTACTCAGCATAATCTGTTTTTCTTGTGAAAAGAACTCAGCTTGTAAAAGTTGGGAATGGGGCATCTGGGTGGCTCAGTTCTTAAGCCTCGGCCTTTGGCTCAGGTCATGATCTTGGGCTCCTGGGATTGAGTCCCACATTGTGCTCCCTGCTCAGCGGGGATCTTGCTTTTCCCTCTCTGACTCCCCCTGCTTGTATTCCCTCTCTAACTGTCTTTCTGTCAAATAAATAAATAAAATCTTTAAAAAAGAGAGATAAAGTTGGGGGTATTCAGAGATTAGGATTTGCTGCTTTTCAGAACTGGGTGTGCTGTATAAACAAAGAACCTTGGAACACTGAAAAAATAAAATAAAGTTTAAAAAACAAAATTAAATAAAATTTAAAAAAATTGCCCCCACCCCAAAAGTCCGTTTCAAATTGCCAAACAAGAGAAGACAGATGGAGAAGGTTTAGTGAAGGCAGGTGCTTTGGAAATGGGGTGGATCTTTTATGGAAGAACACTTACTGGAATAAGTCTTAAAAGGTCACATTTTCCAAGAATTCTTTATAGAATGATTGTAGACTCAGCATATGACTCTAGTCATAATGAAACCTGGTGCAGCCACTTTTGAAAACTGTGGGGATTCCTGTGGACTCTGAGAAACAAACCGAGGGTTTTGGAAGGGAGTGATGTGGGGGGTTGGGTGAGCCTGGTGGTGGGTATTAAGGAGGGCAGTATTTCATGGAGTACTGGGTGGGTGCACAAACAGTGAATCTTGGAACACTGAAAAAATAAATTAAAAAATAAAAAAAACCCATATGGGATAGAACAGAACATTCTATTGTATGTATAATAGAAAAACTTGCAATATAAAACAAAAAATAGGTAAAAAGTTAAGGAGTTAAGGGATATTCCACAGGAATAAAAAGTATAAGAAATCTGTAATGTTGCTTTATTCTGAGGGAAAATAGGCTTTCACACAAGTAGCATCACTAGAGGCAAAGGACTTTCTGTGAGGATAATAGATCAGTCACAGGAAAGCAAAAGTAATGAATGGATGGAACTTAATTACAGAGTTCTAGAGTAGATGACACATAGTAGGGCAGAACTGTAGGGAAAAAAATTAACTATGATATTTAGAGATAAACTTCTCATTAATAGAACAAGTAAGAATTACATGACTTTAACCATACTGTGAGCCAAAATAGACCATGGACTGAACCTAAAATAAATCTTAATAAATGTATTGTGTGGAGAACTGGATGATATATATAAACAGTGAATGTTAGAACACTTCATCAAAAACTAATGATGTATTTTATGATGAATATTTTATGATAAATAACATAATACAGTGGAAACAAAAATGAAAATGAACTTTGGGGACTTCATCAAGATCAAAAGCTTCTGCACAGCAAAGGAAATAGTCAACAGAACAAAGAGGCAACCCACAGAATGGGAGAAGATATTTGCAAATGACAGTACAGACAAAAGACTGATATCCAGGATCTAGAAAGAACTCCTCAAACTCAACACACACAAAACAGACAATCATATAAAAAAATGGGCAGAAGATATGAACAGACACTTCTCCAATGAAGACATACAAATGGCTATCAGACACATGAAAAAATGTTCATCATCACTAGCCATCAGGGAGATTCAAATTAAAACCACATTGAGGTACCACCTTACACCAGTTAGAATGGCCAAAATTAGCAAGACAGGAAACAACATGTGTTAGAGGGGATGTGGAGAAAGGGGAACCCTCTTCCACTGTTGGTGGGAATGCAAGCTGGTGAAGCCACTTTGGAGAACAGTGTGGAGATTCCTCAAGAAATTAAAAAGAGAGCTTCCCTATGACCCTGCAATTGCACTCCTGGGTATTTACCCCAAAGATACAGATGGAGTGAAAGGAAGGGCCATCTGTACCCAATATTTATAGCAGCAATGGCCACAGTCACCAAACTGTGGAAAGCACCAAGATGTCCTTCAATGGATGAATGGATAAGGAAGATGTGGTCCATATACACGATGGAGTATTATGCCTCCATCAGAAAGGATGAATACCCAACTTTTGTAGCAACATGGACGGGACTGGAAGAGATTATGCTGAGTGAAATAAGTCAAGCAGAGAGAGTCAATTATCATATGGTTTCACTTATGTGTGGAGCATAACAAATAGCATGGAAGACATGGGGAGTTAGAGAGGAGAAGGGAGTTGAGGGAAATTGGACGGGGAGGTGAACCATGAGAGACTATGGACTCTGAAAAAGAATCTGAGGGCTTTGAAGTGGTGGGGGGAGGGTGGGAGGTTTGGGGGACCAGGTGGTGGGTATTGGAGAGGGCACATATTACATGGAGCACTGGGTGTGGTGCAAAAAGAATGAATACTGTTACACTGAAAATAAATAAAATTTTTTTTCCATTCTTTATTTTTTATTTTTTATTTTTTATAAACATATATTTTTATCCCCAGGGGTACAGGTCTGTAAATCACCAGGTTTACACACTTCACAGCACTCACCAAAGCACATACCCTCCCCAATGTCCATAATCCCACCCCCTTCTCCCAAACCCCCTCCCCCCAGCAACCCTCAGTTTGTTTTGTGAGATTAAGAGTTGCTTTTGGTTTGTCTCCCTCCCAATCCCATCTTGTTTCATTGTTTAAAAAAGATAAAAAGCTTCTGTACAGCAAAGGAAACACTCAACAAAACTAAGAGGCTACCCATGAACTGGGCGAAGATATTTGCATATGACACTACAGACAAAGCCCTGATATCCAAGATCTATAAAGAACTCCTCAAACTCCACTCTCAAAAAAGAGATAATCATGTCAAGAAATGGGCAGAAGACATGAAGAGATATTTCTTCAAAGAAGACATACAAATGGCTAATGGGTACAAGAATACATGTTCATCATCACTAGCCATCAGGGAGGTTGAAATCAAAACTACATTGAAATACCACCTTACACCAACTAGAATGGCCAAAATCAACCAGACAGTAAACAATAAGTGTTGGAGAGGATGTGGAGAAAGGGGAAAACTTCTTACACTGTTGGTGGGAATGCAAGTTGGTGCAGCCACTTTGGAAAACAGTATGGAGGTTCCTCAAAAAGTTAAAAATAGAGCTACCATATGACCTGCATTTGCACTACTGGGTATTTACCCAAAGATACAGATGTAGTGAAAAGAAGGGTCATCTGAACCCCAATATTCATAGCAACAGTGGCCACAGTCACCAAACTGTGGAAAGGACCAAGATGCCCTTCAATGGACAAATGGATAAGGAAGATGTGGTCCATATATACAATCGAGTAATATGCCTCCATCAGAGACAATGAACACCCAACTTTTGTATCAACATGGATGGAACTGGAGGAGGTTATGCCAAGTGAAATAAGTCAAGTAGAGAAAGTCAATTATCATATGGTTTCACTTACTTGTGGAGCATAAGGAATAACATAGAGGACATTAGGAGAAGGAAAGGAAAAGTGATTGGGAGAAATAGGAGTGAGAGATGAGCCATGAGAAACTATGGACTCTGAGAAACAAACTGAGGGGTTTGGAAGGGAGGTGGGTAGGGGGATGGGTGAGCCTGGTGGTAGGTATTAAAGAGGGCACATATTGCTTGGAACATTGGGTGGGTGCATAAACAATGAATCTTGGAACACTGAAAAAAGTAAAATAAAATTAAGATGTTAAAAAAATCTTTATGTAAAGGCAATAAAAACATGGGATAAGCCACTAGGTATAATGTATCTATGTACTATACCTGATTATAAATATTATATGTATCTGTATGTTCCCGTCAATATGCTGTTGTTCAGTGGCAGCCAGTATCCAGCTGAAGGATAGACATTCAGAGAAAAAGTAAAATGCTGTGTTTATACAAACACTACATGCAGAAAAACGGACAGACAGACAGACAGACACACATACACACCCTAACAGTGGCTTGGATTAACTTTTCTTTAAATTGTATTCTAACACTAATGCTATTGAAAATTGATCATATATTGCCATCACTATGATCATTTTGATTCCCATTGCTATTTCTATCAACAGACAAATAATGAAGATCCTTACCATGGAGAGAGAGAAAGACACAGAGAGAGAGAGAGAGACAGAGAGAGACAGAGAGAGACAGAGAAACCCCTACCTGAGGTGGGACCTAGATCATAGTTCTCCTGAACTTAGTTTAGTGTTCTTTCCCATCTTTCCCATAGATTATCTAATGCTCTGTACCAGGCTTGGTGTTAACTGACTCGCCTTGTAATTGTGGTGGTGATGTGGAGAGGGATTTCCCCCAAAATAGTTGTTTATGTGGGATTATTCACAATCCTATGAACCCTCTAAACCTAGAACACTTTTAAGTGAACTCTTCACATCCTTATTTCTCAGACTGTAAATGAAAGGATTGAGAGTGGGAGTTACCAGGGTATACATGACAGCAGCAACCAGCGCCCCCATGGAGTGAGAGGTTGATGGGGGCTTCAGGTAGGAGGCAAAAACTGTGCTGTAGAAGAGGATGACCACAGAGAGGTGGGAGCTGCATGTGGCCAGGGCTTTCTTTTTCCCCTTTTCTGATGGGACCCTAGCCACAGCATGGAAAATATGGGCATAAGAGCTTATGATGCAGAGGAGAGGGCCAAGTCCTAACAACCCGGTCAGAACCATCATCAGGACCTCACTGAGGTGGGTATCTGAGCAAGAAAGTTGAAAGAGTGGGCCAAAATCACAGAAAAAGTGGTGAATCTCTTGATTAGTATAGAAATATAACTGACATAGGGACAGAATATGCACCAGAGAGACAAAGTGGGCCACCCCCCATGACCCACCCACCAGTAGCCCACATCTACAGGGAGTCATCAGTAGTGGGTAGTGCAGAGGATGACAGATGGCAGCATAGCGGTCGATAGCCATGACAGTCAAAAGCAGGCTGTCCATATCAGCAAAAGTAGCAAAGAAATATAACTGGGCCAGACATCCAGGAAAAGAAATGGATCCACTACTTGTCCATAGATCCTCAAGCATTTTAGGGGCTGTGGTAGAAGTGAAGCAGAGGTCCACCAGGGAGAGTTGGCTGAGGAAGAAGTACATGGGAGTGTGGAGGCGTGCATCTGCACAGATAGCCAGCAGAAGGAGCAAGTTCCCTAGGAGGCTCAACAGGTAAAGGGCAAGAAAGAGACCAAATAGGAGCTTCCTGTGCTCTGGGCCTTGGGACAGTCCTACAAAGACAAAGTCAGGAGTCTTGCTGCAGTTCATTCTGGGTCTTGGTGTGCCGCAAGAAAGGGACCATCATGTAGAGGTTGCTCACTGTCAGGAACTGAGGTGGAAATAAGGCTCTATCCCGTCTCTTGGTATCTGGTGGGTTTCCCAAAACCATCAATATGAATAATGGGTGAAAACCTAAAACAGCAATGGGAGGGACAAGAGTTGGATGTCATAAAGGATGGTCAAAGTGAGAGGCACAAAGACAAGAGAATGAGGGGAACAACAGAGACTTTCTGGAGTTCTTTGCATTTAAAAGTCTTCTTAATTAAGAATGAGATGGTATAACTTCTTGTTTGTGAATGTTTTTATCACAAGACCATGAGTCCTTGAAGGCAGAGACAGCATCTCAGTACTTAGCTTGGTGCTTGACACACAGTGGGAGCTCAGTAAATGCTCCTGCACATCTACACATTCATTACTCTAGTTCAAGCTGTCATTGATAACTGCAGCACTGGGAGCCTCTGAACAGTTTAATATGCCCCCTGGCCCCATCAGTATATCCTACACTCTGCAGCCAGAGCAATCTTATCAAACAAGAAAATATGAACATGTCACTTCTTTGTTTACAAATAAGTAAACAAATAAGTGTCTGGAGAACCACTGGTCTTAGGAGAATTCAAAACTCCTAACCATGTCCTACAGAGCTCAGTGTTTATTGAGCTCACAATGTCTCATCAGCTTCAGGTTGCCCCACAATTCACTTGTCCTCTGCTCCCCAACCATGATGACCACATGGCCTTCCCTTCTCTGAGTTACTCTGCTCCTCTTCCCTACCTCAGAGCAGTTGGTGACCTTCTCAGGGAGGTTTTCCTTTACCTCTTTGATGAAGCCAAACCTCCCATTTCTATGCTGTGACATTACCTTCATAGAATTTACTAAATTTGTAATGTGAAAGATGTAAGCACATTTGTCTTCCATTAATATTTATTGAGGGTATTTAGTTAACATTGGAGTCCTTAAGACCAGGAGGTGCAGAGAGTGCACCTCATTTTCTTCTCTGTTGTAGCCCCAGTGTTTGTCATGTGAAAGACAGTATTTGTCACAAGGAGAACAAATACATTAATTAATAGAGAGTGAAGGCCAGAGGACAGTATGCTGTCTTCCTTAAGTGGTTCCTTCCATTTCAACACTTGTGTAAAAGTTCTTTCTACAAATACATGAGATGTGGGCTGAAGATATGTATCTACTTCTTCTCTCCTGAAAATCCAGACCAATGAGAGTAAGGGTCCTTTTCTTTGAAGTCTTGCTGATTTCAGTCTTTGCACTCCATATTCTTGGTTACCTTCTGTGGGCTTGCATCAACTCATCCCCAGCTTATTCCATCACAGCTTGGCTGACTTTCCTGCCTCCCCCTCTTATTGCTGTGATTCATGCTGAGAGCATTTATGGGAAATGGTAGGACTTCTGTACTGGGCCTGGTCCTACCTTGCTCAAGCTCCTTTGACACCTTACCTCTTTCTGCATCACATCTGTCTATCTGTCCCTGGTTATCAAGAACCTCTGTATCAGAATCCTCCCACCTATAAAACAGGGTTTCTGCTGTTTATTTTTTTTTAAGATTTTATTTATTTATTTGACAGAGAGAAATCACAAGTAGATGGAGAGGCAGCCAGAGAGAGAGAGAGATAGGGAAGCAGGCTCCCCGCCGAGCAGAGAGCCCGATGCAGGACTCGATCCCAGGACCCTGAGATCATGACCTGAGCCGAAGGCAGCGGCCCAACCCACTGAGCCACCCAGGCGCCCCGGGTTTCTGCTGTTTAAAGGCCCCTGTTCCCCTCTCTTCTGGGCTGCATCCCTCATGGTCTTTTCTGCCTTCCTATATGTACTCTCTTTGACCTGAAGCCTCAGGCTTCTTCTCTCTTGACATCTTTCCTTCCTCACCCAAATATTACCTTCAAGACTCTGAAGAATTTTCTCCCTTTGCCACCATATTTATCAAATATTCTAACCCTCATTACTTTTTTTCTTCTGAATATATAGATATGTTGATCTAGCCTTAAGTGGATATTGTCTAAAGGTGTTTTCTAATCTTTATGATATATTAATTACCTCTTATCAATTATAAATGACTTGGGAGTAGGAATTGTTCTCTTTTAAATAGTTCTGTATAGAATCAAGTTTAGCACATGATCTGTCTCAAAGATTATTGCTCCATTACCTCTCTGTAAGTGTTTGGCACAGTTTCCTTTCCTGTTTCCCTGAATGTGTTCATTACCTCCTTGTTCTAGTAATCCTGAAGTGTTCTGACAGATAAATGATTTAGGATAAAGGGACAGTCCCCCCCTTTATGTAGCACATTTTTTATATATTCGAGAACAGAGCTTCTCAAACTTTCATGTGCTTGAGAGTCAGTTGGAGAGCCAGGTAAGTCACATGCTTTTGGGCTCTACCCCAGAGATTCAGTTCTTAGGTCTTGGGTGAAACATGAGAATTTGTATTTGTCACACTATAGTTTCAGGTGATGCTGACCCTGCTTGTCTGCTGAATTGAATTCAAAATGTGGGACCACCATAGCTTTGTCACTTTCCCCTCTATTCTTTTCAACTCTTTTTAGAAAAGATTTTATTATTTATTTGAAAGACAGATCACAAGTAGGCAGAGAGGCAGGCAAAGAGAGGGGGGTAGAGAAGCAGGCTCCCCGCTGAGCAGAGAACCGGATGTGGGGCTGGATCCCAGGACCCTGAGATCATGACCTGAGCCAAAGGCAGAAGATTTAACCCACTGAGCCACCCAGGTGCCCCCCCAACTCTTTTTTAAAAGCAGAAATAAAACACTAATGATGTACTACATGTTGGCTAATTGAATTTAAATTGAAAAAAGCCCCAGAAATTGGAGGATTGCCCTTCTCCTTCTACAAGTTTAAGTTTTCCTTACTCCTGTATCTCTTAAAAACAGCACATCCTTTGGTTTTGATATGGCCATACCTCTCAACATCTCCACAACTTCTCCCAGTATGAACCTTCTTGATGATTTTGCTTGAATAATCTCAGAGTTATTATCTCCTCTTTGGGTAATTCACCTGGAAATAATATAATTCATGTTGACTGAGAACTGAGGTTATCTGAATAATATTTGGGCAGTTAAAACATGTAAGGTCCTGACTATCTAAAACAGAAATCTCAGCCACCTAAAACCTTAGCTTCAGATGGACAATATCCCTGATATTCTAATGTGTATCCACAGCATCTGCAAATATTTCTCCATTTTTTTCTGTGATTTCTGGAAAATTCTTCAAAAAGTTAATTGCCTCCATCACACACTGTTACTCTCCATGTTCCTCTAAAACCCCCTCAAGCAGGTTTCTGGCCTTACTATTCCACTGCTTATCTAGATCAGCATTCAGTTCTCAGTCCTTAAGTTATTTGACCTCTCAGCAAGACATAGCACAGTTGATTCCTATTTTCTTACTCCAAACATATTATTCGTCTTTCTCCCAGGACTCACCACACTCTCCCAGTGCTCTCACTGGAGACTCCCTCTTAGTCCTTGGCTGACTCCTCCTCTGTCTCCTTATTCACTTCTGACATTTTTTCTGGTCTCTTGTCTTCCAGTTCCAATCTTTAACTATCGATAAACAGATGGCTCTTGAATCTTATCTTCAGTTCCACTCCTTTTTCAAAACTCTAGACTCATCGGTTTAATTCCCTGCCAGATATATCCTCATGAGTGTTCGTTGGCAGCTTTACCATGTAAGTTGCTTCTCACAGTGAGACTGATTGATGTACTGCTTTGGAAACAGACAGATTTGGCCCTGTAAGGGCAGATCTTCCCTTCACTATATTCCACTCTGAAACCTGAGCCCATTACTCAGTTTTCCAGGTGCTACCTTCCACACTTACCTCCTGGCTTCCCTCATCTCTACCCTATGAGTTGTGCCCATAGAAATATATATTCTCTTCAATGCCCTTACTGAGGACAGGTGACCTTCTAGAGAACCCAGACCCTTTGCCTACATTGGTGAGACTGTGTCTGAAGGTAGAGAAGATATAGCTTGGGAGCTGAGCATCATTAATCTTCATTTTTTAAGGACTAGAAGCAGCTGGGTGGAAGAAGAAAGCTTTCCTGGCCTTGGAGACCTATCCCCAGAGGTACTCATTAGTGACAAATCTGGAGGAATTTTCTGAAGAAAAAGTCAACATTTTTATAATGGTTAATCCAGCATGATCTATATTCCCATTAACACTCTGATAATATTCTCTCCTGCTGTGTTTCTTGTCCCTACTCTAAGCTAGTTTTACCAGTTTGGTCTACTAGGCTCCACTAGAGCTGAATTCCATGAGTCATTCTCTTTCCTTAGCTCCTTTGCTCTAGCTGCTTCCCTGCCTTGAATGTAGTCCATTTTTCCAATCCTTCATCTCCTTCTCGTCTTTGCTTAATGTTATCTTTTTAGTGAGACTTACCCTGATGACCCCATTAAAAAAATATTTATTTATTTGACAAACAGAGATCACAAGTAGGCAGAGAGGCAGGGAGAGAGAGACGGGGAGGCAGGCTCCATGATGAGCAGAGATCCCAAAGAGGGGCTTGATCCCAGGACCCTGGAATCATCACCTGAGCCAAAGGCTGAGGCTTTAAACCACTGAACCACCCAGGTGCCCCTGATGATCATATTTTATACTATAAACTTCATCCAAGCACTCCCATTTTTCCTGATCCTATTCTACTTACAAACCTAACATATCATTTATTTATCCATTAACTGTCTTCTCTCCCCATAATGTAAGTTATTGGGGAATAGATATGCTTGCTTGTTTTGTTCACCAGTGTCTGCCCAGCATGTAGAATAGTGCATGGCAAGTGCATGGCCATAGATACACTATAAAATATTTGACTGATGGTACTTCAGGCCTTTGCTTCTCCCATGATCTGGTTGCCAGTCAGAGTCAATGAACCAATATGAACAGGTTATGTAACTAATATGTAAGCTATTAGTTGATTATATATATATATATATATATATATATATATATATATATATCTTTTAAGTTTTTATTTTTATAATTTCTTTTCAGTGTTCCAGAATTCATTGTTTATGCACCACACCCAGTGCTTCATGCATTATGTGCCCTCCATAATACCCACCACCTCCTCCCCTCCAAAACCCTCAGTTTGTTTCAGAGTCCACAGTCTCTCATGCTTTGTCTCCCACTCCGATTTTCCCCAACTCCCTTCTCTTCTCCTCTCCCAATGTTCTCCATGTTATTCCTGATGTTCTACAAGTAAGTGAAACCATGTGATAATTGACTCTTTCTGCTTACTTATCTCACTCAGAATAATCTCCTCCAGTCCTGTCTGTTGATACAAAAGTTGGGTATTCATCCTCTCTGATGGAGGCAATATTCTATTATATATACGGACCATATCTTCTTTATCCATTCATCTGTTTGGGTATAGCTTATATTTTTATTTTTTTTATTTTTTTAAATTTTTTTATTTTTTTTTTTAAGATTTTATTTATTTATTTGACAGAGAGAGATCACAAGTAGGCAGAGAGGCAGGCAGAGAGAGAGAGAGGAGGAAGCAGGCTCCCTGCTGAGCAGAGAGCCTGATGCGGGACTCGATCCCAGGACCCTGAGATCATGACCTGAGCCGAAGGCAGCGGCTTAACCCACTGAGCCACCCAGGCGCCCTAGCTTATATTTTTAAAGAAAATATTTTAGGTCTATATTATTATGAAGGACCTTGTTCTAAGTAAGTGAGTTGCATAATTTTGTCTAAACTGTGAAATCTGGTTCTCATATTGGATACAAGGATTTCATTCCTCACCAGTGCTTATGAATTCAATTGTGACTATAACTATCATGAAGGCTTCTTGTCAAATGAAGTTTCCTTGTCATTTTAAAAAGAATAGTCAACATGGACAGGACTGGCAGAGATTATGCTGAGTGAAATAAGTCAAGCAGAGAGAGTCAATTATCATATGGTTTCACTTACTTGTGGAGCATAACAAATAGCATGGAGGACATGGGGAGTTAGAGAGGAGAAGGGAGTTGGGGGGAAATTGGAAGGGGAGGTGAACCATGAGAGACTATGGATTCTGAAATCAATCTGAGGGTTTTAAAGGGGCAGGGGTGGGAGGTCGGGGTACCAGGTGGAGGGTATTATAGAGGGCATGGATTGCATGGAGCACTGGGTGTGGTGCAAAAATAATGAATACTGTTATGCTGAAAATAAAAAATAAATAAAAGAATAGTTAATAACCATATGATAATTGACTCTCCCTGCTTGACTTATTTCACTCAGCATAATCTCTTCCAGTCCCATGCATGTTGATTATGCTGAGTGAAATAAGTCAAGCAGAGAGAGTCAATTATCATATGGTTTCACTTACTTGTTGAGCATAACATATAGCATGGAGGACAAGGGAGATGGAGAGGAGAAGGGAGTTGAGGGAAATTGGAAGGGAAGTTGAACCATGATAGACTATGGACTCTGAGAAACAATCTGAGGGTTTTGAAGGGGCGGGGGTGGGAGTTTGGGGGAACCAGGTGGTGGGTATTGGAGAGGGGATGGATTGCATGGAGCACTGGTGTGTGCAAAAATAATGAATACTGTTACGCTGAAAAAAAAAGAATAGTCAACAACCTGTATGAGTACAGATCATGGAAGACAAAATTTCAGGTTAAGAAATTAAGCCATAAGGAATCAGGTAAGAGCTTAAATTAAAAGAGTAAGAGGCAACCCACAGAATGGGAGAAGATATTCACAAATGACACTGCAGACAGAGAGCTGATACCTAAGATCTATAAAGAACTCCTCAAACTCAACACTCAGAAACCAGATAATTACATCAAAAAATGGACAGAAGACATGAACAGACAATTCTCCAAATAAGACAAACAAATGGCTAACAGATAAATGAAAAGGTGTTCATAATCACTAGACATCAGGGAGATTGAAATCAAAACCACGTTGAGATACCACTTTACACCAGCTAGAATGGCCAAAATTAACAGTAAACTATGCGTGTTGGTTGGAGAGGATGTGGAGAAAGGGGAACCCTCTTACACTGTTGGTGGGAATGCAAGTTGGTCCAGCCACTTTGGAAAACATGGTGGAGATTCCTTAAGAAAAACAAAAATAAAACTGGGGACATCACGTTACCTGATTTCAAGCTTTACTACAAAGCTGTGATCATCAAGACAGCATGGAACTGGCATTAAAAACAGTAGACCAGTGGAACAGAGTAGAGAGCCCAGATATGGACCCTCAACTCTATGGTCAAATAATCTTCGATAAAACAGGAAAAAATATACAGTGGAAAAAAGACAGTCTCTTCAATAAATGGTGCTGGGAAAATTGGACAGCTATATGTAGAAGAATGAAACTCGACCATTCTCTTACACCGTCCACAAAGATAAACTGGAAATGGATAAAAGACCTCAACATGAGGCAGGAATCCATCAGAATCCTAGAGGAGAATATAGGCAATAACCTCTTCGATATCAGCCACAGCAACTTCTTTCAAGATATGTCTCCAAAGGCAAAGGAAACAAAAGTGAAAATAAACTTTTGGGACTTTATCAAAATCAAAATCTTCTGCATAACAAAGGAAACAGTCAACAAAACAAAGAGGCAACCCACGGAATGGGAGAAGATATTTGCAAATGACAGTACTGACAAAAGACTGATATCCAGGATCTAGAAAGAACTCCTCAAACTCAACACACACAAAACAGACAATCATATAAAAAAATGGGCAGAAGATTTGAACAGACACTTCTCCAATGAAGACATACAAATGGCTATCAGACACATGAAAAAATGTTCATCATCACTAGCCATCAGGGAGATTTAAATTAAAACCACATTGAGGTACCACCTTACACCAGTTAGAATGGCCAAAATTAGCAAGACAGGAAACAACATGTGTTAGAGGGGATGTGGAGAAAGGGGAACCCTCTTCCACTGTTGGTGGGAATGCAAGCTGGTGCAGCCACTTTGGAGAACAGTGTGGAGATTTTTCAAGGAATTAAAAATAGAGCTTCCCTATGACCCTGCAATTGCACTCCTGGGTATTTACCCCAAAGATACAGATGGAGTGGAAAAAAAGGGCCATCTGTACCCCAATGTTCATAGCAGCAATGGCCACGGTCGCCAAACTGTGGAAAGAACCAAAATGTCCTTCAATGGATGAATGGATAAGGAAGATGTGGTCCATATACACTATCAAGTATTATGTCTCCATCAGAAAGGATGAATACCCAACTTTTGTAGCAACATGGACAGGACTGGAAGAGATTATGCTGAGTGAAATAAGTCAAGCAGAGAGAGTCAATTATCATATGGTTTCACTTATGTGTGGAGCATAACAAATAGCATGGAGGACAAGGGAAGTTAGAGAGGAGAAGGGCGTTGAGGGAAATTGGAAGGGGAGGTGAACCATGAGAGACTATGGACTCTGAAAAAGAATCTGAGGGCTTTGAAGGGGCGGGGGGTGGGAGGTTGTGGGAACCAGGTGGTGGGTATTGGAGAGGGCATAGATTGCTTGAAGCACTGGGTGTGGTGAAAAAATAATGAATACTGTTACACTGAAAATAAATTTAAAAAATTAAATTAAAAAAGGAAATTAAAAATAGAGCTTCCCTATGACCCTGCAATTGCAATACTGGCTATTTACTCCAGAGAAACAGATATAGTGAAAATAAGGGCCATCTGTATGTCGATGTCCATAGCAGCAAAGGCCACAGTCGCCAAATTGTGGAAAGAAACAGATGCCCTTCAATGGATGAATGGGTAAGGAAGATGTGGTCCATATACACTATGGAGTATTATGCCTCCATCAGAAAGGATGAATATCCAACTTTTGTATCAGCATGGATGGGACTGGAAGAGATGATGCTGAGTGAAATAAGTCCAGTATAGAGAGTCAATTATCATATGGTTTCACTTATGTGTGGAGCAGAAGGAATAACACAAAGGACATGGGGAGATGGAGAGGAGAAGTAGGTTGAGGGAAATTGGAGGGAAAAATGAGAGACTGTGGACTCTGAGAAACATACTGAGGGTTTTGGAGGGGGGAGGGGTGAGAGGTTGGGTGAGCCTGGTGGTGGGTAATATGAGGGCACATTGCATGGAGCATTGGGTGTGGTATGTAAACAATGAATTCTGGAGCACTGAAAAAATAAAATAAAATTTCAAAAAAGAAGGAAAAAGTGAAAAAAGAAAAAAAAGAGGTATGGGGGGTACCTAGGTAGCTCAATCAGTTAAGTTTCCAACTCTTAATTTCAGCTCAAGTCATTATCTCAGGTCATGGCCCTGAGCCCATGTCTGGATGTCTGGCTCTACACTCAGTGCAGGATCTGCCTGAATATTATCTCTTCTTCTGCCCCTCTCCCAATTTGAGTGCTCTCTCTATTCTCAAATAAGTACAAATAAAAAAAATGTGAGCTGAAAAAAACCCCTATTATTTTAGGATTAATTCAAGGAACTGCTGCAGGGTTTTTCTTTTTTTTAAATTAATATATAATATTTGTTTCAGGGGTACAGTTCTGTGATTTATCAGGCTTACACAATTCACTGCACTCAACATAGCACATACCCTCCCCAATGTCCATAACCAAGCCACCCCATACCTTCCACCCTACTCCCCTCCAGCAACCCTCTCAGTTTGTTTCCCGAGATTAAGAGTCTCTTATGGTTTGTCTTCCTCTCTGGTTTTATCTTGTTTTATTTTCCCCTTCCTTTCCCTAGGATGATCTGTCATGTTTCTCCAATTCCTCCTATCAGTGATATCACATGATAATTGTCTTTCCCTGATTGACTTACTGCACTCAATATTATAACCTCTAGTTCCACCCACATCATTGCAAATGGCAAGATTTCGTGATTTTTTTTTTTTTTGGATGGCTGCATAATATTCTATTGTATATATAGAGCATATATTCTTTACCCATTCCCCTGTTGATGGACAGTTAGGTTCTTTCCATAGATTGGCTATTGTGGACATTGCTGCTATAAACATTGCAGTGCACATGCCTTTTTGGATCACTATATTTATATCTGTAGGGTAAATACCCAGCAGTGCGATTGCTGGGTTGTAAGGTAGCTCTATTTTCAACTTTTTGAGGAACCTCCAGAGTGGCTGGACCCGCTTCATTTCTAACAACATTTTAGGAGTGTTCCCCTTTCTCTGCATCCTCACCAACACACATCATTTCCTGATTTGTTAATTTTAGCCATTCTGACTGGTGTGAGGTGGTATCTCACTGTTTTTAAAAAATTATTTTTATTAACATATAATGTATTATTTGCCCCAGAGGTACAGGTCTGTGAATCATCAGGCTTACACATTTCACAGCACCCACCATAGCACATACCCTCCCCAGTATCCATAACCTGACCACCCTATCCCTACCCCCACTCCCTCCAGCAACCCTCAGTTTGTTTTGTGAGATTAAGAGTCTGGTATGGTTTGTCTCCCTCCCAATCCCATCTTGTTTCCTTTTTTTCCTTCCCTGCCCCCAAACTCCCTACTTTGTCTCTCAAATTCTTCATATCAGGGGGGTCATATGATAATTGTCTCTCTCTAATTGACTTATTTCACTCAGCATAATACCCTCTAGTTCCATCCATTTCATTGCAAATGGCGAGATTTCATTTCTTTTGATGGCTGTGTAGTATTCCATTGTATATATATACCACATCTTCTTTATCCATTCATCTGTTGATGGACATCTAGGCTCTGTCCATATTTTGGCTATTGTTGACATTGCTGCTATAAACATTCAGGTGCACATGCCCCTTCAGATCACTACATTTGTATCTTTAGGTAAATATCCAGTAGTGTGATTGCCAGGTCATAGGGTAGCTCTATTTTCAACTTTTTGAGGAACCTCCATGCTGTTTTCCTGAGTGGTTGCATCAGCTTGCATTCCCACCAACAGTGCAGGAGGGTTCCCCTTTCTCCATATGCTTGTCAGCATCTGTTGTTGCCTGACTTGTTAATTTTAGCTATTCTGACTGGTGTGAGGTGATATCTCATTGTGGTTTTGATCTTTATTTCCCTGATGCCGAGTGATATTGAGCACTTTTTCATGTGTCTGTTGGCCATCTGGATGTCTTCTTTGCAGAAATGTCTGTTCATGTCCTCTGCCCATTTCTTGATTGGATTATTTGTTCTTTGGGTGTTGACTTTGATAAGTTATAGATTTTTGGATACTAGCCCTTTATCTGATATGTCATTTGCAAATATCTTCTCCCACTCTGTCAGTTGTCTTTTGGTTTTGTTGACTGTTCCCTTTGCTGGGCAAAAGCCTTTGATCTTGATGACATCCCAATAGTTCATTTTTGCCCTTGTTTCCCTTGCCTTTGGCAATGTTTCCAGGAAGAAGTTGCTGCAGGTGAGGTTAAAGAGGTTGCTGTCTGTGTTCTCCTCAAGGACTTGGATGGATTCCTTTCTCACATTGAGGTCTTTCTCCATTTCGAGTCTATTTTTGTGTGTGGTGAAAGGAAATGGTCCAGTTCCATTTTTTCTGCATGTGGCTGTCCAATTTTCCCAACACCATTTGTTGAAGGGACTGTCTTTTTTCCATTGGACATTCTTTCCTCTATTGTCAAAGATAAGTTGATCATATAGTTGAGGGTCTATTTCTGGGATCTCTATTCTGTTCCATTGATCTATGTGTCTGTTTTTGTGCCAGAACCAAACTATCTTGATGATGACAGCTTTGTGAAAGAGCCTGAAGTCTGCAATTGTGATGTCACCAACTTTGCCTTTCTTTTTCAACATTCCTCCAGCTATTCGAGGTCTTTTCTGCTTCCATATAAATTTTAGGATTATTTGTTTCATTTCTTTGAAAAAAAAAAAAAGGGATGGTATTTTGATAGGCATTGCATTAAACGTGTAGATTGCTTTACGTAGCATAGATATTTTCACAATATTTGTTCTTCCAATCCATGAGCGTGGAACATTTTTCCATTTCTTTGTGTCTTCCTCAATTATTTTCAGGAGTACTTCATAGTTTTCTGAGTATAGATTCTTTGCCTCTTTGGTTAGGTTTATTCCTGGGTATCTTAAGGTTTTGGGTGCAATTGTAAATGGGATTGACTCCTTAATTTCTCTTTCTTCTGTCTTGTTTTTGGTGTAAAGAAATGCAACTGATATCTGTGCATTGATTTTATATCCTGAAAATTTACTGAATTCCTGTACAAGTTCTAGCAGATTTGAAGTGGAGTCTCTGGGTTTTCTATATAAAGTATTATATCACCTGCAAAGAGTGATAGTTTGAATTCTTCTTTGCTGATTTGGTTGCCTTTAATTTCTTTTTGTTGTCTGATTGCTAAGGCTAGGACTTCCAGTAGTATTTTGAATAGCAGTGGGACGATGGACATCCCTGCCGTGTTCCTGATCTCAGTGGAAAAGCTCTCAGTTTTTCCCCTTTGAGAATGGTATTCATTTTGGTTTTACATAGATGGCTTTGGTGATATTGAGGTATGTATCCTCTGTTACTACACTGTAAAGAGTTTTGATCAAGAAAGGATGCTATACTTTGTCAAATGCTTTTTCAGCATCTATTGAGAGTATCATAGGGTTTTTGTTCTTTCTTTTATTATTGTATCACATTGATTGATCTGTGAATGTTGAGCCAACCTTGCAGCCCTGGAATAAATCCCACTTGGTCATGGTGAATAATTCTCTTAATGCGCTGTTGGATCCTATTGGCTAGTATTTTGGTGAGAAGTTTGCATCTCTGTTCATCAAGGATATTGCTCTGTAATTCTCTTTTTTGATGGGTTCTTTGTCTGGTTTGGGGATCAAGGTAATGCTGGTCTCATAAAATGAGTTTGGAAGTTTTCCTTCCATTTCTATTTTTGGGAGCAGTTTCTGGAGGATAGGTATTAATTCTTCTTTAAACACTTGGTAGAATTCCCCTGAGAAGCCATCTGGCCCTGGGATCTTGTTTGTTGGGAGATTTTTGATGACTGCTTCAATATCCTTGCTGGCTATGGGTCTGTTCAGGTTTTCTATGTCTTCCTGGTTCAGTTGTGGTAGTTTATATGTTTCCAGGAATGCATCCATTTCTTCCAGATTATCAAAATTGCCGGTATAAAGTGGCTTGTAATTTGTTCTTATAATTGTTTGTATTTCTTTGGTGTTGGTTGTGATCTCTCCTCTTGCATTCATGATTTTATTAATTTGGGTCCTTTCTCTTTTCTTTTTGATAAGTCTGGCCAGGGGTTTATCAATCTCATTAATTCTTTCAAAGAACCAGCTCCAAGCTTCATTGATTTGTTCTACTTTTTTTTTTTTTTTTTTTGGTTTCTATTTCATTGATTTCTGCTCTGATATTTATTATTTCTCTTCTCCTGCAGTGTTTAGGCTTTGTTGTTCTTTCTCCAGATCTGTTAGGTGTAGGGTTAGTTGTGTGCTTGAGATCTTTCTTGTTTCTTGAGAAGGCTTGTATCACTATATACTTTCCTCTCAAGACTGTCTTTGCAGTGTCTCAAAAATTTTGAACAGTTGTGTTTTCAGTTTCATTTGTTTCCATGAATTTTTTCAATTCTTCTTTAGTTTCCTGGTGGACCCATTCATTCTTTAGTAAGATACTCTTTAGCCTCCATGTATTTGAGTTCTTTCCAAATTTACTCTTGTGATTGAGTTCTAGCTTCAGAGCACTGCAATCTGAAAATAGGCAGGGAATGATCCCAATCTTTTGGTACCGATTGAGACCTGATTTGTGACCCAGGTTGTGATCTATTCTGGAGAATGTTCCATGTGCACTAGAGAAGAATGTGTATTCTGTTGCTTTGGGATTGAATGTTCTGAATATATCTGTGATGTCCTTCTGTTCCAGTGTGTCATTTAAGGTCTTTATTTCCTTAAATGATGCACTGGAACAGAGGACATCACTTTTACTTGGATGATCTTTCCATTTCAGTGAGGGGAGTGTTAAAGTCCCCTACTATTACTGTATTATTGTCAATGTGTTTCTTTAATTTTGTTATTAATTGGTTCATGTAGTTGGCTGCTCCCATGTTAGGGGCATGGATATTTAAAATTGTTAGATCTTCTTGTTGGACAGAGCCTTTGGGTATTATATAGTGTTCTTCCTCATCTCTTATTACAGTATTTGGCTTAAAATCTAATTGATCTGATATAAGAATTGCCACCCCAGCTTTCTTTTAATGTCCATTAATATTGTATATTATGTTCCACCCCCTCACTTTAAATCTGGAGGTGTCCTTGGGTCTACAATGAGTTTCTTGTAAACAGCATATTGACAGGTTTTGTATTTTTATCCATTCTGATACCCTGTGTCTTTTTATTAGGGCATTTAGCCCATTTACATTCAGGGTAACTATTGAAAGATATGAATTTAGTGCCATCGTATTGCCTGAAAGCTGACTGTTACTGTGTATTTTCTCTGTTCCTTTCTGCTCTAGTACTTTTAGGGTCTCTCTTTGCTTAGAGGGTTCCTTTCAATATTTCCTGTAGGGCTGGTTTGGTGTATACAAATTCTTTTAGTTATTGTTTGTCCTGGAAGAGTTTTATCTCTCCTTCTATTTTCAATGATAGCCTAGCTGGATATAGAATTCTTGGGTGCATGTTATTCTCATTTAGTGCTCTGAATATATCATCAGTTCTTTCTGACCTGCCAGGTCTCTATGGATAAGTCCACTGCCAATCTAATATTTTTACCATTGTATGTTACAGACTTCTTGTCCCGGGCTGCTTTCAGGATTTTTCTCTTTGTCACTAAGACTTGTAAGTTTTACTATTAGATTAATGGGTGTGGACCTGTTCTTATTGATTTTGAGGGGGTTCTCTGCACCTCCTGGATTTTTATGCTTGTTCTCTTTGCCATATTAGGGAAGTTTTCTACAATAATTCTTCCAAAATACCTTCTGCCCCCATGTCTTTCTTCTTCTTCTTCTGGAATCCCAATTATTATAATATTGTTTAATCTTATAGTATCACTTATCTCTTGAAATCTCCCTTTGTGGTCCAGTAGTTGTTTGTCTCTCTTTTGCTCAACTTCTTTATTCTCTGTCATTCGGTCTTCTATATCACGAATTCTCTCTTCTGATTCATTCATCTGAGCAGTAAGAGCAAGCTTTTTTGATTTCAGTGTGGTTAGATTTTAGTTCTTTCATTTCTCCAGAAATGGCTTTTATTTCTCCAGACAGGGTTTCTCTAATATCATCCGTGCCTTTTTCATGCCTAGCTAGCATGTTGATAATTGTCATTCTGAACTCTAGCTATGACATATTACCAATTTCCGTATTGATTAGGTCCCTATCCTTCAGTACTGCCTCTTGTTATTTTGTGTGTGTGTGTGTGTGTGTGTGTGTGATGAGTTTTTCTACCCTGTCATTTTATCCAGATAAGAATATATGAATGAGAGAATAAAATACTAAAAGGATGGCAATGACCCCAGAAAAATGTGTGCTAACCAAATCAGAGGTGATGGAGAAAGGGGATAAAAAGAAGTATAAAAAATTAAATAAAAATAAAAATATATTTATATTAGACTGGTGAATAGAACAGAGCCACCCACTTGATTTTGGGTCTATTTTGGTCTTTTAGAAGAAACTACCTCCCAAAACTTTCTAAAGATAGAAACAGTTATATATATACAAAAAAAGGATAAACACAATGAAGGGATGGAGTATGACTGTAAGGATGAAAATTTAGTGGCCAAACTGTGGAAAGAACCAAGATGACCTTCAATGGATGAATGGATAAGGAAGATGTGGTGCATATGCACTATGGAGTATTATGCCTCCATCAGAAAGGATGAATACCCAACTTTTGTAGCAACATGGACGGGACTGGAAGAGATGATGCTGAGTGAAATAAGTCAAGCAGAGAGAGTCAATTATCATCTGGTTTCACTTATTTGTGGAGCATAACAAATAGCATGGAGGACATGGAGAGAAAGAGAGGAGAAGGGAGTTGGGAGAAATTGGAAGGGGAGGTGAACCATGAGAGACTATGGACTTTGTAAAACAATCTGAGGGTTTTGAAGGGGTGGGGGGTGGGAGGTTGGGGTACCAGGTGGTGGGTATTATAGAGGGCATGGATTGCATGGAGCACTGGGTGTGGTACAAAAATAATGAATACTGTTATGCTGAAAACAAAAAAATAAATTAAAATAAATTCTAAACAAAGGAATTGATAAGTTGGTTGGAAAAAGAAAGAAAAGAAAGTGGAGAGAATTTGCTTAGGCAGGAGTCTAGAACAAAGCCCTGTGCTAGATTTAAGGTATATTTTGATCTATCAGAAGAAGTTGTATCCCAAAATTTTTTAGAGGAAAAAGCCCTATATGTATACAAAAAATAAAGTTAGATACAATGAAGGATATAATATGACTATAATAATAAAGGTTCAAAAGGTTTTTTTTTTTAAAGAAAGGTATTGTTAAGATAAACTAGTTAAAAAATTAAAAGATGGAAGGGGAAAAATTAAAAAATTAGAATAAGAAAAAATTAAAATTATTTTGCAAGATTAAAGAATCATAGGGAGAAAGGCATCAATTCTATGCTTTGTTTCCCCTCCTCTGGAATTCAGCTGTTCTCCTTGATTAGGGAGCTTGGTCTTGGCTGGATGTTCTTGCTGGTCTTCTGGGGGATGGACCTGTTGTAGTGATTCTCAAGTGTCTTCACCTAGGGTGGTGTTGCATCACCCTTGCCAGGGGCCAGGCTAAGTAATCTCCTCAGGTTCGCTCTCAGGAGATTTTTGTCCCCTGAACGTTTTCAATAGAGCTCTGGAGGATGAGAATGAAGATGGCGGCCTCCCATTCTCTGGCCCAGAGGAGCCAAGAGCTTGGGGCCCCACTCCTCAGTGTACTCAGAAAAGCAGTCAGTCACTCCTGATTCCCTGGTCTCTGGCTGTGCTCTGAGCTCACTTGGCCTGTGACTGAGTGTTTCTATCTCTGGCACATAGTCCCATTTGGAGTCTCCAAACCCAGCAGATTTCTGCCTCCAGAGAAGGAAGGTGAGTCTCCACAGATCTGCCACTTGTGGGTGCCTGCTTAAAGAGCAGTGGCCTGACTATGCCACAATCACAGTTTAAGGTTATCCCAAGTTGGGAGCTCACTCCTGGGTTCGGTCTCTGTATCTGGATTTCCCACTCTGATACCTGTGAGCTCTGCTACAGACACCCCCTATCTGTCTGTGACCCCGCGGGACCTGAGACCACCCTGTCTCCACGAGGGCTCCACCCCCACTTAGCCTCTGAAGCAATGTCCCTCAGTGGAGCAGACTTTTAAAAGTTCAAATTTTGGGGCACCTGGGTGGCTCAGTGGGTTAAGTCTCTGCCTTTGGCTCAGATCATGATCTCAGGGTCCTGGGATCAAGTCCCACATCAGGCTCTCTGCTCAGCAGGGAGCCTGCTTCCCTCTATCTCTCACTATCTGCCTGCCTCTCCATATACTTGTGATCTCTCTCTCTGTCAAATAAATAAATAAATAAATAAATAAATAAAATCTTAAAAAAAAAAAGGTTCAAATTTTGTGCTCCATTGCTCCACCGCTTGCCAGGACCTAGCCCCTCCCACTGTGGTCTACCAATCACTTTGGATTCACGTCTCCACACAACCTACCTTTCAGAAAGTGGTCAATTTTCTCCTTCTAGAATTGCTGCCCTCTTCTCTTTCGATCTCCTGTTGGGTTTGTACATATTTGCAATCGTTTGATAACTATCCAGCTGAACTCCTGCGATTTGATGTCATCTCAGTCTGCTACTCTTCTACCATCTTCACTCCTCTTTACTCTTTTTTTTTTTTGAGGTGAGTTTTTCTGCCTTGTCATTTTGTCCACAGAAGAATAAATGAATCAGAGAACAAAATGTCGAAAGGATAACAACAGGGGCACCTGGGTGGCTCAGGTGCCTCTGCCTTCAGCTTAGGTCATGATCCCAGGGTCCTGGGATCGAGTCCCGCATCGGGCTCTCTCCTTGGCGGGAAGCCTGCTTCCTCCTTTCTCTCTCTGCCTACTTGTGATCTCTCTCTGTCGAATAAGTAAATAAAATCTTAAAAAAAAAAAAAAAGAAAGGATAACAACAACACCAGAAAAACATACACTAAACAAATCAGAAGAGACATGAAACTTGGGGTAAAAGAAAGGGAAAAATATGATCAGGCTGATAAATAGAACAAAGCCACACTCTTGATTTTGGGTGTACTTTGTTCTGTTTGAAGAAACTGCCAAAATGTTAAAGAAAGACGAACTATTTTTTCTTTTTTTAAGAATTTATTTATTTATTTAAATTTTATTTTATTTGTTCAGTGTTCCAAAATTCTTTTCTTTTTTTAAAATTTTTTATTTCTTTTTGTTAAATTTACTTTTTATTTATTTTCAGCATAACGGTATTCATTATTTTTTCACCACACCCAGTGCTCCATGCAATCCATGCCCTCTCCAATACCCACCACCTGGTTCCCCCAACCTTCCACCCCCTCGCCCCTTCAAAACCCTCAGATTGTTTTTCAGTGTCCATAGTCTCTCATGGTTAACCTTCCCTTACAATTTCCCTCAACTCCCTTCTCCTCTTTATCTCCCCTTGTCCTCCATGCTATTTGTTATGCTCCACAAATAAGTGAAACCATATGATAATTGACTCTCTCTGCTTGACTTATTTCACTCAGCATAATCTCTTCCAGTCCCGTCGATATTGCTACAAAAGTTGGGTATTCGTCCTTTCTGATGGAGGCATAATACTCCATAGTGTATATGGACCACATCTTCCTTATCCATTTGTCCATTTAAGGGCATCTTGGTTCTTTCTACAGTTTGGCGACCATGGCCATTGCTGCTATAAACATTAGGGTACACATGGCCCTTCTTTTCACTACATCTGTATCTTTGAGGTAAATACCCAGTAGTGTAGTTGCAGGGTCATAGGGAAGCTCTCTTTTTAATTTCTTGAGGAATCTCCACACTGTTCTCCAAAGAGGCAGCACCAACATTCTCACCAACAGTGGGAGAGGGTTCCCCTTTCTCCACATCCCCTCCAACACATGTTGTTTCCTGTCTTGCTAATTTTGGCCATTCTAACTGGTGTAAGTCGCACCTCAATGTGGTTTTGATTTAAATTTCCCTGATGGCTAGTGCTGA
Source organism: Mustela nivalis (assembly GCF_964662115.1). Taxonomy (NCBI): domain Eukaryota; kingdom Metazoa; phylum Chordata; class Mammalia; order Carnivora; family Mustelidae; genus Mustela; species Mustela nivalis. The sequence continues at coordinate 41,433,062 of NC_139039.1, forward strand.
TGAACATTTTTTCATGTGTCTGTTAGCCATTTGTATGTCTTCTTTGGAGAAGTGTCTGTTCATGTCTTCTGTCCATTTTTTGACCTGATTGTCTGTTTTGTGTGTATTGAGATTGAGGAGTTCTTTATAGATCTTGGATATCAGCCCTTAGTCTGTACTGTTGTTTGCGAATATATTATCCTGTTCCATGGGTTGCCTCCTAGTTTTTTTTGACTGTTTACTTTGCTGTGAAGAAGGTTTTGATTTTGATGATGCCCCCAAAATTCTTTTTTGCTTTTGTTTCCTTTCCCTTTGGAGACATGTCTTGAAAGAAGTTGCTGTGGCTGATGTCGGAGGGGTTACTTTGACATGTTCTCATCTAGGATATTGATAGAGTCCTTTTTCATGTTAAGACCTTTCATTCAGTTTGGGCTTATATTTGTGTATGGCATAAAGTAGTCGTCAAGTTTCGTTCTTCTGTCCAGAGCTGTCCAGTTCTCCCAGCACCATTTAATGAAGAGACTCCTTTTTTCCACTGAACATTTTTTCCTGCTTTGTTGAAGATTATTTGACCATGGAGTTCTGGGACCATATCTGGGCTCTCTACTCTGTTCTACTGGTCTACATGCCTGCTTTTGTGACAGTACCATGCTGTCTTGATGATCACAGCTTTGTAGTATAGCTTGAAATCAGGCAACGTGATGCCCCAGTTTTGTTTTTCTTTTTCAACATTTCCTCAGCAATTCAGGGTCCTTTCTAGTTCCATGCAAATTTTAGGATTGTTTGTTCTTGCAATTTGAAAAATTCCAGTGGCATTCTGATTGGGATAGCATTGAAAGTATAGATTGCTGTAGGCAGTATCAACATTTTAACAATGTTTATTCTTCTGATCCATGAGTATGGAATGCTTTTCCATCTTTTGGTGTCTCCTTCAATTTCTTTCATGAGTTTCTGTAGTTCCTCGAATACAGATCCTTTACCTCTTTGGTTAGGTTTTTCCCAAGTATCTTTTGGTTCTTGGTGCTATGGTAAATGGAATCAATTCTCTAATTTCCCTTTCTGTATTTTCTTTGTTACTGCATAAGAAAGCAACTGATTTCTGTACATTGATTTTGTATCCTGCCACATTACTGAATTGCTGTATGAGTTCTAGTAGTTTGGGGGTGGAGTCTTTTGGTTTTTCCATACAACATATCATGTCATCTGTGAAGAGAGAATGACTTTTTCATTGCCAATTTGAATACCTTTTATTTCTCTTTGTTGTCGGATCGCTGTGCTAGGACTTCTAGTACTATGTTGAACAAGAGTGGTGAGTGAGGGCATCCTTGTCGTCTTCCTGATCTCAAAGGAAGGGCTGTCAGCCTTTCCCCATTGAGGATGATATTCATTGTGGGTTTTTCATAGATAGCTTTTATGAAGTTGAGGAATGCTCCCTTTATCCCTATATTCTGGAGTTTTAATCAGAAACAGATGTTGTATCTTCTCAAATGCTTTTTCTGCATCAACTGAGAGGACCATGTGGTTCTCTTCTCTTATTGATCTGTTCTATCACATTGATTGATTTGTGAGTGTTGAACCACCTTTGCATCCCAGGGATAAATCCCACTTGGTCATGGTGGATAATCCTTTTAATGTGCTGTTGGATCCTATTAGCTAGGATCTTGTTGGGAATCTTTATTAGCTATCCAGAAGATTAAAATCAAAACCATATTGAGATACCACCTTACACCAGTTAGAATGGCCAAAATTAACAAAACAGTAAACAATCAGTGTTGGAAGGGATGTTGAGAAAGGGGAAGTCTCTTACTGATTTGTGGGAATGCAGGTTGGGGCATCCACTTTGGAAAACAGTGTGGAGATAGATTCATTAATATATTAACAATAGAGCTACCCTCTGACCCTGCGATTGCATGACTGGGTATTTACCCCAAAGAAACAGATGTAGTGAAAAGAAGCGCCTTTTGTACCCCAAGGTTCATAGCAGCAATGGCCACAGTCCCCAAAACTGTGGAAAGAGCTAAGATACCCTTCAATGGATGAATGGATAAAGAATAGAGGAACCATGAGAGGCTGTGGAGTCTGAGAAAGATACTGAGGTTTTTTTTTTAACTGAGGGTTTTGGACAGGAGGGGAGTGTGGTGGATTAGGGGAGCCTGGTAGTGGATATTCAGGAGGTCATGTATTGCATTGAACACTGGATATGGTGCATAAGCAATGAATCTTAGAACACTGAAAAAATAAAATAAAATTTTAAAAAATGATATGGTCCATATATACAATGGAATATTATGCCTCCAGAAGAAAGGATGAATACCCAAGTTTTGTATCAACATGGATGGGACTAGAGGAGATTATGCTGAGTGAAATAAGTCAAGCAGAGAGAGTCAGTTATCATATGGTTTCACTTACTTGTGGATCATAGGGAATAATACGGAGGACATTAGCAGAAGGAAAGGGAAAGTGAGGTGTGGGAAATTGGAATGGGAGATGAACCATGAGACACCGTGGACTCTGAGAAACAGAATGAGGGTTTTGGAGTGGAGGGGTTTGGGATGTTGGGTGAGCCTGGTGGTGCGTATTAAGGAGGCACGTATTGGGGGCGCCTGGGTGGCTCAGTGGGTTGAGCCACTGCCTTCGGCTCAGGTCATGATCTCAGGGTCCTGGGATCAAGCCCCGCATCGGGATCTCTGCTCGGCAGGGAGCCTGCTTCCTCCTCTCTCTCTGCCTGCTTTTCTGCATGCCTGTGATTTCTCTATGTCAAATAAATAAATAAAATCTTTAAAAATATAAAGAAGGCACGTATTGCATGGAGCACTGGGTGCAGTGTACAAACAATGAATCTTGGAACACTAAAAATATAAAAGAAAATTTAAAAAAAAAACAACAAAAGAACACAATGAGATACCACCCACTCACACCAGTCAGAAGGGCTAAAATGAATAAGGAAGGAAACAACAAATGTTGAATAGGATGTGAAGGGGAATCCTCTTGCACTGTTGGTGGGAATGCAAACTGGTGCAACCACTCTGGAAAACAATATAAATGTTTTTCAGAAAGTTAGAAATAGAGCTACCCTGTAACCCAGTAAATGAACTACTAGGTATTTATCCCAAAGATAAAATGTAATGATTCTAAGGGCCATCTGCACCCCAATGTTCATAGAAGCAATGTCCACAATAGCCAAACTATTGAAAAAAACCTAAATGTCCTTTGACAGATGAATGGATGAAGAAGATGTGGTTCAGGTATACAATGAGATATTGCTCAGCCATCAGAAAGTATGAATATTTACCTTTTGTGTCGACCTGGATGGAACTGGAGGGTAGTATGTTGAGTGAAATCAGTCAGTCAGAGAAAGACAAATATCTTGTGGTTTCACTCACATGCGAATTATGGGAAACAGCACAGTAGATCATAGAGGAAGGGGAGGCATGAATGGGAAGTCAGCAAAGAGGAAGAAAAACCATGAGAGATTAACTCTAGTAAACAAACTGAGGGGGGGCCCTGGGTGGCTCAGTGGGTTGAGCCGCTTCCTTCAGCTCGGGTCATGATCTCAGGGTCCTGGGATCGAGTCCCGCATCAGGCTCTCTGCTCAGTGGGGGGCCTGCTTCCCTTCCTCTCTCTCTGCCTGCCTCTCTGCCTACTTGTGATCTTTCTCTGTCAAATAAATAAATAGAACCTTTAAAGAAAAAAAACAAACAAACTGAGGGTTGCTGGAGGGGAAGTAGGTGATGGGATTGGGTAACTTGGTGATGGGCACTAAAAAGAGTACATGATGTAATGAGCAGTGGGTGTTAAGTGCAACTGATGAACTGAACTTTACATCTGATGTTAATGATGTACCATATGTTGGCTAATTGAGTTTAAATTGGAAAAAAAAAGTTTGTATATAAAACTAGAGTTAAAAATTAGTAAATAAAATAAATCCTGTGGAGAATGTGGATGCCTTAACAGGCAATTAATCTGCTTAAGTTTAAGCCTCAGGTTCCAGCACACCTCTCTGGGCTGTGGAGGCAATGTTGGTTCAATCTTCAAAGCTTCTTCAGGTTTTTCAGATCAGTCCTACTGTGCCATCAGAAATTCCATTCCCCAATTTTTGCTATGCTATTTTATATCAGATTCATACATGCAAAATTTGTTATCACTCTTTTATCTCCCTGGTAATATCTGGTCCTGTGGGGTCCATTTGTGTCCTCTGGTTAGAGACTTAGAGCTCTAATTACTCTGGTTTGTCATTCACTTCCTCAACTGCACTCAGCTTGAGGAGTATCTGGAAGAAAGAAAACATCAGTGGGGTTTGCTCCACTCTCAGGGAACTGTATATTCCCCTCTATCAGAAATTTTACACCTGTGGGGTGCATTCCCACTGCTGCCACAGAATAGGATGGGCATGATAAATAGCAAAAAGAGAAAAAATAACTGGACCTGGTCTTTGGCATCAACTTCTGTGTGGGTCTTCAATCAGATAGTCTTACAGCTGAAACTGTAAGCCTCAGCTCTGCCTGGGAGTCCAGCCTGCCAGATGTTTAAATAAATTTATCTTTCTGTACTCTTTCTATTGGTTCTGTTCTCTCAATAATTCCTCAAGAAATTAAAAATAGAACTTCCCTATGACCCTGCAATTGCACTCCTGGGTATTTACCCCAAAGATACAGATGGAGTGAAAAGAAGGGCCATCTGTATCCCAATGTTTATAGCAACAATGGCCACAGTCGCCAAACTGTGGAAAGAACCAAGATGCCTTTCAACGGATGAATGGATAAGGAAAATGTGGTCCATATACACTATGGAGTATTATGCCTCCATCAGAAAGGATGAATACCCAACTTTTGTAGCAACATGGACAGGACTGGAAGAGATTATGCTGAGTGAAATAAGTCAAGCAGAGAGAGTCAATTATCATCTGGTTTCACTTATATGTGGAGCATAACAAATAGCATGGAGGACATGGAGAGAAAGAGAGGAGAAGGGAGTTGGGAGAAATTGGAAGGGGAGGTGAACCATGAGAGACTATGGACTCTGAAAAACAATCTGAGGGTTTTGAAGGGGTGGGGGGTGGGAGGTTGGGGTACCAGGTGGTGGGTATTATAGAGGGCACGGATTGCATGGAGCACTGGGTGTGGTGCAAAAATAATGAATACTGTTATGTTGAAAACAAAAAAATAAATTAAAAAAAAGGAAAAAAGAATTTGGACTAGCAAGCAGAGATGGTCAATTATCATATAGTTTCACTTATTCGTGGAGCATAACAAATAGCATGGAGGACAAGGGGAGATGGAGAGGAGAAGGGAGTTGAGGGAAATTGGAAGGGGAGGTGAACCATGAGAGACTATGGACTCTGGAAAACAATCTGAAGGGTTTGAAGGTGCATGGGGTGGGAGGTTGGGGGTACCAGGTGGTGGGTATTAGAGAGGGCATGGATTGCATGGGGCACTGAGTGTGGTGCTAAAACAATGAATACTGTTACACTGAAAAGAAATTTAAAAAAAGAATTTGGAGTAGGATAGATTTTGATATTCCTCATTCTGAAGATCAAGAATTCCCCTTCATCTCATTGAGCCAGAGACAGAGGGCTTCTCCTAGAGCTCTCTCTGACTATGGTTTGGTGCTAACTGTGTTACTTCTGTATTTCTGTTTGTGTTAAGCTCAGGTTGAGAGATTCTGGAGGGGAAAAATGGTAAAGGCTTATTATGTGGTAGTTCTTTGAATTCCAGTATTCTTCCCCAGTCCACCTCCTAATATTTACTTTTCAGAGTGTTCAAATAGCTTCTTCTTGTATTCTGCTCAGGTTTTGTGGCTGTATTTAGTGGGAGACATGGAGTGAGGGTGTATCCCATCAGACTGTGAACCTGGTCCTCTATTTTGAAATTTGTTTAACATTAAATGAAACAAAATAGTCAATGGTTATTTCTTTTAGATGCAGTTTTCCTCCTGTTTCAACTCTCTCATACTGGAAAAATTGGCTGTAACAGCCATTGCAAGTGGACATGGAAATAGCTGTGGGGTGCTGGAAGTTCAGCAGACTTCTCTCTGAAGTTGGGCATTTACTGTTAAATACCAGTACAGTCTTAGTCAAGACCATTGTGGTTTTGTTTATTTCATTTTAAAATTTTCTGTATAATAAATACAGTTTTTAAAACCATAAACACAAAAGTGATATTTGAAATACAGAACTGTAGAAAATACCCTTTGTTATTTGGGAGGGAAGGATAATGTTTAGACCTTGCATGTGACTATAGTATGGGACTAACATATATTAACCTACTTGATATTCACAGCAACCAATGAGAGAGGAACTATTAGTACCATTTTGCAGATAAACAGTTGGACCACAGAATTGTTAAGAACCTTCTCTAAGGTCACATATATTACAATGGGTAGGCCATTATTTAGATAAGAATCCAATTTTAAAAGCTGTGTTCTTAACTGATGTGTATGCTACATTGAAAATTGGCAGCATGTTTTTTTTTTAAATAAAATAAGTAAAAACAAACAAACAAACAAACAAACAACCCAAGGAATTGAATCACTCTATTTGGTGTATCTCATTAGATTATTCCAGCTCACATAAACACAAAACAAAGAAAGATTAGAAATTCTGGAGTATAAATTCTTTCTTCTGCTATGGAGAGCAGATAACTAAATAATTCCAGAGACCCCTACAGTATTTATCCTCTCTCTGAGACTCCAGATTATGGCAACTGTTAATTTGTACAAATACATGTGCTCAGCAGGACTTTTACCAGGGAGAAGCCCACCCATTCCATACAGAGCAAGCTTCAGCTGCTAACACCATCAGTTTCCAGTTTTTAAGAAATTAAAAATGGTCTCCTTTGATATTGCTATTGCCAAGCAATGTCTTGTTTTACCAAGGTCACTTGGGGGCTCATTAGAAAGTTTACAGATAATTATGTTATTAAAATGTTATGAATGTTTTCATGTAGTAAGCACATAATTGTTTAAATGCCTCAAAACAATTATCTCTGAAGAGTGAGGTGCCCCATCAGGGCAGGCATACCGACCACTTCAGGGTTGTCTCCAGAGGAGCCTACCTTGTTTGGCAATTGGTGTTTCTACATCAGTTTTCCTCATGATCTTAACAACTTCACATTTAACACCTAGAAGAGGCCTCTGGGAATGCCACTTAACCAGCAACATTGGCATGAACTTCCTCAAAGTTTAAGGTCTCCTCAGGGAAGGAGACATAGGTAACTGCAAACAATCACCCCCCCCCCCGCCACTGGAAAGTAGAAAACATCATTATTATTGGAAAGGAAGACACTGTAAGAAACTTCAAGTGTTTATTTTTCTGTAAGAGCCTCTACACCTAGAATGAATGAGAACTGGATCCTTGTTAATATCAGGTCTGAATATCCATGGAAACGTGAGTTGTTCTGACAAACTAGACCCTTGTGACAATGACCTTCCATATTCAAAGTTCTAGTTAAACTGCCGATTTACTTTCTTTTATTAACACACTTGGGTAAGATTTTATAAACACACACAAAAATGATATGATCAGTAGTTAAATCCTGCTTTAAGGCTGATTTGGATACTTTTTTTTAACTTAAAGAAAAACATAATTGTTTCTTTCTCTTTAGACTCACATCTCAGAACTCTTCCCATGACTATCCCATTTCAGCCTCACTCGGGTCCAACTGCAAATTCACATCAGATGAGAATATATATCAGGTAGAAACACACATCATGAGTGTGGGGGCCATGATCCTTGATCCATGACTCCTGTGACTTTTCAAACAATGTCATACAGAACAGTACTGCAGTTTTTAGTTTGAAAATATGATCAAATTAAATTTGAGAGAAGATATTCAAAACAGCAGTTCATGCAACCATAATGTTTCTCTCTTGTTTGCTCCAAGATTGTCTTTTCCAGGAAACCTCAGATTAATCCTCATTTTAGGATAATTATATTAATACACAACACAAATTTTGTGACCTTGCTTTGTTTGATCTTGCCAGTGATCACAATACAGTACTTGTCATATGAAAGTTATTTTTATGATTGCATTAAGCATATCTTAGGGGAAACTGATTCAATTTTCTCATTATTATCTGCAGGAAGCATTGAATACAAAATTTTCTCCTTTTTAATTTCATGAAATTTTTTTAAATTTATTTTTTATTTATTTTCAGCATAACAGTATTCATTATTTTTGCAGCACACCCAGTGCTCCATGCAATCCGTGCCCTCTATAATACCCACCACCTGGTACCCCGAGCTCCCCCCACTGCCCCTTCAAAACCCTCAGATTGTTTTTCAGAGTCCATAGTCTCTCATGGTTCACCTCCCCTTCCAATGGTTTTTACAAGAGAGTGGTTTTGAATGAATGGTATTACTATAGTGCATGGCACTCATGAGTTGGCACGCAAATAATTCATACAATGCTTTCCCAATGACTGTTTATGTAAATCATGGTGAAGTTATATGTTCTTCCTACTTACCAAAATAATTCTGAAATTTTTCATGTTCTTCATCAGTCTGCTTTATGAGTAAAGTTGTTACTTGCTTATATTCGACCCAAAAGTTTATTACATCTTTCAAAGAATATCTTTCTTCTCTAAGAGTAAAGTGTATTATTTGGAAGTCAAGCATTTCCATCTGTGGAAGTTCTACATGGAGAAAAGTAAAATCAGACAATGACAGTTTTTCTGATTTTTCAGAAAAAAGTTTTCATCTTCAATCACCTCACCTCACCTTATGTACACTATATGGTCATTCTTATTCTGTCTTCAGATGCTTCCCTTTGAATTATTTCATTTATATACTTCCATTGAACCCTAGCAATATTATGAACAAGTTCCCTAATGCTGATCACTTCCATTTCATGATGATTTTTCTGTGCATCAATGGTCAATTTTTCTCTCACACAGTTTCCCTTATTGTTCCCCAGTTCAAAGCTGCTCCTTCTTTCACAGTGGTTGTTATTTAAACTCCTTTTCCCCCCACAATTGCTACTTGTTGCCATCAAATAAGAAGTTCTTTCCCTCTGAAGCCTGCATCTTGTTTTCCTAACCTATCTACACTCAGCATAATCTCTTCCAGTCCCGTCCATGTTGCTACAAAAGTTGGGTATTCGTCCTTTCTGATGGAGTTGGGTATTCGTCCTTTCTGATAAAAACACTATGTTTTTATGCCAGTACCATGCTGTCTTGGTGATCACAGCTTTGTGGTAAAGCTTGAAATCAGGTAATGTGCTTGAAAGAAGTTGCTGTGGCTGATATTGAAGAGATTACTGCCTATATTCTCCTCTAGGATTCTGATGGATTCCTGTCTCACGTTGAGGTCTCATAAAAACAGACACATAGACCAGTGGAACAGAGTAGAGAGCACAGATATGGGCCCTCAACTCTATGGGCAAATAATCTTTGACAAAGAAGAAAAAAATATACAGTGGAAAAAAGTCTCTTCAATAAATGGTGCTGGGAAAACTGGGCAGCTATATGTAGAAGAATGAAACTCGACCATTCTCTTACACTGTACAGAAAAGAAAAATTTTATCTAAAAAATAAACCAGTGGTGAGACCACACCTGGAACTTAATATAAAATTTTCCCCAGCATTGGAATTTTACAGGCTTATGGGAACCATAGGATTATCATCCACCTGTTCTTCCAACCTGTCTTCTGGCGGAGTGGCCTGCCTGCTCTTTCTTAGATAACCCTGCGAGGAGTTGCCCTGCCCCCTGTCAGGGGGATGGGCCCAGTGGAAACCGGGTCTTCTGTGTGGCTTTTGTTCCCTGGGGCTTTCTGCTTCTCTTCAGAGCATGAGAGCAAAAATGGCTACAGCCAAACCTCTGGCCCAGAACAGAAAATTCGCAGTCCACCCTCTTTAATAAACCCTCCAAGGCAAACAATCTCCACCTCTGCACGTGCCACTGAAGACCACAGCCTCCCATGGTGCATGCCCATAGCAACTCTCTCAGAAGTAGTCCCAGGGGCCCAGGAGAGCCTCTGCCTTTTGTATTTCTAAAACTTTTGGGGGTACAGATGGGCCTTCTGTTCACTACATTCATATCTTTGGGGCAGCTGTGGGCTTGCATGTGCACCTGAAGCTCCTGGATCATATTTGGCCACTTCTCTAAAGCCCTTTCTTGGCCATCACAACTTTGTGAGTTTTTGGTTGTGGGTGCAGGTTGCAGATTTTTTTCAGGCTTCCCAGGAGAAGAGTGACTATCGACTGGCCTGGCTCATGGTTTATGGAGATCCAAACTGAATAGTCCCTTCCTGGGCTTGCTGACTATAACCTGCTTCCTGGCTCCAATGCTGGGTTATTCTACTAGCTCAGAAACAACCCTTTTGTTCTGTTATTTCTTTATACTGAGACCATGATGCCCTACTTAATATTTGGCCTTTTCATCCCCTGAGCCCCTTTCAGGAGGGGATGTCTCTTGTAGAGTAGCAGTCTTAGGAAGTATGATATCACCTTCCAGGAGCTGGCTTATGAAGGCTCCCTCCCCCTGTGTTTATCTTCTGATATCTCCCTGCAGATTTACGACTTTGCATATCCTACCTTGCAAAAAGCTGTTCCTTTTCTGCTTATAGAGATCCAGATACGTACTTTCACATCTGAGGCTGATTTTTTGGTTGTCAAAGCGGCTTCACAGATATCCAGTTAAATTTAGAGGACCATTTGAAACGTGGTTCTCTATTCTTCTGCCATCTTGACTCCTCCTGTCTCTACCCTCCCTTCACCTATATCCATGCCCTCCCTCCTGGCTCCATGTTTGAACTTAGCTGATTTCATATAGTTACCTGTTCCCTTTCTCCCATTGCTTCTCCTTTTCCAAATTTTTTATTCCTTTTTAAAAATCATCTTAAAAATAAAAATCATCTTAAATTTTTTTTAATTTTTTATATGTATGTATGCATGTGTTTATTTTAATTTCTTATCAGTGTACCAGAATTCATTGTTTATGTGCCACACGCAGTGCTCCATGCAATATGTGCCCTCCATAATACCCACCACCCAGCTCCCCCAACCTCCCACCGCCCCCCACCCCTTCAAAACCCTTAGATTGTTTTTCAGAGCCCATAGTCTCTCATGGTTCCTCTACCCCGCTAATTTCCCCCAAATCACTTCTCCTCTCTATATCTCCATGTCCTCCATATTATTCCTTATGCTCCACAAATAAGTGAAACCATATGTTAATTGACTCTCCCTGCTTGACTTACTTCACTCAGCATAATCTCTTCCAGTTCCGTCCATGTTGCTACAAAAGTTGGGTATTCATCCTTTCTGATGGAGGCATAATACTCCATAGTGTATATGGACCACATCTTCCTTATCCATTCACCCATTGAAGAACATCTTCTTTCCACAGTTTGGCGACCATGGCCATTGCTGCTATGAACATTGGGGTACAGATGGCCCTTATTTCCATTACATCTGTATCTTCAGGGTAAATAGCCAGTAGTGCAATTGCAGGATCATAGGGAAGCTCTATTTTTAATTTCTTGAGGAATTTCCACATTGTTTTCCAAAGTGGCTGCAACAACTTGCGTTCCCACCAACAGTGGAAGAGGGTTCCCCTTTCTCCACGTCCTCTCTAACACAAGTTATTTACTGTCTAGTTAATTTTGGCCATTCTAACTGGTGTAAGGTGGTACCTCAATGTTGTTTTGATTTGAATCTCTCTGATGGCTAGTGATGATGAACATTTTTTCATGTGTCTGTTAGCCATCAGGATGTCTTCTTTGCAGAAATGTCTTTTAATGTCTTCTGCCCATTTCTTGATTGGATTATTTGTTCTATGGGTGTTGAGTTTGATAAATTCTTTATAGATTTTGGATACTAGCCATTTATCTCATATGTCATTTGCAAATACCTTTTCCATTCCCTTTTTTTGTTGTTGTTGTCGTCTTTGGTTTTGTTGACTGTTTCCTTTGCTGTACAAAAGCTTTTGATCTTGATGAGTCCCAGAAGTTCAATTTTGCCCTTGCTTCCTTTGCCTTTGGTGGTGTTTCTAGGAAGAAGTTGCTACAGCTGAGGTCAAAGAGGTTGCTGTCTATGTTCTCCTCAAGGATTTGGATGGATTCCTTTCTTACATTGAGGTGTTTCATGTATTTGGAGCCTATATTTGTGTGTGGTGTAAGAAAATGATCCAGTTTCATTTTTCTGCATGTGGCTGTCCAATTTTCATAACACAATTTATTGAAGAGACTGTCTTCTTTCTTGCTTTGTTGAATATTAGTTGACTCTAGAATTGAAAGTCCATTTCTGGGCTCCCTATTCTGTTCCATTGATCTTGTACCAGTACTACACTGTCTTAATGATGACAGCTTTGTAATAGAGCTTGAAGTCTGGAATTGTGATGCCACCAGCTTTGGCTTTCTTTTTCAACATTTGTCTGGCTATTTGAGGTCTTTTCTGCTTCCATATAAATTTTAGGATTATTTGTTTCATTTCTTTGAAAAAAATGGATGGTATTTAGATAGGCATTGCATTAAATGTATAGATTGCTTTAGGTAGCATAGACATTTTCACAATATTTGTTCTTTTAATCCATGAGCTTGGAACATTTTTCTATTTCTATATGTCTTCCTCAATTTCTTTCAGGCGTAGTTTATAGTTTTCTGAGTACAGATTCTTTGCCTCTTTGGGTAGGTTTATTCCTAGGTATCTTAAGGTTTTGGGTGCAATTGTAAATGGGATTGACTCCTTAATTTCTCTTTCTTCTGTCTTGTTGTTGGTGTAAAGAAATGAAACTGATATCTGTGCATTGATTTTATATCCTGACACTTTACTGAATTCCTGTACAAGTTCTAGCAGATTTGAAGTGGAGTCTTTGGGTTTTCCACATAAAGTATATCACCTGCAAAGAGTGATAGTTTGACTTCTTCTTTGCCGATTTGGATGCCTTTAATTTCCTTTTGTTGTCTGATTGCTGAGGCTAGGACTTCTAATACTATATTGAATATCAGTGGTGATAATGGACATCAGCCATGTTCCTGACCTCAGTGGAAAAGTTCTCAGTTTTTCCCCATTGAGAATGGTATTCGCTGTGGGTTTTTCATAGATGGCTTTGATGATATTTAGGTATGTGCCTTCTATCCCTACTCTGTGAAGAATTTTGATCAAGAAAGGATGCTGTACTTCGTCAAATGCTTTTTCAGCACCTATTGTGAGTATCATATGGTTCTTGTTCTTTTTTAAATTAATGTATTGTATCACATTGATTGATTTGCAGATGTTGAATCAACCTTGCAGCCCTGGAATAAATCCCACTTGGTTGTGGTGAATAATCCTCTTAATGTACTATTGGAAACTATTGGCTAACATTTTGGTGAGAATTTTTGCATCTGTGTTCATCGAGGATACTGGTCTATAATTCTCTTTTTTGATGGGGTTTTTGTCTGGTTTGGGGAACAAGGTAATGCTGGCCTCATAGAATGAGTTTGAAAGTTTTCCCTCCATTTCTAATTTTTGGAGCACTTTGAGGAGAATAGATATTAATTCTTTAAATGCTTGGTAGAATTCCCCTGGGAAGCCATCTGGCCCCGGGCTCTTGTTTTTTGGGAGATTTTTGATGACTGCTTCAATCTCCTTACTAGTTATGGGTCTGTTCAGATTTTTTATGTCTTCCTGGTTCAGTTGTGGTAGTTTATATGTCTCTAGGAATGTATCCATTTCTTCCAGATTATCAAAATTGCTGGTATATAGTGGTTGTAATATGTTCTTATAATTGTTTGTATTTCTTTGGTGTTGGTTATGATCTCTTCTCTTTCATTCATGATTTTATTAATTTGGGTCCTTTCTCTTTTCTTTTTGATAAATCTGGCCAGGAGTTTATTAATATTAATTCTTTCAGAACCAGCTCCTCATTTCAGTGATTTATTCTACTGGTTTATTGTTGTTGTCGTTTGTTTCTATTTCATTGATTTCTGCCCTGATCTCTATTATTTCTCTTCTTTTGCTGGGTTTAGGCTTTCTTTGTTGTTCTTTCTCCAACTCCTTTAGGTGCAGGGTTAAGTTGTGTACTTGAGACTTTTCTTTTTTCTTGAGAAAGGCTTGTATCGCTATATATTTTCCTCTCAGGACTGCCCTTGCAGTGTCCCACAGATTTTGAACTGTTGTGTTTTCAGTTTCATTTGTTTCCATGAATTTTTTCAATTCTTCTTTAATTTCTGGGCTGACCCATTTATTCTTTAGAGGGATGCTCCTTAGCCTCCATGTATTTGGGTTCTTTCCAAATTTCCTCTTGTGATTGAGTTCTATCTTCAGAGCATTGCAGTCTGAAAATAGGCAGAAAATGATCCCAATCTTTTGGTACCAATTGAGACCTGATCTGTGACCCAAGTTGTGATCTATTCTGGAGAATGTTCCATGTACCCTAGAGAAGAATGTGTATTTTGTTGCCTTGGGATTGAATGTTCTGAATTTATCTGTGATGTCCATCTGGTCCAGTGTGTCATTTAAGGCCTTTATTTCCTTGTTGATCTTTTGCTTGGATGATCTGTCCATTTCAGTGAGGGGAGTGTTAAAGTCCCCTACTATTACTGTATTATTATCAGTGTGTTTCTTTGATTTTGTTATTAATTGGTTTATGTAGTTGACTGCTCCCATGTTAGGGGAATAGATATTTAAAATTGTTAGATCTTCTTGTTAGAGCCCTTGGGTATGATATAGTGTCCTTCCTCATCTCTTATTATAGTCTTTGGCTTAAAATATAATTGATCTATATGTCTTCTTTGGAGAAGTGTCTGTTCATATCTTCTGCCCATTTTTTCATATGATTGTGTGTTGTGTGTGTTGAGTTTGAGGAGTTCTTTATAGATCCTGGATATCAACCCTTTGTCTGTACCGTCATTTGCAAATATCTTCTTCCATTCTGTGGGTTACCTCTTTCTTTTGTTGATTGTTTCCTTTGCTGTGCAGAAGCTTTTTTAAATTTAAATTTAAATTTAAATTAAAAAAAAACTTTAAATTTATTTATTTATTTTCAACATAACAATATTCATTATTTTTTCACCACACCCAGTGCTCCATGCAATCTGTGCCCTCTATAATACCCACCACCTGGTACCCCAACCTCCCACCCCCCCGCCCCTTCAAAACCCTCAGATTGTTTTTCAGAGTCCATAGTCTCTCATGGTTTACCTCCACTTCCAATTTCCCCCAACTCCTTTCTCCTCTCTATCTCCCCATGTCCTCCATGTTATTTGTTATGCTCAACAAATAAGTGAAACCATATGATAATTGACTCTCTCTGCTTGACTTATTTCACTCAGCATCATCTCTTCCAGTCCCGTCCATGTTGCTACAAAAGTTGGGTATTCATCCTTTCTGATGGAGGCATAATACTCCATAGTGTATATGGACCACATTATGCTGAGTGAAATAAGTCAAGCAGAGAGAGTCAATTATCATATGGTTTCACTTATTTGGGGAGCATAACAAATAGCAAGGAGGACATGGGGAGAAAGAGAGGAGAAGGGAGTTGGGGGAAATTGGAAGGAGAGGTATGGTATCACTTATCTCTTGAAATCTCCTGTCATGGTCCAGTAGTTGTTTGTTTCTCTTTTGCTCAGCTTCTTTATTCCCTGTCATTTGACTTCCTATTGCACTAATTCTCTCTTCTGACTCATTTATCCTAGCAGTAAGAAACTCCATTTTTGATTGCACCTCATTAATAGCTTTTTTGATTTCAGTGTGGTTAGATTTTAGTTCTTTTATTTCTCCAGAAAGAGCTTTTATTTCTCCAGACAGGGTTTCTCTAATATCTTCCATGCCTTTTTGAATCCCAGCTAGCAGCTTGAGAATGGTCATTCTGAACTGTAGTTCTGACATTACCAATTTCCATATTGATTATGTACCTGGATTTTGGTACTGCCTCTTTTTCTTTTTTTTGAGGTGAGTTTTTATTTCTTGTCATTTTATCCAGATAAGAATATATGAATGAGAGAACAAAATACTAACAGAATGGCAAAGACCCCCTAAAAATGTGCATTAACCAAATAAGAAGAGACCCCAAATTGTGGGGAGAAGAGAGGTGATAAAAGGAAGTTAAGAAGAAGTAAAATAAAGTAAAAAAGTATATATTAGACTGGTGAATAGAACAGAGCCACCCATTGGATTTTGGGTGTATTTTGGTCTCTTAGAAGAAACTACCTCCCAAAATTTTAAAGAAGGAAAAACTTATAAATATTTACAATAATAAGGGTAAACACAATGAAGGGATGGGATATGACTGTAAAGATGGAAATTAAGAAATTCTAAAAAAACAGTTGATAAGTTTATTGGGAAAAGAAGGAAAAAGCAAATGGAGAGAACTTAGTTAGTCTGGAGACTAGAACAAAGCCCTGTGCTAGATTTAGGGTATATTTTGATCTATTAGAAGAAGTTGTATCCCAATATTTTTAGAGGAAAAAACCCTATTTGTATAAAAAAAGTTAGATACAATGATGGATAAAATATGACTATAATAATGAAGATTCAAAAAGTTTTTTTTTATAATAAAGATATTGTTAAGGTAAACTAGTTAAAAACATTAAAAGAGGAAAGAGGAAAAGTTAAAAAATCAGAATAAGAAAAAAAAATAAAAAATATTTAATTAGCTCTTCAAGACTAAAGAACCATGGGGGGAAAGCCATGAATTCTATGCTTTATTTCCCCCTTCTCTGGAATTCTGCTGTTCTCCTTGATCAGTGAGCTTGGTCCTGGCTGGATGTTCTTGCTGATCTTCTTGAGTGAAGGGCTGTTGCAGTGATTCTTAAGTATCTGCCTGAAGCAGAATTGTGCTGCCCTTACTAGGGGCCAGGCTAAGTAATCTGCTCGGGTTCACTCTCAGGAGCTTTTGCTCCTTGAATGCTTTCCATAGAGCACTGGAGGAAGGGAACAAAAATGGCCACCTCCCAATCTCTGGCCCGGAGGGGCTGAGAGCTTGGGTCCCCACTCCTCAGTTTGTTCTTGGAGGAAAGTGCTCAATTACTCTCACTGCTCTTCTTCTCTTTGATCTTCTGTTGGGTTTGTAGGTGTTCAGAAGGGTTTGATAACTATCTAACTGAATTCCTGCAACCTGATGTAATCTCAGCCTGCTACTCCTCTGCCATCTTGACTCCTCCTCCTGGACCACATCTTTTTTATCCATTCATCTTTTGAAGGGCATCTTGACTCTTCCCATGGTTTGACTACTGTGGCCATTGCTGCTATTAATGTATATTTTACACATAGTATTTCATTCTCTGACTTTATGCTTTTATAAGGTGTAATGAGTGATAGTCAAGCCATAGAACATTTCCATTACCCCAAGCCTGTCCCTTGTGCCTTCCTAGTAACCCTTTCCCCCAGCCAGCCCCATAATCACAGATCTGCTCCTGTCCCCACAGTTTCACTTTTGTGAGAAAGTAATCCTATAAATAGTTGTAAAAGTATAATCATATAACTAGCCATTTCCATGTCTTCTTTTTCATTTCTTGCTTCAAAGATACCTTCAGTTTCCTTTTTTAAAAAAATTAAAATTCAATTAACCAACATATAGTACATAATTAGTTTTGGTATAGTGTTCCATGATTCATTACTTGCATAAAACACCCAGTGACATCATATCATATGCCCTCCTTAATGCCCATCACCCAGTTACCCCATACCCCCACCCACTTCCCTTTCACCACCCCTTTTTGGTTTCCCAGAGTCGAGTCTCTCAGGGTTTGACTACCTCTCTAATTTCTTCCCATTCAGCTTTCCCTCCCTTCCCTTATGATCCTCTGAGCTATTTCTTATGTTCCACATATGTGGAACCACACAATAATTGTCTTTTTTTGTGTGACCTATTTCATTTAGCATGATCCCCTACAGTTCCATCCATGTCGATGTAAATGATACATATCTTCAGTTTCTTAACCTCCACTTTATCTGAGTCTTTCAGCTCCTCTGGACCATTTTTGGCCCCATGGAGCTGGACGCCTGATGGTGGACAGTCAGGAGAGACATTGGTCCTTTCTTCTGACTTCTAGACTCCCAGCATGTGCTCCCACAAACACACAAATCAGCATGTGGTCTCTTCTGTCATAGAGTTTAGAAAATTGGAAGAAAATTCCATAGGTATGCCCTCTGTTGTCCTTATAAAATAACAAAATTTATGTTCAGTAGTCCCTGCTGCCCCTACTCCCCTCAGGAATCATCAAAGGACTCACAGCTCCTTTGTTCCCATGCTTCTATCTCTTGGCAGTGATCTCAGCTAGTGTCACAGGAAAGTGTTCCCCCTTAGACTGGGTCAGTTCATGCTGTGTTCCTACTTTCAACCACTCATACTTTGGGATCATCAAAACAAGTGTTTCAGTTATTATTGAGAAATCAGGTTCAACTGTGAAACTTTGCTAAATGAAAAGAAAGGATTATTGGCCCTGAAAAGTAAAGTTTTGGTGAAATGGTGGGGACAGTAGGAATGGAAACAGACTGTTATGTAAATGCTCTTCTATGAATGTTGTGTGCAGTCCTTCTCCTTCCTGTTCTTCCACTTCTTTACATCTGATGTTGAGTGATCAGCATGTCTTGTCAATCTACAACTTCCTACTTCCATATTTGGCTGTATCCTTATTTAGAGGATAAAATTGTGCCAACATACTTGGCCAACTTTCTCTTGTAGTGTTTTCCTTAAGCTACAGTGCATCCACATGTTAGGATTTGCCAACAAAAGCCTCACTGACACTTTCTAGGTTCATTCACACTGAGCCTAGATGGGCCAGATAATGCCTTATTTGGGGGCTTTTCTGGGTATTGTGGGGGGTATTCAGCGGTATCTTGGCTTCTGTCCACTGAATGTTGAGAGCATCCCCCAAATAGTAGTGGCAAGTAAAATCTAACTCCAGAGGAATGTCTCTGGAGACAACATCAACCTCACTGAACACCATTTCCCCACATGTACAATATTCAGAAGGCCCATGTTGTTCATGTGGTAGTTGTTTTACATTCAGGGTTGACAGCTGTAATCTTAAGGCCATGTCTCTATCATGTAACTGATCAACAACATAACTGAAATCTTTCCTTGTACTAAGTATTTCACCCTTGCTGGCTCCTACTTACCCCACCAGCCTTTCCCCACCTATGGGTATGCCCTCCTGAACCCACACAAAAAAGGGGACACATGCTTGTTTTCATTATTATGGTAACCCCATGAGGATGCTCCACACCCTACACCAGGAAATCATTCACTTGCATGCTCTCCCTACCCTATGCTAGATCTGGGACCCATACTGGGATTCTACCATCACTTCCCCCCTGCCCCATACAGACACCCTTCTTATAGCTCCATCCACTCTGCCTAAAACCTATGAGATTCATTTGGGTTGTGTGTATTAGTTGTTTTAATCCTCCTTATTTATTTTTCCTAAAGATTATTTATTTATTTGACAGAGAGAGAAATCACAAGTAGGCAGAAGTAGGCAGAGAGGCAGGCAGATAGAGAGGGAGAAGCAGGCTCCCTACTGAGAAGAAAGCCTGATGTTGGGCTTGATCCCATGACCCTGGAACCATGACCTGAGCTTAAGGCAGAGGCTTAACACACTGAGCCACCCAGGTGTCCCAATCCTTTTTATTTCTAAGTTGTATTCCATTTGACGGTTATACCCTACTTTGTCCATCTCTGTTGATGGATATCTGAATTGCTTTCAGTTTGGGGTAATTATTTTACAGATTCTTGATTCAATGATTTCTAAAAATTTGTATTCAAGTTCATTGATCTACCTAAATGGGTAAAGCCTATCTATTGAATCTTTCACTTCTGGTAATATACTTTCCAGTTCTAGAATTTCAGTTCCCCTTTTTTATGATTCTCATTTCTTTTTAAATTTTATTTATTTCTTTGAGAGAGACAGAACAAGCATGAGTGGGGGGAGGGAGGGTTGTAGGGAGGGGGAAAGCAGACTCCTCACTGAGGAGGGACCCAGAGCAGAAGGCAGATGCTTAAGTGATTGAGCCACTCAGGTGTCCTATGATTCTCATTTAAAAAAAATATTTTATTTATTTATTTATTTGACAGAGAGATAGAGACAGTGAGAGAGGGAACAGAAGCAGAGGGCGTGGGAGAAGGAGAGGCAGGCTTCCCCCTGAGCAGGCAGCCTGATGCAGGGCTTGATCCCAGGACCCTGGGATCATGACCTGAGCCAAAGGCAGACGCTTAATGACTGAATCACCCAGGCGCCCTATGATTCTCATTTCTTTGCAGTTATTCCTGGTCTCTGCTTCCTAATGTCCAAGACAACTTTGCCAACTGTTTCAGGTCTACTTTTCTTCACTGCTGGCTAGGGATTGCCTCAGCAGAAAATCAAGTCACTATGAGGCTCACCATGGTGGTTAATTATACATGTCAACTTGAGACTGGTGACTAGCTGTTTAGTCCAACACTAGTCTAGATGTCACTGTAAGGGTATTTTTAAAGATGTGGAGCATAAGGAATAACACGGAGGACATGGGGAGATGGAGAGGAGAAAGGAGTTGGGAGAAATTGGAGGGGGAGACAAACCATGAGAGACTGTGGACTCTGAGAAACAATCTGAGGGTTTTGGAGGGGAGGGGTGTAGGAATTGAGTGAGCATCATACAGGTATTATGGAGGGCATGTATTGCATGGAGCACTGGGTGTGGTGCATAAACAATGAATTCTGAAACACTGAAAAGAAATTAAAAAAAAAAGCCCACTCCCCCCAAATAAATAAAGATGTGATTAACATTTACAATCACTTGACTTTAAGTAAAGCAGATTATTTTGCAGAATATTGGTGGGCTTCATCCAATCATTTGAAGGCCTTAAATGCACAGGCTGAAGTTTATTGACTATGAGGAATTCTGCCTTCTGCCTGACTGTAACGTAGAAATTGTGCCTAAACTTTCAACATTCAGCCTCCAGGCTTCAACTCAACTCTTCCCTGAATCTCCAGCCTGCCAGCCTGCCAGACTACAGCTTCAGACTTGCCAACCTCCACAAACACATGAGCCAATTCCTTAAGATATCTCTCAGCACTTCTGTCTCTGTGTTCCTCTGTCTATATGCCTCTGTCTCTGTGTCCCTTTGTCTCTTTCCTGTCTCTGTCTCTGTGTCTCTATATCTTTGTGTCTAAGTGTGTCTTTTCTGTGTACCTGTGTCTCTGTGTGCCTCTCTCATACATGTGTCTCTGTCTCTCTGTCTCTGTGATTCTCTGTCTCTGTTTCTTATATGCCTGTGTCTCTGTCTCTCTGTAATGTGTTTCTATGTCTCTCTGTCTCTGTGTCCCTGTGTCTCTGGTTCTCATGTATCTCTGTCTCATACACGTGCATCTGTAGGTACATAGAGATGATATATGTGTGTATTTAAAGAAGATACAAAGATGAGGCCTATTTGCCATTGGTTCTGTGTCCCTGGAGAATCCTGATACACTGACCTTATGTGTTTTTTTCTGTTTTCTTTCTAGAATTTATATACTCTATTGCTTGTTGTCCAAATTCTGGAAACAGTGGCCTATATTTGTTTCCTATTTCATATAGCTTACAGAAGGATTAGTTCAGTCACTTTGCTGTATGTGCCTTATTAAGTTTTTTTTTTTTAAAGATTTTATTTATTTATTTGACAGAGAGAGATCACAAGTAGGCAAAGACGCAGGCAGAGAGAGAGAGAGAGGAGGAAGCAGGCTCCCTGCTGAGCAGAGAGCCCAATGCGGGACTCGATCCCAGGACCCTGAGATCATGACCTGAGCCGAAGGCAGCGGCTTAACCCACTGAGCCATCCAGGCGCCCCTGTGCCTTATTAAGTTTTAAACATTGCTGCAGAGCTGCATGGTATTTGTGTCCCATTTTTATATTTTTTGATGTATGTTTTGTGCTTTTTCTAATTTTCACTTAATTTTTCTACAGCTGTGCAGTAGGTATGGGGGAAACTCAGATAGCTGACATCTACTTATAAATTTGCAGTGTTACTCTCTTTTCATTCTGCATGTTTCCTAGTGGAAAATGCATGCCATGCCCTGTCCAAATACAACAACATTTAACATTTCACAGACAGAGGTGTTTTACCTTGGATGAGGTAAAAATGCACAACATCATTTTTGTCCATAGCCAGTCTTGTCGTTCTGCTGAGCCCTCAGTGGGCATACAGATTAACTAATGTCAAAACCAGCATAATCTTAGTTTGAACTGATCATTTAAACAGTCCCTTTATGTAACATCCAGTCTCACCTTTAGATGAAAATATTTAGTCCTCCAAAGGTCTGCCCACTTGCCCTGTTTCCCTTAATCTGAGTCCATCTGTATGAAGGAGGGAAAATTACACATGCACCTGGTTGAGGGGTCAAGTCTCATTTTGGAAGTGTTACTCTTTCTCTGGCTTTAAACTGGTGTCCTTAAAAACACAACTGTACTGCTGGATAATGTCTGCTGTTGGAATAATTAATGAATTTACCACTCTTGACTTGATCAGACCAAAGTGGTGACCAAAACAATCTTAATTTTACTTCAGCTTGACTAAAGTTTAGACAGGCTTCTTCCTGACTCTGGATCCCTGACTTTCCTTTCCACAGAGAATTTTTTAAGAAGATTTGCTTGTAGACTCTTTCTCTGCCACTTTGAGATAAAAATATTTGTAGGGGTGCCTGGGTGGCTCAGTGGGTTAAAGCCTCTGCCTTCAGCTCAGGTTAGGTGATCCCAGGGTCTGGGATCTAGCCCCGCCTCAGGCTCTCTGCAGGGAGCCTGCTTCCCTTCCTCTTTCTCTGCCTGCCTCTCTGCCTACTTGTGATCCCTGTCTGTCAAATAAATAAATAAAATCTTAAAAAAAATTTGTAAAACTTCCTGCTAGTTTTAAAAACCAGGAATCTCTCTCTCTCTCTTTCTCTCTTAGAGTATTCTTTATTTATTTGAGAGATAGAGAGGGAGAAAGAGAGAGAGAATGAGCTAGTGCATTAGTGGGGTAAGGGCAGGGGCAGAGGAAGAAAGAGAATCTCAGGTAGACTCTGTGCTGAGTGCGGAGTCCAACACAGGGATCTATCCCAGGCCCCAAGATCATGACCCATGCCAAAAACAAGACCAAATGAACCACCCAAGCACCCCAATAATGTCTTCCTCAAAGACTAGGAAGCCATCCCACCAAAATGTTATCATCAAGGAAGATACCTTTCTTGTCTCCTGGTATCTTTGGGAGGGCAGGAGTCTAGTTTCTATAGCTGCTTTGCTCCAAGTTCTAAAACTACCCCTGTCTAAAAATACCCTTGTCAACAAGACACAAGAAAGTTTACTTTTACCTGGGTAGAGCCAATTAGCAAACATAGGTGGCCTTCAATCCCTCCATCTCAGCTCTGAAAAATTCTCCATCCCTTTGTTTCTGCAGATGTGAGCTCACACTGGGTCCTCTACTGCAATAGTCCTGGATGATATCTCCCTCGCTTAACCTTCCCCCAGTCCAATGATTCTAAGATCCCTTGTGTTTAAGGGCAGGGCAGGCAGCCAAAGTTCAGAAAATAAACTACTACTCTTAGGGTTATTAGAAATTAAGAAAGTAGCAGATTTAAATTTAAAGTATAAGAATCAGTATATTCCTAAATGACTACCAGACACATGAAAAAATTTTCATCATCATTACCCATCAGGGAGATTCAGATCAAAACCACATTAAAATACCACCTTACACCAGTTAGAATGGTGAAAATTAACAAAATTAACAAGGCAGTAAACAACAAGTGTTGGAGAGAATGTGGAGAAAGGGGAGCCCTCTTACAATGTTGGTGCAAATGAAAGTTGGCACAGCCACTTTGGAAAACAGTGTGGAGATTCCTTAAGAAATTAAAAACAGAGCTTCCCTATGATCCTGCAATTACACTACTGGGTATTTACCCCAAAGATACAGATGTAGTGAAAAGAAGGGCTGTCTATCCCAATGTTCATAGCAGCAGTGGCCACAATCACCAAACTGGGGTAAGAGTCAAGATGCCCTTCAGCAGAAGAATGGATATTTTGTTATTAATTGGTTTATATAGTTGGCTGCTCCCACATTAGGGGTATAGATATTTAAAATTGTTAGATCTTGTTGGACAGATCCTTTGAGTATGATATAGTGTCCTTCCTCATCTTTTATTATAGTCTTTGGCTTAAAATATAATTGATCTGATATAAGGATTGCCACTCCTGCTTTCTTCTGATGTCCATTAGCATGGTAAATTCTTTTCCACCCCCTCACTTTAATCTGGAGGGGTCTTCAGGTTTAAAATGAGTTTCTTGTAGGCAACATATAGATGGGTTTTGTTTTTTTATCCATTCTGATACCCTGCCTCTTTTAATTTGGGCATTTAGCCCATTAATATTCAGGGTGATTATTGAGAGATATGAATTTAGTGCCATTGTATTGCCTGTAAGGTGACTGTTACTGTATATTGTCTCTATTCCTTTCTGATCTACTACTTTTAGGCTCTCTCTTTGCTTAGAGGACCCCTTTCAATATTTCCTGTAGAGCTGGTTTGGCGTTTGCAAATTCTTTCAGTTTTTGTTTGTCCTGGAAGCTTTTATTTTTTATTTATTTATTTATTTATTTATTATTTATTTATTTTTTAAATTTTTTATTTTTTATAAACATATATTTTTATCCCCAGGGGTACAGGTCTGTGAATCACCAGGTTTACACACTTCACAGCACTCACCAAAGCACATACCCTCCCCAACGTCCATAATCCAACCCCCTTCTCCCAAACCCCCTCCCCCCAGCAACCCTCAGTTTGTTTTGTGAGATTAAGAGTCACTTATGGTTTGTCTCCCTCCCAATCCCATCTTGTTTCATTTATTCTTCTCCTACCCACTTAAGCCTCCATGTTGCATCACCACTTCCTCATATCAGGGAGATCATACGATAGTTGTCTTTCTCTGCTTGACTTATTTGGCTAAGCATGATTCGCTCTAGTTCCATCCATGTTGTCACAAATGGCAAGATTTCATTTCTTTTGATGGCTGCATAGTATTCCATTGTGTATATATACCACATCTTCTTGATCCATTCATCTGTTGATGGACATCTAGGTTCTTTCCATAGTTTGGCTATTGTGGACATTGCTGCTATAAACATTCGGGTGCATGTGCCCCTTTCGATCACTACATTTGTATCTTTAGGGTAAATACCCAATAGTGCAATTGCTGGGTCACAGGGCAGTTCTATTTTCAACATTCTGAGGAACATCCATGCTGTTTTCCAGAGTGGCTGCACCAGCTTGCATTCGCACCAACAATGTAGGAGGGTTCCCCTTTCTCCACATCCTGGCCAGCATCTGTCATTTCCTGACTTGTTGATTTTAGCCATTCTGACTGGTGTGAGGTGATATCTCATTGTGGTTTTGATTTGTATTTCCCTGATGCCGAGTGATATGGAGCACTTTTTCATGTGTCTGTTGGCCATCTGGATGTCTTCTTTGTAGAAATGTCTGTTCATGTCCTCTGCCCATTTCTTGATTGGATTATTTGTTCTTTGGGTGTTGAGTTTGCTAAGTTCTTTATAGATTCTGGACACTAGTCCTTTATCTGATATGTCGTTTGCAAATATCTTCTCCCATTCTGTCAGTTGTCTTTTGATTTTGTTAACTGTTTCCTTTGCTGTGCAAAAGCTTTTGATCTTGATGACATCCCAATAGTTCATTTTTGCCCTTGCTTCCCTTGCCTTTGGCGTTGTTCCTAGGAAGATGTTGCTGCGGCTGAGGTCGAAGAGGATGCTGCCTGTGTTCTCCTCAAGGATTTTGATGGATTCCTTTCGCACATTGAGGTCCTTCATCCATTTTGAGTCTATTTTTGTGTGTGGTGTAAGGAAATAGTCCAATTTCATTTTTCTGCATGTGGCTGTCCAATTTTCCCAGCACCATTTATTGAAGAGGCTGTCTTTTTTCCATTGGACATTCTTTCCTGCTTTGTCGAAGATTAGTTGACCATAGAGTTGAGGGTCTATTTCTGGGCTCTCTATTCTGTTCCATTGATCTATGTGTCTGTTTTTGTGCCAGTACCATGTTGTCTTGATGATGACAGCTTTGTAATAGAGCTTGAAGTCCGGAATTGTGATGCCACCAACGTTGGCTTTCTTTTTCAATATCCCTTTGGCTATTCGAGGTATTTTCTGGTTCCATATAAATTTTAGCATTATTTGTTCCATTTCTTTGAAAAAGATGGATGGTACTTTGATAGGAATTGCGTTAAATGTGTAGATTGCTTTAGGTAGCATAGACATTTTCACAATATTTATTCTTCCAATCCAGGAGCATGGAACATTTTTCCATTTCTTTGTGTCTTCCTCAATTTCTTTCATGAGTACTTTATAGTTTTCTGAGTATAGATTCTGTGTCTCTTTGGTTAGGTTTATTCCTAGGTATCTTATGGTTTTGGATGCAATTGTAAATGGGATTGACTCCTTAATATCTCTTTCTTCTGTCTTGCTGTTGGTGTAGAGAAATGCAACTGATTTCTGTGCATTGATTTTATATCCTGACACTTTACTGAATTCCTGTATAAGTTCTAGCAGTTTTGGAGTGGAGTCTTTTGGGTTTTCCACATATAGTATCATATCATCTGCAAATAGTGATAATTTGACTTCTTCTTTGCCGATTTGGATGCCTTTAATTTCCTTTTGTTGTCTGATTGCTGAGGCTAGGACCTCTAGTACTATGTTGAATAGCAGTGGTGATAATGGGCATCCCTGCCGTGTTCCTGACCTTAGTGGAAAAGATTTTAGTTTTTCTCCATTGAGAATGATATTTGCGGTGGGTTTTTCATAGATGGCTTTGATGATATTGAGGTATGTGCCCTCTATCCCTACACTTTGAAGAGTTTTGATCAGGAAGGGATGCTGTACTTTGTCAAATGCTTTTTCAGCATCTATTGAGAGTATCATATGGTTCTTGTTCTTTCTTTTATTGATGTGTTGTATCACATTGACTGATTTGCGGATGTTGAACCAACCTTGCAGCCCTGGAATAAATCCCACTTGGTCGTGGTGAATAATCTTTTTAATGTACTGTTGAATCCTATTGGCTAGTATTTTGTTGAGTATTTTCGCATCTGTGTTCATCAAGGATATCGGGTCTATAGCTCTCTTTTTTGGTGGGATCCTTGTCTGGTTTTGGGATCAAGGTGATGCTGGCCTCATAAAATGAGTTTGGATGTTTTCCTTCCATTTCTATTTTTTGGAACAGTTTCAGGAGAATAGGAATTAGTTCTTCTTTAAATGTTTGGTAGAATTCCCCCGGGAAGCCATCTGGCCCTGGGCTTTTGTTTGTTTTGAGATTTTTAATGACTGTTTCAATCTCCTTACTGGTTATGGGTCTGTTCAGGCTTTCTATTTCTTCCTGGTTCAGTTGTGGTAGTTTATATGTTTCTAGGAATGCATCCATTTCTTCCAGATTGTCAAATTTATTGGCGTAGAGTTGCTCATAGTATGTTCTTATAATAGTTTGTATTTCTTTGGTGTTAGTTGTGATCTCTCCTCTTTCATTCATGATTTTATTTATTTGAGTCCTTTCTCTTTTCTTTTTGATAAGTTGGGCCAGGGGTTTATCAATTTTGTTAATTCTTTCAAAGACCCAGCTCCTAGTTTCGTTGATTTGTTCTATTGTTTTTTTTGGTTTCTATTTCATTGATTTCTGCTCTGATCTTTATGATTTCTCTTCTCCTGCTGCGCTTAGGATTTCTTTCTTGTTCTTTCTCCAGCTCCTTTAGGTGTAGGGTTAGGTTGTGTACTTGAGACCTTTCTTGTATCTTGAGAAAGGCCTGTACCGCTATATATTTTCCTCTCAGGACTGCCTTTGTTGTGTCCCACAGATTTTGAACCGTTGTATTTTCATTATCATTTGTTTCCATGATTTTTTTCAATTCTTCTTTAATTTCCCAGTTGACCCATTCATTCTTTAGAAGGATGCTGTTTAGTCTCCATGTATTTGGGTTCTTTCCAAACTTCCTTTTGTGGTTGAGTTCTAGCTTTAGAGCATTGTGGTCTGAAAATATGCAGAGAATGATCCCAATCTTTTGATACCGGTTGAGTCCTGATTTAGGACCAAGGATGTGATCTATTCTGGAGAATGTTCCATGTGCACTAGAGAAGGATGTGTATTCTGTTGCTCTGGGATGAAATGTTCTGAATATATCTGTGATGTCCATCTGGTCCAGTGTGTCGTTTAAGGCCTTTATTTCCTTGCTGATCTTTTGCTTGGATGACCTGTCCATTTCAGTGAGGGGAGTGTTAAAGTCCCCTACTATTACTGTATTATTGTTGATGTGTTTCTTTGATTTTGTTATTAATTGGTTTATATAGTTGGCTGCTCCCACGTTGGGGGCATAGATATTTAAAATTGTTAAATCTTCTTGTTGGACAGACCCTTTGAGTATGTTATAGTGTCCTTCCTCATCTCTTATTATAGTCTTTGGCTTAAAATCTAATTGATCTGATATAAGGATTGCCACTCCTGCTTTCTTCTGATGTCCATTAGCATGGTAAATTCTTTCCCACCCCCTCACTTTAAATCTGGAGGTGTCTTCGGGCTTAAAATGCGTTTCTTGGATGCAACATATAGATGGATTTTGTTTTTTTATCCATTCTGATACCTTGTGTCTTTTGACAGGGGCATTTAGCCCATTCACATTCAGGGTAACTATTGAGAGATATGAATTTAGTGCCATTGTATTGCCTGTAAGGTGACTGTTACTGTATATGGTCTCTGTTCCTTTCTGATGTACCACTTGTAGGCTCTCTCTTTGCTTAGAGGACCCCTTTCAATATTTCCTGTAGAGCTGGTTTGGTGTTTGCAAATTCTTTCAGTTGTTGTTTGTCCTGGAAGCTTTTAATCTCTCCTTCTATTTTCAATGATAGCCTAGCTGGATATAGTATTCTGGGCTGCATGTTTTCCTCGTTTAGTGCTCTGAAAATATCATGCCAGCTCTTTCTGGCCTGCCAGGTCTCTGTGGATAAGTCAGCTGCCAATCTAATATTTTTACCATTGTATGTTACAGACTTCTTTTCCCGGGCTGCTTTCAGGATTTTCTCTTTGTCACTGAGACTTGTAAATTTTACTATTAGGTGATGGGGTGTGGGCCTATTCTTATTGATTTTGAGGGGCATTCTCTGAACCTCCTGAATTTTGATGCTCATTCCCTTTGCCATATTGGGGAAATTCTCCCCAATAATTCTCTCCAGTATACCTTCTGCTCCCCTCTCTCTTTCTTCTTCTTCTGGAATCCCAATTATTCTAATGTTGTTTCGTCTTATGGTGTCACTTATCTCTCGAATTCTCCCCTCGTGGTCCAGTAGCTGTTTGTCCCTCTTTTGCTCAGCTTCTTTATTCTCTGTTATTTGGTCTTCTATATCACTAATTCTTTCTTCTGCCTCATTTATCCTAGCATTTAGAGCCTCCATTTTTGATTGCACCTCATTAATAGCTTTTTGATTTCAACTTGGTTAGAAATTAGTTCTTTTATTTCTCCAGAAAGGGCTTTTATATCTCTCCAGAGGGTTTCTTTAATATCTTCCATGCCTTTTTCGAGCCCGGCTAGAACCTTGAGAATTGTCATTCTGAACGCTAGATCTGACATATTACCGATGTCTGTATTGATTAGGTCCCTAGCCTTCGGTACTGCCTCTTGTTCTTTTTTTTTGTGTTGAATTTTTACGTCTTGTCATTTTGGCCAGATAAGAGTAAATGAAGGGGCAAGTAAAATACTAAAAGGGTGGCAACAACCCCAGGAAAATATGCTTTAACCAAATTGGAAGAGATCCAAAATCGTGAGTGGGGAGAAAGGGGATAAAAAGAGGTTCAAAAAGGAAGAAAGAAAAAAAAAGAACAAAGAAAAGAAAAAAAAAAAGAAAAGAAAAAAATTTTTTAAAAAAGAAAACACCTGAGAAAAATGTAAAAAAGAAAAAAAATATATATATTAGATAAACTAGTAAAAAATCGTTAAAAAAGAAAAAGGTAACAGTTAAAAAAATAAAATTTTACCTGAAGGCGAGAAGAAGAAAAAAAAAAATGAAAAAGAAAAAATTAAATTACCTGTAAGACTAAAAAAAATCACAGGAAGAAAGCCATGAGTTCCGTGCTTGGCTTTCTCCTCCTCTGGAATTCTGCTGCTCTCCTTGGTATTGAAACCGCACTCCTTGGTAGGTGAACTTGGTCTGGCTGGATTTCTTGTTGATCTTCTGGGGGAGAGGCCTGTTGTAGTGATTCTCAAGTGTCTTTGCCCCAGGCGGAATTACACCGCCCTTACCCGGGGCCGGGGTGAGTAAACCGCTAGGGTTTGCTTTCAGGAGCTTTTGTTCCCTGAGCGCTTTCCGTAGAGTTCCGGAGGACGGGAATACAAATGGCAGCCTCCTGGTCTCCGGCCCGGAGGAGCCGAGAGCCCAGGGCCCCACTCCTCAGTGCGCCCTCAGAGAACAGCGCCCAGTTACTCCCGTCTGCCTGACCTCCGGCCGCGCTCCGAGCTCACCGAGCCTGCGACAGGTTCAAGGTAACCCTGAGCTGCGAGCTTACTGTCGGCTCTGTCTCTGCAGCCGGCTTTCCTGTTCCAATACCCGCAAGCTCTGCGACACTCAGACACCCCCGATCCTTCTGTGACCCTGCGGGACCTGAGGCCACGCTGACCCCGCGTGGGCTTTGCCCCGGTTTAGCCTCTGGAGCGATGTCCCTCAGCGGAACAAACTTTTAAAAGTCCTGATTTTGTGCGCGGTTGCTCCGCCGCTTGCCGGGAGCCGGCCCCTCCCCCCGGGGTCTATCTTCCCCTCGCTTTGGATTCACTTCTCCGCCGGTCCTACCTTTCAGAAAGTGGTTGTTTTTCTGTTTCCAGAATTGCTGTTCTTCTTCTCTTTGATCTGCCGATGGATTTTCAGGTGTTTGCAATCTTTAGATAAGCTACCTAGCTGATCTCCGGCTAGCTGAAGCAGTCTCAGCCTGCTACTTCTCCGTCATCTTGACTCCTCCCCTGTCCTGGAAGCTTTTAATCTCTCCTTCTATTTTCATTGATAGCCTAGCTGGATATAGTATTCTTGGCTGCATGTTTTTCTCATTTAGTGCTCTGAATATATCATGCCAGCTCTTTCTGGCCTGCCAGGTCTCTGTGGATAATTCTGCTGCCAATTTAATATTTTTACCATTGTATGTTACAGACTTCTTTTCCTGGGCTGCTTTAAGGATTTTCTCTTTGTCACTATGACTTGTAAATTTTACTATTAGGTGAATGGGTGTGGGCCTATTCTTATTGATTTTGAGGGGGGTTCTCTACACCTCCTGGATTTTGATGCTTATTTTCTTTGCCATATTGGGGAAATTCTCTCCAATAATTCTCACCAGTATACCTTCTGCTCCCCTCTCTCTTTCTTCTTCTTCTGGCATCCCAATTATTCTAATGTTGTTTTATCTCATGGTGTCACTTATCTCTCGAATTCTCCCCTCGTGGTCCAGTAGCTGTTTGTCCCTCTTTTGCTCAGCTTCTTTATTCTCTGTCATTTGGTCTTCTATATCGCTAATTCTTTCTTCTGCCTCATTTATCCTAGCAGTGAGAGCCTCCATTTTTTATTGCACCTCATTAATAGCTTTTATGATTTCAACTTGGTTAGATTTTAGTTCTTTTATATTCCAGAAAGGGCTTTTATATCTCCCGAGAGGGTTTCCCTAATATCTTCCATGCCTTTTTTGAGCCCGGCTAGAACCTTGAGAATCGTCATTCTGAACTCTAGATCTGACATATTACCAATGTCTGTGTTGATTAGGTCCCTAGCCTTTGGTACTGCCTCTTGTTCTTTTTTTTTTTTTTTTTTTTTTGTGGTGAATTTTTCTGCCTCATCGTTTTATCCAGATAAGAGTATATGAAGGAGCAAGTAAAATACTAAAAGTGTGGCAACAACCCCAGGAAAATATGCTTTAACCAAATTAGAAGAGATCCCAAATTGTGAGGGGGGAGAAAGTGGGTAAAAAGAGGTTCAGAAAAAAAAGAAACAATTAAAAAAAGAACAAATAAAGAAAAATATAAAAAGAATATATATATATATATATTAGATAAACTAGTTTAAAAAACATTAAAAAAGAAAAGAGTAAAAATTAAAAGAATTTAGCAGAAGAAGAGAAAAAAAATGAAAAAGAAGAAAAAATTAAATTAACTGCAAGACTAAAGAATCATGGGGAGAAAACCATGAGTTCTGTGCTTTGCTTTCTTCTCCTCTGGAATTCCACTGCTTTCCTTGGTATTGAAACTGCACTCCTTGGTAGGTGAACTTAGTCCTGGATTGATTTCTTGTTGATCTTCTGGGGGAGGGACCTGTTGTAGTGATTTGCAGTGTCTTTGCCCCAGGGGGAATTGCACCGCCCTTACCAGGGGCCGGGTTGAATAATCCGCTTGGGTTTGCTTTCGGGAGCTTTTGTCCCCTGAGCGCTTTCCATAGAGTTCTGGAGGATGAGAATGAAAATGGCGGCCTCCCAGTCTCCAGGCCCGGAGGAGCCGAGAGCCTGGGTCTCCAATCCTCAGTGCGCCCTCAGAGAACAGCTCCCAACTACTCCCGTCTACCTGGCCTCTGGCCGTGCTCTGAGCTCACTGAGCCTGCGACCGGTTCAAGGTAACCCAGAGCTGAGAGCTCACTCCTCGGCTCTGTCTCTGTAGCCAGCTTCCCCGTTCTAATACCTGTAAGCTCTGTGACACTCAGACACCCCTGATCCTTCTGTGACCCTGCGGGACCGGAGGCCACACTGACCCCACGTGGGCTTCACCCTGGTTTAACCTCTGGAGCGATGTCCCTCAGCATAACAGATTTTTGAAAGTCCTGATTTAGTGCTCTGTTGCTCCGCCCCTTTCCAGGAGCTGGCCCCTCCCCCCATGGTCTATCTTCCCGTTGCTTTGGATTCACTTTTCTGCCAGTCCTACCTTTCAGAAAGTGGTTGATTTTCTGTTTCTAGAATTGCTGTTCTTCTTCTCTTCTATCTCCTGTTGGATTTGTAGGTGTTTGCAATCTTTAGATCAGCTATCTAGCTGATCTCCTGCTAGCTGAAGTAGTCTCAGCCTGCTACTTCTCCACCATCTTGACTCCACCCAACAAACGAATGGATAAGGAAGATGCGGTCTATATCCACTATGGCGTGTTATGCCTCCATCAGAAAAGATGAATACCCAACTTTTGCATCAACATGGATGTGACTGGAAGAGATGATGCTGAATGAAATAAGTCAAGCAAATAGAGTCAATTATCATATGGTTTCATTTACTTGTGGAGCATAAGGAATAACATGGAGGACATACGGAGAAGGAAAGGAAAAGTGAGTTAGGGAGATGAAGCATTAGAGAATGTGGACTCTGAGAAACAAATAGAGGGTTTTGGAGAAGAGAGGAGTGGAAGGATAGGTGAGCCTGGTGGTGGGTATTGAGGGGACCTATTGCATGGAGCACTGGGTGTGGTGCAGAAACAATGAATCTTATAACACTGAAAAAATAGAATAAAATAAACCCCACAAACTACCAGAAAAGAAAAAAAAAAAAAAGAATCAGCGTATTCTTTCTTAACAGTTGTATTTCCCAAATGTCTTAGGTAAAATACACAGAACCCATCCTGGTTGTACTTAACTGACTCACAGAATCTCTTGAAAGGCCTGATAATCCAGTGTCAGGGACAGAAGCCCTTGGCACTGAGGGAGAGCACAGTGCTGGCCTGAGGGGCTTGGACTGCTTTTGCTCCCATGGGTGCTGGGGGGATTCCAGACCTCACCACTGCTCCCCATAGTGGGTGTTTGGCCAAAAACCTGGGAAGAACCACAACCACATGGTGCCTGATTCTTTAAGCTGTTGTCTCAGGCTGGGCAGTCTAAGCTTAGAATGCAAGGGCTGTGCCTGAATCTATGGTGATGTTCAAAGATGCTTGGTACCTGCAGTGCATGGTTGACATGAATAGAACGTGAAACAGGATTACAGCAACCACACAAATGCAAAAAAATCACAGAGCAAAACTACTAAAAAGTGTGGGTTACTTTTGTAAAGACAAAGCAAATATTTCTTCAGTTCAAAAAACAAAACCTTAACATTTCTTGCTAAAAAGATACTGTTACAGATCACTTTTTCAGGTTAATCTATAAATTTTGAATGATTGATTTCAAAGACAAACACAATATTATTGAAGTGAATGAAGAGGTTCAAAAGAAGACTACAAGGTAATAAAAATACCTTATAGACCAAAAAATAACTCTATTACCCACATAATGACAGTGAACAATAATATGGTATTATTTAACTAGCATGAATATGAGAATACAGACTAATGAAAAGATTTGAAAGCATAGGAATAGAGATAAATTGTTCTTTTTTGTAACTTGGTAAGATCATTAATTAAATAAGTGAATGAAAGAAAATTTTATAAAATTTGTTAATATGTTTAATTGGTGTGCAACTTAAAAGGAAAAAATATAATTGCAGGTGGATTGCAGAGTCTAGTAACTGAGGAAAAAAATACTGGGTTAGTCGTCATTTAAGGCTATCTCTTGGTAACCTAAACTGGTTAAGCTTTGTTGCTACTCATTTAAAATCTCATATTTCACTTATTTTATATAAGATTTTTAAAGAAAAAAAACCTGAAACAATGGAATTAAAGAGAGACCAAAATGGTGGCTTTTGCCATCACAAAACACAGAATACTCATGTGCATAATACTTTACACAATTAGTAAAGTATAAAATGCTGAAAACTAACATGGATAACATGAAAGAGAAAGAACTATTATAAACATGTTTAATCTCTTGGTCTCAAAAAGATGGAAGACCATTCCATGTTCTTGGATCGGAAGAATAAACATTGTTAAAATGTCTATACTGCCTACAGCAATCTATACTTTTAATGCCATTCCAATCAAAATTCCACCAGTATTCTTCAAAGAGCTGGAGCAAATAATCCAGATTGTATGGAAGAGACCCCGAATCACTAAAGAAATGTTGAAAAACAAAAATAAAACTGGGGGCATCACGTTACCTGATTTCAAGCTTTATTACAAAGCTGTGATCACCAAGACAGCATGGTACTGGCATAAAAACAGACACATAGACCAGTGGAACAGAGTAGAGAGCTCAGATATGGACCCTCAACTCTATGGTCAATTAATCTTCGACAAAACAGGAAAAAATATACAGTGGAAAAAAGACAGTCTCTTCAATAAATGGTGCTGGGAAAATTGGACAGCTATAAGTAGAAGAATGAAACTCGACCATTCTCTTACACCGTCCACAAAGATAAACTCAAAATGGATAAAAGACTCAACGTGAGACAGGAATCCATCAGAATCTTAGAGGAGAACATAGGCAGTAATCTCTTCGATATAAGCAACTTCTTTCAAGATATGTCTCCAAACGCAAAGGAAACAAAAGTGAAAATAAACTTTTGGGACTTCATCAAAATCAAAAGCTTCTGCACAGCAAAGGAAACAGTGAACAAAACAAAGAGGCAACCCAGGGAATGGGAGAAGATATTTGCAAATGACAGTACAGACAAAAGGTTGATATCCAGGATCTATAATGAACTCCTCAAACTCAACACAACAGAACAGGCAATCATATAAAAAATGGGCAGAAGATATGAACAGAGACTTCTCCAATGAGACATACATATGGCTATGAGACACATAAAAAAATGTTCATCATCACTAGCCCTCAGGGAGATTCAAATTAAAACCACATTGAGATATCACCTTACACCAGTTAGAATGGCCAAAATTAACAAGACAGGAAACAACATGTGTTGGAGGGGATGTGGAGAAAGGGGAACCCTCTTACACTGTTGGTGGGAATGCAGGTTTGTGCAGCCTCTTTGGAGAACAGTGTGGAGATTCCTCAAGAAATTAAAAATAGAACTTCCCTATGACCCTGCAATTGCAATACTGGGTATTTGCCCCAAAGACACAAATGTAGTGAAAAGAAGGGCCATCTGTACCCCAATGTTTATAGGAGCAATGGCCACGGTCGCCAAACTATGGAAAAAACCAAGATGCCTTTCAATGGACGAATGGATAAGGAAAATGTCGTCCATATACACTATGGAGTATTATGCCTCCATCAAAAAGGATGAGTACCCAACTTTTGTAGCAACATGGACAGGACTGGAAGAAATTCTGCTGAGTGAAATAAGTCAAGCAGAGAGAGCAAATTATCATATGGTTTCACTTATGTGTGGAGCACAACAAATAGCATGGAGGACATGGGGAGATAGGAGAAGGGGGTTGAGGAAAATTGGAAGGGGAGGTGAACCATGAGAGACTATGGATTCTGAAAAATGGTCTGGGTTTTTGAAGGGGCGGGGGGTGAGAGGTTGGGGTACCAGGTGGTGGGTATTAGATAGGGCACGGATTGCATGGAGCACTGTGTGTGGTGAAAAAATAATGAATACTGTTATGCTGAAAAGAAATAAATTTAATTAAAAAATCTCTTGGTCCGTTGCAATTTAAAAATTTTTATTTTAATTGCTTAAAGATTTACTTATTTGCTTGAAAGAGAGAGAAAGAGAGACAGAAGGAAAGAGAGAGTGGAAGGGAAGGCCACAATGAGAAGGAAAGAAAGTATTTTAAAAAAAAATTATGTTTCATGGAACACTACATCAAAAACTAATGATGTACTGTATGTTAACTAACATAACATAATAAAAAATAAAATCATAAATAGAAAAAAAATTTGGTTTAAGAGGTAGAGTTTAGTGATTCATCAGTTTTGTATAGCACCCGGCGCTCATTACATCACATGCCTCCTTAATACCCACAACCCAATTACCTCACCCTCCCACTTACCTCTCCTCCAGAAACCCTCAGTTTGTTTCCTATGATTTAGAGTCTCTTATGGTTTGTCTTTCTCTGATTTGTCTTATTTTATTTTTCCTTCCCTTCCCCTATGCTCATCTATTTTGTTTCATAATTCGACATATGAGTGAAATCATATGATGTATGTCTATCTTTGACTGACTTATTTCACCTAGCATAATACCCTCTAGTTCCATTCATGTCCTTGCAAAGACAACTTTCATTCTTTTTGATGGCCAAGTAATATTTCATTATATATTTTATTATATGTGTATTATTATTAAATTGATTATATTCCATTATAAATACACATAATTGTGCTATACACATATACATATGTGTCTATGTGTGTGTGTATATAAATTTATACATAATGTAATGTGTATGTGTGTGTATGTATGTATGTGTGGGTGTGTATATATATACCATACCTTCATTATGCACTCAACTGTCAATCTGTCAGTGAACATCTGGGCTCTTTCCATATTTCAGCTATTGTGAACATTGCTGCTATAAACATTGGGGTACTTGCGCTCCTCCAAATCACTATGTTTATATTTTTCAATAGATACCTAGTAGTGCAATTCCTGGGTCAGTGGGTAGCTCTATTTTTAAGGTCTTGAGGAAACTTCATACTGTTTTCCAGAGTGGCTGTACCAGCTTGCATTCCCACCAACAATTGAAGAGAGTTTCCTCTTCTCTACATCTTTGCCAACATCTGTTGTTTCCTGATTTGTTAATTTTTGCCATTCTGACTGGTGTGAGATGGTATCTCATTGTGGTTTTGATCCGGTTTTGATCTGTTTTTTGATGCAGTGTTCCAGGATTCACTGATTTTGTATAATACCCAGTGTTCCTTGCAATCCATGCCCTCCTTAATACCCATCACCAGGCTTAACCATCTCCCACCCCTTCCCCTCTAAAACCCTCAGTTTTGGGAGGGGGCCAAGATGGCAGAGAAATAGGGGACCCTATTTCAATTGGTCCCCTGAATTGAGCTTGGTATCTGCCAGACAGCTCTGAACACCCATGAAATCAGCCTGAGATGTAAAAAGATATATCAGGATCTATATCAACAGAATATCTCTGGCAGCACTTTTAGGGTATGAAGCAGGAAGCAGTGATTCTGCAGGCAGATATCTGAAGATAAACAGAAGGAGGAGGGAGCCGCCAAAAGTGCTGCTGCTGAGGTGAAATAACATGGGAGTGCAAATGTGTCCCATGTTGGGGCCTGGCACAGATTCACAGACCAGTAGCTGCTGGCAAATGACTTTAAGACAGCCCCCCAGACCGAAACCTGATGCTATGGGGGTGGCTGACAGTTTTAGAAGCACAAAGGGCAGAGATGTGTCTGGACATGGAAGTGAGGGCTGGGAGTGCTGCTATGGGGCACACAACCCAGGTCGCTGTAGTTTTTAGCAGCACAAGACAAAAACAGAGTTAGTGTGACCTGGAGAATTTTCTGGAGAACAGACTGCGATCTCTCTGTTCTGAGTCAGAGAATTGGATATGGTCATTTCTGCTCTGACTCTCAGAAGAGACACAGAAAACTGCCAGGAAAGCTGCCAGAGAACAACTCCCCACCCCCCTGCCCCCCAACCGGTTTTCACTGAGCCCATCCCACTCCCTACAGGGGGCAGGGCAATTCTGTCCAAACAGGGTTGCCTGCAGACCCCTCCCCGACAGAAGACAGGGTGAAAGAACCAGAGGCCAACAAACAACCCTAAGGTCCCTATAAAACAGGTGCATCTTGCTTCAGTTGTGGTCAATAGTTTGGACTCTGTACATTCTCTCAACAGCCTTTCAACAGAATAAGTAGGAGGAGGAACACCCAACAGAAGAAAATTTCAGAAACTGTGACCTCTGTCACAGAACTAATAGATATGGCCATAAGCAAGATGTTGGAAATAGACTTCAGGGTAACAGTTAGGCAGAAAATAGCTAGGATGGAGAAAACCATTAATGACAACATAGAATCTCTAAGGGCAGAAGTGAAAGCTGATCTGGCAGAACTTAAACATGCTATCAATGAGAGCCAAGCTAATATAGATATCCAACAGCTAGGGTAAATGAGGCAGAAGATAAAATTAGTGATCTAGAAGACAAACTGATAGAAAAGAAGGATCAGGAGGAGGCCCGGAACAAACAGCTTAGAATTCATGAAAACAGAATTAGAGAAATAAATAATGTCATTAGATATTCCGATGTCAGAATTATTGTGATCCCTGAGGAGGTGGAGAGAGAGAGAGGACTAGATGATAGGTTGAGCAAATCCTAGCTGAGAATTTCCCAAATCTGGGGAATGGAGCAAGTGTTCTTGTCCTAGAGGCAGAAAGGACACTCCCTAAGATCAAGGAGGGCAGATGAGCTCTCTCCCAGCATGTGATAGTGAAACTTGTGAATCTTAAAACCAGGGGAAATATCTTAAGGGCATCTAGGGGGAAGATATTTCTTTCGTACAGAGAGAGGAACATCAGAATGATGTCAGACCTGTCCACAGAGACCTGGCAAGCCTAAAAGGGCTGGCAAGACATATTCAGGTACTAAATGAAAAGAACATGCAGCCAAGAATACTTTATCTGGCAAAGCTGCCATTTAGAATGGCTGGATATATAAAGAGCTTCCAAGACTGGGAAAAACTGAAAGAATATGCGATCACTAAGCCAGCACTACAAGAAATGTGAGGGGGGTTTCTATAAAAGAATAAAGAACACAAGAGTGACATAGAACAGAAATTTACTGAGACAATCTATAGAAACAAGGACCTCACAGGCACTATGATAACAAAAACATATCTTTCAATAATCACTCAAAGTGGATGGCCTAAATGCTCCCATAAAATGGCACAGAATTGCAGATTGGATAAAAAGACAGAACCTATCCATATGTTGCCTATAAGAGACTCATTTTTTCAGTTGTGTTATTTTTAACATTTAAAAAATTAACATATAATGTATTATTTGTTTCATGGGTACAGGCCTGTGATTCGTCAGTCTTACACAATTCACATCACTCACCATAACACATACCCTCCCCAATGTCCATCACCCAGCTACCCCAACCCTCCCACTCCCCTACCCTCCAGCAACCCTCAGTTTGTTTCCTGAGATTGAATCTCTTAGGGTTTGTCTCCCTCTCTGGTTTTGTCTTGTTTCATTTTTTCCCTCCCTTCCCCTATGATGTTCTCTCTAGTTTCTCAAATTCTCAAAATCTCAGTATCAATGAGATCATATGATACTTGTCTTTCTCTGATTGACTTATTTTGTTTAGCATAATATCTTCAGGTTCCATCCAAATCATTGCAAATGGCAAGACTTCATTTTTTGATGTCTGCATAGTGTTCAATTGTATATATATATATATATATATATATATATATATATATATATATATATATATATATATACACACACACCACATCTTCCTTACTCATTCCCTTGTTGATGAACATCTAGACTTTTTCCATAGTTTGGCTATTATGGGCATTGTTGCTATAAACATTGTGGTGCATGTGCCCATTTGGATCACTACATTTATATCTTTGGGTTAAATATCCAGTAGTGCAATTGTTGGGTCATAAGATACCTCCATTTTTTAACTTTCTGAGGACCCTCCATACTGTTTTCCAGAATGGCTATACCAGTTTGCATTCCACCAACAGCATGAAAGAGTTTCCCTTTCTTTGCATTTTTCAAATATCTGTCATTTCTTGACTTGTTAATTTTAGTTATTCTGACTGGCGTGAGGTGGCAACTCATTGGTTTTGATTTGTATTTCCCTGATGTTGAGTGATGTTGAGCACTTTTTAAAACAGACAGATAATTTTATAGATTTGACAAAGCTTTTGAAAAGAATTTTCTCTTACAGGGAAGATGTGTGTCTGTTGGACATTTGTATGTCTTCTTTGTAGAAATGTCTGTTCATGTCTTCTGCCCATTTCTTGATTGGATTATTTGTTCTTTGGGTGTTGAGTTTGATAAATTCTTTATAGATTTTGAATACTAGCCCTTTATCTGATATGTCATTTGCAAAGATCTTCTCCCATTCTGTTGGTTTTCTTTTGGTTTTGTTGACTGTTTTCTTTGATGTGCAAAAGCTTTTGATCTTGTTGAAGTCCCAATAGTTCATTTTTGCCCTTACTTCCCATGCCTTTGGCGATATTTCTAGGAAGAAGTTGCTGCAGCTGAGGTTGAAGAGGTTGCTGCCTGTGTTCTCCTCAAGGATTTTGATGGATTCCTTTCTCACATTGAGGTTTTTCATCCATTTTGAGTGTGTTTTCATGTGTGGTGTAAGGAAATGGTCCAGTTTCATTTTTCTGCATGTGGCTGTCCAGTTTTCCCAACACCATTTGTGGAAGAGACAGTCTTTTTTCCACTGAACATTCTTTCCTGCTTCGTCAGTTATTAGCTGACCAGAGAGGGTCCATTTCTGGGCTCTCTGTTCTGTTCCATTAGACTATGTGTGTGTTTTTTATGCCAGTACAATACTGTCTTGATGATGACAGCTTTGCCATAGAGCTTGAAGTCTGGAATTGTGATGCCGCCAGCTTTGGTTTTCTTTTTCAAACTTACTCTGGGTCTTTTCTGGTTCCATATAAATATTAGGATTATTTTTTACATTCTTTGAAAAAACTTGCTGGTATTTTGATAGGGATTGCATTAATGTGTAGATTGCTCTAGGTAGCATAGACATTTTCAAAATATTTGGAATATTTTACAATATTTCATCCAATCCATGAGCATGTAATGTTTTTCCATTTCTTTGTGTCTTCCTTAGTGTCTTTCATGAGTATTCTATAGTTTTCTGAGTACAGATTCTTAACCTCTTTGGTTAGATTTATTCCTAGGTATCTTATGGTTTTGGGTGCAATTGTAGATGGGATTGACTCCTTAGTTTCTTTTTCTTCTGTCTTGTTGGCATATAGAAATGCAACTGATTTTGGTGCATTGATTTTATATCCTGACACTTTACTGAATTCCTCTATTAATTCTAGCAGATATGGAGTGGAGTCTTTTGGGTTTTTCACATAAAGTGTCATGTAATCTGCAGGGTGAGAATTTGACCTCTTCTTTGCTGATTCAGATGCATTTTATTTTATTTTTTTATTATTATTATTTTTGCTGTCTGATAGCTGAGGCTAATACTTCTAGTACTATGCTGAATAGCAGTGGTGATAGTGGACATCCCTGTCGTATTCCTGACCTGAGAATGATGCTCACTATGGTTTTTTCATAGATGGTTCTTATGATATTGAGGTGTGTACCCTCTATCCCTTCACTGTGAAGAGTTTTGATCAAGAAAGGATGCTGTACTTTGTCAAATGCTTTTTTTGCATTTATTGAGAATATCATATAGTTCTTGTTTTTCTTTTATTAATGTATAGTATCACATTGATTGATTTGCGGATTTTAAACCAATCTTGCAACCCAGGAATAAATCCCAGTTGGTCTTGGTTAATAATCCTTTTAATGTACTGTTGGATCCTATTGGCTAGAATTTTGATAAGAATTTTTGCGTCCATGTTCATCAGGGAATTTGGTCTGTAATTTTTCTTTTGGATAGGGTCTTTGTCTGGTTTTGGGATCAAGGTAATGCCAGCCTTATAAAAGGAGTTTGGAAGTTTTCCTTCTATTTCTATATTTTTGGAACAGTTTCAGGAGAATAGGTATTAATTCTTCTTTAAATGTTTGGTAGAAATCCCCTGGAAAGGTATCTCGCCCTGGGCTCTTGTTTTTTGGGAGATTTTTGATGACTGCTTCAGTCTCCTTACTAGTTATGTGTCTGTTCTTATTTTCTATTTCTTCCTGGTTCAGTTGTGGTAGTTTATGTCTCTAGGAATGCATCTATTTCTTCCTGATTGTCTAATTTGCTGGCATATCGTTGCTCTTAATATGTCCTTATAATTGTTGGTATTTCTTTGGTGTTGGTTGTGATGTCTCTTTTTTCATTCATGATTTTATTAATTTGAGTCTTTTTAGTTTTTGATATGTCTGGCGGGGGGTTTATTAATCTTATTAATTCTTTTGAAGACCAAGCTCCTAGTTTTGTTGATCAGTTGCTTTGCTCTTTTGGTTTCTATTTCATTGATTTCTGCTCCAATCTTTATTATTTATCTTCTCCTGCTGGATTTAGGCTCTCTTTGCTGTTCTTTCTCCAGCTCTTTTAGGTATAGGGTTAGGTTGTATATTTAGATCTTTCTTGTTTCTTTAGAAATGCTTGTATTGCTATATACTTTCCTCTCAGGACTGCCTTTGCTGGAACCCAAAGATTTTGAACAGTCATGTTTTTATTTTCATGAATTTTTAAAATTCTTCCATTTCCTGGTTCACCCATTCATTCTTTAGTAGGATGTTATTTAGCTCCATTTATTTGAGTTCTTTCTGAATTTCCTCTTGTGGTTGGGTTCTAGTTTCAAACATTGTGATCTAAAAATATGCAGGGAATGATCCCAATCTTTTGGTACCAGTTGAGACCTTATTTGTGATCCAGGATGTGCTCTATTTTTGAAAATGTTCATTTGCACTACAGAGGAATATGTATTCTGTTGTTTTGGGATGGAATGTTCTGAATATATCTGTGACGTCCATCTGGTCCAGTGTGTCATTTAAAGCCTTTTTTTCCCTGTGGATCTTTTGGTTAGATGATCTATCCATTTCAGTGTGGAGGGTGTTAACATCCCCAATTATTACCGTATTATTGTTGATATGTTTCTTTGATTTTGTTATTAATTAGTTATGTAATTGGCTGCTCCCATATTAGGGGCATGGAT
Organism: Mustela nivalis; assembly: GCF_964662115.1. NCBI lineage: Eukaryota > Metazoa > Chordata > Mammalia > Carnivora > Mustelidae > Mustela > Mustela nivalis. Next base: position 41,476,539 of record NC_139039.1, read on the forward strand.
TTTTTTTATTTTTAAAATTTTTTATTGTGTTATGTTAGTCACCATAAAATACATTATTAATTTTGATGCAGTGTTCCAAGATTCATTGTTTAGGTATGACACCAAGTGCTCCATGCAATACATGCCCTCCTTAATACCCAGCACCAGGGTTAGCATCCCCCAGACCCCTCCCCTATCAAACCCTTGGATCGTTTCTGAGTCCACAGTAGGGCATAGGTATTTAAAATTGTTAGATCTTCTTGTTGGACAGACCCTTTAAGTGTTATATAGTGTCCTTCCTCATCTCTTATTATAGTCTTTAGCTTAAAGATTGCCACCCCAGCTTTCTTTGGATGCCCATGGTAAATTGCTTTGCACCCCCTCACTTTAAATCTGGAGGTGTCTTTGGGTCTAACATGACTCTCTTGCAGACAGCATATTGATAGTTTTTTTTTTAATCCATTCTGATATCCTGTGTCTTTAACTGGGGGCATTTAGCCCATTTACATTCAGGGTGACTATTGAAAGATATGAATTTAGTGCCATTGTATTGCCTGTAAGGTGACTGTTAGTGTATATTGTCTCTGTTCCTTTCTGATCTATGTTACTTTTAGGTTCTCTCTTTGTTTAGAGGACCCCTTTCAATATTTCCCATAGGGGTGGTTTGTGGTTTGCAAATTCATTTAATTTTTGTTTGTCGTAGAAGATTTTTCTTTCTTTTTTTTTTTTAAGATTTTATTTATTTGACACACAGAGAGAAATCACAAGTAGGCAGAGAGGGAGACAGAGAGAGAGAGAAGGAAGCAGGTTCCCCGCGGAGCAGAGAGCCCGATGTGGGGCTCAATCCCAGGACCCTGGGATCATGACCTGAGCCAAAGGCAGAGGCTTTAACCCACTGAGCCACCCAGGTGCCCCAAGATTTTTATTTCTCCTTCTATTTTTAATGACAGCTTAGTTGGATGTAGTATTCCTGGCCGCATATTTTTCTCATTTAGTGAGAATATATCACGCCAGTCCTCTCTGGCTTTCCAGGTCTGTGTGGATAGGTGTGCTTCCAGTCTAATATTCCTATCTTTGTAGGTTACAGACATCTTGTTCTGAGCTTCTCTCAGGATTTTCTTTTTTCTCTGAGACTTTTAAGTTTTACTATTAGATGAGGGGGTGTTGACCTATTTTTATTGATTTTTGAGGGGAAATTCTCTATGCCTCCTGGGTTTTGATGTCTGTTTCCTTCCCCTATAATTTTCCTCTATAATTTGTTCCAATATACCTTCTGCCCCCTCTTTCTTTCTTCTTCTAGAATCCCAATTATTCTAATATTTTTCATCTTATGGTATCACTTATCTCTCAAATTCTCACCTCGTGATCCTTTAGTTGGTTATCTCTCTTTTGCTCAGCTTCCTTATTCTCCATCATTTGGTCTTCTATATAACTATTTTTCTCTTCTGTCTCATTTATCCTAGCAGTAAGAGCCTCCATTTTTTTTTATTGTACCTCATTAATAGCTTTTTAATTTCAACTTGGTTAGATTTTAGTTCTTTTATTTCCCCAGAAAGGGATTCTCTTGTATTTTCTATGCTTTTTTTCAAGCCCAGATGGTATCTTTATAATCACTGTTCTGAACTCTAGGTTGGACATCTTACCGATGTCTGTATTGATTAGATCCCTAGCAGTTGGTGCTGTCTCTTGTTTTTGTTTGTTTTTTTTTTTTTTAGGTGAGCTTTTCCACCTTGTCTTTTTGTCCAGAGAAGAGTAGATAAATGAAAGAACAAAATGCTTAAAAGGTAACGACGACCCCAGAAAAATATACACTAAACAACTCAGAAGAGACCTGAAACCAGAGGGAAAAAAATGATCATGCTGGTAAATAGAACAGAGCCACACTCTTGATTTGGGGTTTATTTTGTTCTGTTTGAAGAAACTGCCTCCCAAAATATTAAAGAAAGAGAAATACACACACACACACACACACACACATAAGGGTAAATACGATGAAGAGATGGCATATGACGGTAAAGATAAAAATTAAAAAAGATTTAAAAAAAGGAATTGATGGGGCACCTGAGTGACTCAGTGGGTTAAGTTTCTGCCTTCAGCCTGGGGTCCTGGGATTGAGCCCTATATCAGGCTCTCTGCTCAGCAGGGAGCCTGCTTCCTCCCTGCCCCACCCCCGGCCTGGCTCTCTGCCTACTTGTGATCTCTGTCAAATAAATAAATAAAATCTTAAAAAAAAGAGGAATGGATAAGATAAGAATTTGGTTGAAAAGAGAAAGAAAAAAATTTAAAAAAAGAGAGAGAATGTGATCAGGCAGGGGACTAGAACATAGACATATGCTAGATTTAGGGTATATTTTTGTCTGTTAGAAGAAACTATTTCCCAAAATTTTAACAAAAGTAAAACTTATATGAGTACAAAACATAAGGTTAAATACAATAAAGGGAAAGAATATGAATATAATATGAATATAAAATATAAAATATAAATATAAAATATAAAAATATGAATATAAAAATGAAAATGAAAAGTTCTTATTAAAAATTTTTCAGCATAACAGTATTCATTATTTTTGCACCACACCCAGTGCTCCATGCAATCCATGCCCTCTCCAATACCCACCACCTGGTTCCCCCAACCTCCCACCCCCCACCCCTTCAAAACCCTCAGATTGTTTTTCAGAGTCCATAGTCTCTCATGGTTTCCTCCCCTTCCAATTTCCCTCAACTCCCTTCTCCTCTCCATCTCCCCTTGTCCTCCATGCTATTTGTTATGCTCCACAAATAAGTGAAACCATATGATAATTAACTCTCTCTGCCTGACTTATTTCACTCAGCATAATCTCTTCCAGTCCCGTCCATGAAAATGAAAAGATTTTTAAAAAGTTATTGATAAAATGTTGGTTAAAGTAGGAAAGAGGAAAAATAAAAAAAAATAGAAAAAGAAGAAAATAAAGAAAATTAAAAAATTTAAGTTTGAAAAACTAAGAATCATGGGGAAAAGGCCATGAATTCTACATGCTGTATTCCCCTAGCAGTGGTGTTTTGCAGTTCTCATTGATTGGTAGACTTGGTATTGCCTGGATGTTCTTGCTGATATTCTGGGGGAGAGGCCACTTGCAATGATTCTGAAATGTCCTTGGATGAGGTGGAATTCCACTGATCTTGCCAGAGGCCAGGATAAGTAATCTTGGGTTTGCTCTTGGTAGCTTTTGTTGCCTGAAAGCTTTCCACACAGCTTTGGAGGACAAGAATGGTAATGATGGCCTCCCAATCTCCTTACCAGAGGAACTGAGAGCTCGGGGTCCTCCTCTTCAGTGAGCCCTCAGAGAAAAGCAGTCAATCCCTCCTGCCTCCTTAGTCTCCAGCCATGTTCCATGCTCATCTAGGCTGGTGACTGAGGCTTTCTATCTCTGGCACACTGCCCTTTTTGGAGTCTTCAAACCCAGTAGATTCATACAACACACTCCCACACTGCTCCTCTCAGGGGAAGAAGTGGCATCTCCCCAGATCTGCCACTTGTGGGGTCCCTCCTCAAAGAGGAATGGCCCCACTATGTTAGGGATCAAGGTTTATGGCAACCCGGCTGAGAGCCCTCTTCTTGTCTCCATCTTTGCTGCCGGATTCCCTGCTCTGATGCTTGGGAGCTCTGCCACAATCAGGCACCCCCCAGTCTTTCTGTGTCTAGGAGGGACCCGAGACTACACTCTCCCAGTGAGGGCTCCACCCCCTCCTTAGCCACGAGAGTGATGTTCCTCAGTGCAGCAGACATCTAAAAGTTCTGATTTCATGCTCCACTGCTCTGTCACTTGCCGGGAGCCAGCTAATGGAATTGCCCTTCCCCCGTGGTCCATCTTCCAGTATATCACTTTGGATTCACTTCATCCTGCCTTCCAGAAAGTGGTCGCTTTTCTATTCATAGAATTGCTGTTATTCTTTTCTTTGATATCCTATCGAGTTTGTAGGTGTTCAGAATGGTTTGAAAACCATGTACCTGAATTCCTGGCACCAGATGAAATTTAGGTCTCCTACTCCTCCACCGTCACCACCTGAGACTCATTTGGAACCCAGAGATGGAGATCCATCTTTCATGCCAACAGGCTTCAAAAGAAAGGGAGTATCCATTTTTCTATCAGACCAATTATATTTTAACTTAAGGACTGTAGTCAGAGATAAAGAAGGAACACTATATTAGTCTTAAAGGGTCTATAAAACAAGAGAATCTAACAACTATAAATATCTATGCCCTCAACATGGGAGTAGCCAATTACATAAGTCAACTGTTAATTAAAACAAAGAGACATATTGATAAACACATGTTAATTGTAGGGGATCATAACACTCCACTATCAGAACAGGCAAATCATCTAAGGAGAAAATCAATAAATAAACAAGAGCTTTGAATGACACACTGGTCCAGATGGATCTCATAGACATATGCAGAACATTTCATCCTAAAACAACAGAGTACTCATTCTTTCGAGCACATATGTAACTTTCTCCAGAATAGATCACATACTGGGTCACAAATTTGGTCTCAATCTTTACCAAAAGACAAGTTATTCCTTGTATATTCTCAGACCACAATGTATTTTCTCCAGAATAGACCACATACTGGGTCACAGATCTGGTATTAACCAATACCAGAAGATTGAGATTATTCCCTGTATATTCTCAGACCACAAGGCTTTGGAACTTGAACTCAAACACAAGAAAAATTCGGAAGAAATTCAAACACTTTGAAGCTAAAGGCCATCCTATTCAAGAATATTGGTGTCAACCAGGAAATCAAAGAAGAACTTAAACAACTCATGGAAACCAATGAATTAAAAAACACATCAGTCCAAAACCTATGGGATATGGCAAAGGCTGTCATAAGGGGGATTTACCTAGCCATCCAAACCTGATTCAAAAAATAAAAAAAAACCTGAATACACAGAATCTCTTTCCACCTTAAAGAGCTGGAGAATCAACAACAAATTAAACTTACCCCATGCATGAGGAGGGAAATAATCAAGATTAGAGCAGAGATCAATGTATCAAAGTATCTCTGGTTAGAAACCTCCACCATCTGGTTAGAAACCAGAGATACAGTAGAACACATCATTGAAACTAGAAGCTGGTTCACTGAAAGAGTTAATAAAATTGATAAGCCACAGGCCAAACTAATCTCAAAGAAAATAGAGAGGACCCAAATTATAAAATTATGAATGAAAGGGGAGAGATCATCATTAACACCAAGGAAATACAATCACCAGAAATTATTATCAACAGCTATATGCCAGTAAGTTAAGCAACATAGAAGAAACAGATGCATTCCCGGAAACTATAAGCTTCCAGGACTGAAACAGGAAGAAATTGACAACCTGAATAGACCAATATCTAGTAGTGAGATTGAAGCAGTGATCATAAACCTCCCAAAAAACAAGTGCCAAAGAGGACCTGATGGATACCCTGGGGAATTCTACTAAACATTAAAAGAAGAAATAATACTTATTCCCCTGAAGCTGTTTCAAAAACAAACAGAAGGAAAACTTCCAGCCACTTTGTATGAAGCCAGCATTACTCTGATCCCCAAGCCAGGCAAAGAAAGACCCCATCAAAAAGGAGAAGTTCAGACAAATATCCCTGATGAATATGGATGCCAAGATTCTCAACAAGATCCTAGCTAATAGAATCCAACAGTACATTAAAAAGATTATCCACCCCAATGATACAGATGTAGTGAAAAGAAGGCCCATCTGTACCCCAATGTTTATAGCAGCAATGGCCATGGTCGCCAAACTGTAGAAAGAACCAAGATGCCCTTCAACGGACAAATGGATAAGGAAAATGTGGTCCATATACACTTTGGAGTATTATGCCTCCATCAGAAAGGATGAATACCCAACTTTTGTAGCAACATGGACGGGACTGGAAGAGATTATGCTGAGTGAAATAAGTCAAGCAGAGAGAGTCAATTATCATATGATTTCTCTTATGTGTGGAGCATAACAAATAGCATGGAGGACAAGGGGAGTTAGAGAGGAGAAGGGAGTTGAGGGAAATTGGAAGGGGAGGTGAACCATGAGAGAAAAGAATCTCAGAATCTCTGAAAAAGAATCTGAAGGTTTTGAAGGGGCGGGGGGTGGAAGGTTGGGGGAACCAGGTGGTGGGTATTAGAGAGGGCACGGATTGCATGGAGTACTGGGTGTGGTACAAAAACAATGAATACTGTTATGCTGAAAAGAAAAAAAGAAGATTATCCACCATGACCAGGTGGGTTTTATCCCTGGGATGTAAGGGTGGTTCAATATTCACAAATCAATCAATGTGAGAGAACAAATCAGTAAGAGAAGAGAGAAAAACCACACGGTCTTCTTAACTGATGTAGAAAAAGCATTTGACAAAATACAGCATCCATTCCTGATTAAAATGCTTCAAAGTATGGGGATAGAGGGAACATTCCTCAACTTCATGAAATCCATCTATGAAAAACCCACAGCGAATATCATTCTCAATGGGGAAAAGCTGAAAGCATTCTCTTTGAGATCAGGAACATGACAAGGATGCCCACTCTCGTCACAGTTGTTCAGCATAGTACTAGAAATCCTAGCAACAACAATCAGAGAACAAAGAGAAATAAAAGGCATTCAAATTGGCAAAGAACAAGTCAAACTCTCTCTTTTCACAGATAACATGGTATTTTATATGACTCCACCCCCAAACTACTAGAGCTCATACAGCCATTCAGTAATGTGGCAGGATAGAAAATCAATGCACAGAAATCAGTTTCTTTCTTATACACTCACAGGGAAAATATAGAAAGGGAAGTTACAGAACTGATTCCATTTACCATGGCACCAAGAATCATAGATAGCTGGTAATAAACCTAACTAAAGGGGTAAAGGATCTGAACTCTAGGAACTGCAGAACACCCATGAAATAAATTGAAGAAGACACAAAAAGATGGAAAAATATTCCATGCTCATGGATCAGATTAATGACATAGTTAAAATGTCTATGCTGTGCAGAGTAATCTATACTTTTAATGCCATCCCAATCAAAATATGATAAGTATTTTTCAAAGTGCTGGAAAAACAATTCTAAAAATCGTTTGGAACCAGAAAAGACCCCAAATCGCCAAGGAAATGTTGAAAAAGAAAAACAAACCTGGGAGCATCACATTGCCTGATTTCAAGCTTCACTACAAAGCTATGATCACCAAGACAGTGTGGTACTGGCACAAAAACAGATACATAGACCAATGGCAGAGTAGAGAGCCCAGATATGGACCCTCAACTCTATGGTCAAATGATCTTTGACAAAGCAGGAAAACATATACAGTGTATTAAAAGACAGTCTCTTCAGTAAATGGTGCTGGGAAAATTGGACAGCTATGTATAGAAGAATGAAACTTCACCATTCCCTTACACCATGCACAAAGATAGACTCAAAATGGATAAAAGACCTCAACATGAGTCAGGAATCCATCAGAATCCTAGAGGAGAACATAAGCAATAACCTCTTTGACATTGGCCACAGCAACTTCTTTCAAGATATGTCTCCAAAGGCAAAGGAAACAAAAGCGAAGATGAACTTTTGAGACTTCATCAAGATCAAAATCTCCTTCACAGCAAAGGAAACAGTCAACAAAACAAAGAGGCAACCTATAGAATGGGAGAAGATATTCGCAAATGACAGTACAAACAAAAGGCTGATATCCAGGATCTAGAAAGAACTCCTCTAACTCAACACGCACAAAACGGATAATCATGTCAAAAAATGGGCTGAAGACATGAACAGACACTTCTCCAATGGAGACATACAAATGGCTATGAGACACATGAAAAAATGTTCATCATCACTAGCCATCAGGGAGATTCAAATTAAAACCACATTGAGATACCACCTTACATCAGTTAGAATGGCCAAAATTAACAAGACAGTAAACAACGTGTGTTGGAGAGGATGTGGAGAAAGGGGAACCAACCCTCTTACACTGTTGGTGGGAATGCAAGTTGGTGCAGCCACTTTGGGTGGAGATTCCTCAAGAAATTAAAAATAGAGCTTCCCTATGACCCTGTAATTGCACTACTGGTTATTTAACCCAAAGATATAGATGGAGTTAAAAAATGGGCCATCTGTATGGCCACAGTTGCCAAACTGTGGAAAGAACCAAGATGTCCTTCAATGGACAAATGGATAAGGAAGATGTTGTCCATATACATTATAGAGTATTATGCCTCCATCAGAAAGGATGAATACCCAACTTTTGTATCAACATGGATGGGACTGGAATAGATTATGCTGAGTGAAATAAGTCTAGCAGAGAGTGTCAATTTTATAGTTTCACTTATTTGTGGAGCATATGGAATAATATGGAGGACATGAGGAAATGGAGAGGAGAAGGGAGTTGGGGGAAATGGAGGGGGATATAAACCATGAGAGACTATGGACTCTAAAAAACAATCTGAGGGTTTTGGAGGGGTGGGGGGTGAGGGAATTGGTGAGCGTGGTGGTGGGTATTATGGAGGGCACGTATTACATGGAGCAGTGAGTGTGGTGCATAAACAATGAATTCTGGAATGCTAAAAAGAAATTAAAAAAAAAATAAAAATCAGGGGCGCCTGTGTGGCTCAGTGGGTTAAAGCCTCTGCCTTTGGCTCAGTTCATGATCCCAGTGTCTTGGGATCGAGCCCCACATCAGGCTTTCTGCTCAGTGGGGAGCCTGTTTTCCACCCCTCTCTCTGTCTGCCTCTCTGCATACTTGTGATCTCTCTCTCTGTGTCAAATAAATAAATAAAATCTTTAAAAAAATAAATAAAAATTAAACAAACAAAAACCCCTTATTTATTTATTAAAATTGTTCTTGCATGATATTCATCACCATAAAATACATCATTAGTTTTTTTTCCCCCCAGGATTTTAAGAGAGCAAACCACGTGCTCCACAGCTGCATTTAAAAAAAATTTTTTTTTTCAATTTATTTATTTTCAGAAAAATAGTATTCATTATTTTTTCACCACACCCAGTGCTCCCTGCAATCCATGCCCTCTATAATACCCACCACCTGGTACCACAACCTCCAACCCCCCGTCACTTCAAACCCCTCAGATTGTTTTTCAGAGTCCATAGTCTCTCATGGTTCACCTCCCCTTCCAATTTACCCCAACTCCCTTCTCCTCTCCATTTCCCCATGTCCTCCATGCTATTTGTTATGCTCCACAAGTAAGTGAAACCATATGATAATTGACTCTCTCTGCTTGACTTATTTCACTCAGCATCATCTCTTCCAGTCCCGTCCATGTTGCTACAAAAGTTGAGTATTCATCCTTTCTGATGGAGGCATAATACTCCATAGTGTATATGGACCACATCTTCCTTATCCATTCGTCTGTTGAAGGGCATCTTGGTTCTTTCCACAGTTGGCGACTGTGGCCATTGCTACTATAAACATTGGGGTACAGATGGCCCTTCTTTTCACTACATCTGTATCTTTGGGGTAAATACCCAGGAGTGCAATTGCAGGGTCATAGGGAAGTTCTATTTTAAATTTCTTGAGGAATCTCCACACTGTTCTCCAAAGAGGCTGCACCAACTTGCATTCCCACCAACAGTGGAAGAGGGTTCCCCTTTCTCCACATCCTCTCCAACACATGTTGTTTCCTGTTTTGTTAATTTTGGCCATTCTAACTGGTGTAAGGTGATATCTCAATGTGGTTTTCATTTGAATCTCCCTGAGGGCTAGTGATGATGAACATTTTTTCATGTGTCTCATAGCCATTTGTATGTCTTCATTGGAGAAGTGTCTGTTCATATCTTCTGCCCATTTTTTGATATGATTGTCTGTTTCGAGTGTGTTGAGTTTGAGGAGTTCATTATAGATCCTGGATATCAAACTTTTGTCTGTACTGTCATTTGCAAATATCTTCTCCCATTCCCTGGGTTGCCTCTTTGTTTTGTTCACTGTTTCCTTTGCTGTGCAGAAGCTTTTGATTTTGATGAAGTCCCAAAAGTTTATTTTCACTTTTGTTTCCTTTGCCTTTGGAGACATATCTTGAAAGAAGTTGCTGTGGCTGATATCGAAGATGCTACTGCCTATGTTCTCCTCTAGGATTCTGATGGCTTCCCGTCTCACATTGAGGTCTTTTATCCATTTTGAGTTTATCTTTGTGTATGGTGTAAGAGAATGGTCGAGTTTCATTCTTCTACTTATAGCTGTCCAGTTTTCCCAGCACCATTTATTGAAGAGACTGTCTTTTTTCCACTGTATATTTTTTCCTGTTTTGTCGAAGATTAATTGACCATAGAGTTGAGGGTCCATATCTGGGCTCTCTACTCTGTTACACTGGTCTATGTGTCTGTTTTTATGCCAGTACCATGCTGTCTTGGTGATCACAGCTTTGTAATAAAGCTTGAAATCAGGTAACGTGATGCCCCCAGTTTTATTTTTGTTTTTCAACATTTCCTTAGCGATTTGGGGTCTCTTCTGATTCCGTACAAATTTTTGAATTATTTGCTCCAGTTCTTTGAAGAATACCGGTGGAATTTTTATTGGAATGGCAATAAAACTATAGATTGCTCTAGGCAGTATAGACATTTTAACAATGTTTATTCTTCCGATCCAAGAGCACGGAATGGTCTTCCATCTTTTTGTGTCTTCTTCAATTTCTTTCATGAGTGTTCTGTAGTTCCTCAAGTACAGATCCTTTACCTCTTTGGTTAGGCTTATTCCCAGGTATCCTATGGTTCTTGGTGCTATAGTAAATGGAATCGATTCTCTAATTTTCCTTTCTGTATTTTCATTGTTAGTGTATAAGAAAGCCACTGATTTCTGTACATTGACTTTGTATCCTGGCACGTTGCTGAATTACTGTATGAGTTCTAGTAGTTTGGGGGTGGAGTCTTTTGGTTTTTCCATATAAAGAATCATGTCATCTGCGAAGAGAGAGAGTTTGACTTCTTCATTGCCAATTTGGATACCTTTTATTTCTTTTTGTTGTCTGATTGCTGTTGCTAGGTCTTCTAATACTATGTTGAACAAGAGTGGTGAAAGTGGGCATCCTTGTCTTGTTCTTGATCTCAACGGGAAGGCTGCATCTTTTTCCCATTGAGGATGATATTTGCTGTGGGTCTTTCATAGATAGATTTGAAAAGTTTCAAGAATGTTCCCTCTATCCCTATACTTTCAAGCGTTTTAATCAGGAACAGATGCTGGATTTTGTCAAATGCTTTTTCTGCATCAATTGAGAGGACCATGTGGTTCTTTTCACTTCTCCTATTAATTTGTTTTATCACATTGATTGATTTGCAAATGTTGAACCATCCTTGTAGCCCAGGGATGAATCCCATCTGATCGTGGTGGATAATCTTTTTAATGTGCTGTAGGATCCTGTTGGCTAGGATCTTGTTGAGAATCTTAGCATCCATTTTCATCAGTGATATTGGTCTAAAATTACCCTTTTTGGTAGGGTCTTTTCCTGGTTTGGGGATCAGGGTAATGCTGGCTTCATAGAAAGATTCTGGAAGTTTTCCTTCTGCTTCAATTTTTTGAAACAGCTTCAGGAGAATAGGTGTTATTTCTTCTTTGAACGTTTGGTAGAATTCCCCAAGGATTTCAAAAGGTCCTGGGCTCTTGTTTTTTGGGAGGTTTTTGATCACTGCTTCAATCTCGTTATTAGATATCGGTCTATTCAGGTTTTCGATTTCTTCCTGGTTCAATTTTGGTAGTTTATAGTTTTCCAGGAATGCATCCATTTCATCTAGGTTGCTAAACATATTGGCATATAACTGTTGATAATAACTTCTGATGATCGTTTCTACTTCCTTGGTGTTCGTTGTGATCTCTCCCTTTTCATTCATAATTTTATGAATTTGGGCTTTCTCTCTTTTCTTTTGGATTAGTGTGGCCAATGGTTTATTGATCTTATTGATTCTTTTAAAAAACCAGCTTCCAGTTTCATTGATACGCTCTACTGTATCTCTGGTTTCTACCTCATCGATCTCAGCTCTAATCTTGATGATTTCCCTTCTTATGTGTGGAGTTGTTTTGATTTGTTGTTGATTCTCCAGTTCTTCAAGGTGTAGAGACAGCTGGTTTATTCTGGATTTTTCAATTTTTTTGAGGGAGGCTTGGATGGCTATGTATTTCCCCTTTAGGACCGCCTTTGCTGTATCCCATAGGTTTTGGACAGAAGTGTCTTCATTCTCATTGGTTTTCATGAATTGTTTCAGTTATTCCTTGATCTCCTGGTTGATCCAAGCATTCTTAAGCAAGGTGGCCTTTAGCTTCCAGGTGTTTGAGTTTATTTGGAACTTTTCCTTGCGATTGAGCTCCAGTTTCAAAGCATTGTCATCTGAGAATATGCAGGGAATAATCTCAGTCTTTTGGTGTCGGTTGAGTCATGATTTGTGACACAGTATGTGGTCTATTCTTGAGAAGGTTCTGTGTGCACTTGAGAAGAATGAATATTCTGTTGTTTTAGGGTGGAATGTTCTGTATATAATTATGAGGTCTATCTGTTCCAATGTGTCATTCTTGTTTCTTTATTGATTTTCTGCTTCGATGATCTATTTCTGAGATAGGCGTGTTAAGATCACCTACGATTATTGTATTCATATCAATATGACTCTTTTTCTTGATTAACAGTTTTCTTAAGTAATTGTCTGCTCCCATATTGGGAGCATAGATATTTACAATTGTTAGATCATCTTGGTGGATAGTCCCTTTAAGGATTATAGTGTCCTTCTGTATCTCTGACTACAGTCTTTAGTTTAAAGTCTAATTTATCTGATATGAGAATCGCTGCCCGGCATTCTTTTGAGGCCCATTGGCATGAAAGATGCTTCTCCATCCCTTCACTTTCAGTCTGGGTGTATCTTTAGGTTCAAAATGGGTCTCTTGTAGACAACATATGGATGGGTCCTGTCGTTTTATCCAATCTCCAACCCTGTGTAATTTTATGGGTGCATTTAGGCCATTCACTTTGAGAGTGATTATTGATAGATACGTTTTTATTGACATCGAGTTACCTTTGAAGTCTTTCTTTCTGTAGATTGTCTCTATATTTCTGTTCAATGCTATTCTTAGGATTTTTCCTCTTTTATAGAACCCCCCTTAATATTTCCTGCAGTGTCAGCATGGTGGTTGCATAGTCTTTTAAGCATTTTTGGTCTTGGAAACTCTTTATCTCTCCATCCAATTTGAATGTCAGTCTTGCTGGATAAAGTATTATTGGCTGCATGTTCTTCTCATTCAGTGCCCTGAATATATCTTGCCAGCCTTTTCTGGCTTGCCATTTTTCTGTGGACAGGTCTGACGTTATTCTGATGGGCTTCCCTCTGTAAGTAAGGAGCCTCTTTGCCCTGGCAGATTTCAAGAGATTATTCCTGCAATTATAATTCCTCAATTTGACTATCAGGTGTCGTGATGTTTTTTTTGGAATGTATAATCTTGGGTAGAGACCGTTCAGCCTCTAGTACATGAATGCTTGTTCCATTCACGAGATTGGGAAAATTTTCCATGAAGGACTTGTGCCAGTATATCTTCTAGACTTTTTTCTTTCTCCTCCCTTTCAGGGATTCCAATAATTCTGATGTTGGAACGCTTCATGGCATCATTTATTTCCCTGATTCTGTTTTTATGGTTTCTAAGCTGTTTGTTCCAGGCTTCCTCCTGATCCTTTCTCTCTATCTGTTTGTCTTCCAGATCACTAATTCTATCTTCTGTCTCAGTTACCCTAGCTTTGAGAGAGTTTAGATTAGATTGGAACTCATTGAGAGCATTGTGAACCTCCTCCCTGGTAGCTTTAAGCTCCGCCCTAACATTGTGAACATCCTGTCTGGTCGCTTTCAGTTCGGCCCTAATCAATTCCATTTGGTCATCCATGGCTTTCTCCAACCTAGCTATTTCCTGGATAATTGTTATCCTGAATTCTCTTTCCGACATATTGTCTATGTTGATAGCCATTACCTCTGTCACAGAAGGTCTATCCTCTGTATTTTTCTTCTGTTGGGCATTCCTCCTCCTAGTCATTTTGGTGGGAGATGACTGAACAGATGTAGCTGGATGTATCAACTGTGGTGCAGTCAAGGTGCACCCTGGAACACTTCTGAGCAATCAGGATTCCCCACCCAAACGAGAGACAAAAGAAAAGAAAAAGAAAAAATAAAAAAAAGAGAGAGGGAGAGACAAGAAAGAAAGGGAAGATGAAAGAGAAGGTTCAGCCCAGATGGTCCCCAAGGTAAGATTTATGAAGTAGACAAACAAAGAGACAAAAAGACTGATACAAGTATATGACAAGAGAAAAAAAAATACATGCAAATAAAGGAAGAACCTCGTCTAAAAGAACCCCAAGTGTAAGATTTATATGCTATCAGGACAAACACAAAAACACAGAAACACTGGTGGAAGAAGAAGATGGGAGAGTTCTTATAAATTCTCAGTGTTTGAGAGGAAGGTTGTTTTGATTCTTCCTGGATATATCTTGATATTTTTGTTAAAGGGGATTAAAAATTGGTTTACCTATAGGGGTAGTATTGATTGGGGAAAGGGGATTAATTTGAAGTTTAACTCTATATGAATATTAAAAGATAAAAACAAAAAGGAATAAACTAGACTAAACTAAAAATAAAAAAAAAGGAATTCAAAAAATAAAAATGCAAAAGAAAAACATAGGTGTATGTAACAAAAAGTTCAGGTTAGAAGGGTATTATGGAATTTGATGTACTGTACAGCTCCTTGTGATGGTAAATATGTTAAAAAAATTGCCTAGGTGTAAAAAAAAAATGAACCGGAATAGTGGGAACGAGTGAACAATACAAGTTTTCCTATGAAGTATTGGTTGTTCTCTTGTAGTCTTTTTTTTTTTTTTTCTTTCTTGGTTTGTTTTCTGGGGGAGGGGCCTGCCACGTGGGTTTTCAGTCAATGATGTTTCCTGAGTTAAGTCCTTCCACCCCCCTCAAGGGGGTGGGCTCTGAAGAAACTCTTTTTTTTTCAGGCTTTTGTTCTCTGGCGGTTTTTATGTTTGTTCACTTTTTTTTCTCTCACCTTGACTGCCTTTGATGGTTTTTGTAGTTTTAGAGGAAAACAAACCACACCCTGATCTCCCCCTCAGAGAGAAGCCTCAGTCTGTCTGCAGAGCCTAAATATGTTCCCCCTTGGCCGCTGGCAGAGCAGGTTCCAAGTTGCAGACCCTGGGGGTGCAGGATCTTTTGCTTATACCCAAAGCCAAGGCAGTGGCGGCTGTCTGGGAGCTCCTGACCGCCAGAGAGGCTCCAAGCAGCAGTTGCACACTGAGATTTTGCTGCTGGCCCAGGCTGGGAGTGCCTGGTCTTGCTGGGTCTAAGAGTGCCCGGCTTGCGCGCACCTCTTTCAGGGGTGGCTATGGGTCGCGGGCGCATCTCAGGCACTGAGGACGGGGCACAGGTCCGAAAACCCCAGGCTGGGCTTTTGTGCACCTCTGTCAGGGGAGAGTTTGGGGCGTGCGGCTTAGGCTTGGAAACAATGGCAGGGGCCAAAGGGCGCCAGCAGGACCTTTGTAACTCTCTCAGGGGAGCCTGAGGGACGTGCGTGCGTATCTCAGGCTTTGTAGCTGGGCTCGCGCGTTTTGCCCACTGGCGTGGCTCCCATCCCCTCACAGGAGCTAGAACCCACGCATTCTCGGGCGCGCTGGCGGCTTAGGGACCAAGACCTGGTTTCTCCACCACACTCTCTCTGCCTCAGCGCTGGGGAGGCTGTCCTGCGACCGGGAACTTAAGCCCCTGTCCCTAGCCGCCCCGATTCCCACAATTTCCCCCCACGATCCTTTGCTCTTTTGGAGTGCTTTCAACCAGTCTCCAAGTTAATGCTGGTCCCCAGATGCAGGGCACTCTAGCTCATATTGGGGTACTACTTTCCAACCCATCGCCTCTGGTGGCTCCCTCCCCCTTTTGTTTATCTTCTGATATCAGTCTGCCTTCCCACTCCACTTTACCTGCCCACTGGCGTCTTCTGCCCCTGTAGAGATCCAGACGTGTATAATTCTGATCTCAGGCTGATTTCATGGGTGAATGGAGTTCTTTTGTAGGTAATCAGCTCACTTTGGGGTACCGGCTGAAAAGGCACCTCCTCCTACTCCCCTGCCATCTTGTCCCTCCCATCATTAGTTTTTGATGCAGTGTTCTAAGACTCATTGTTTATGTACAGCACACAGTACTCCATGCAATACATGCCCTCCTTAACACCCACTACCAGGCTCACCCAACCTCCCCCAACCCCCTCCCTTCTGAAACCCTCATTTTGTTTCTCAGAGTCCAGTCTCTCATGGTTCATCTCCCCCTCTTATTTCTACCCTTCTATTTTCCTTTCCTTCTCCTAATATACTCCATGTTAATCCTTATGTTTCACAAGTATGTCAAACCATATGGTAATTGACTTTCTCTGCTTGACTTATTTCACTGAGCAAAATCTCCTCCAGTCTCATCCATGTTGATGCAGGACTTGGGTATTCATCCTTTCTGATGACTGAGTAACATTCCATTATATATATGGACCACATCTTTATCCATTTGTCTGTTGAAGGGCATCTCGGCTCTTTCCATAGTTTAAAAACCAACACTAAATTATGCTGGCCAAACCCTAAAGTCATTACTTTCTCTCTCTGTCTCTCTCACACACACATCCTAAAAGATGCCTTAAAATAACACTTTAATTGGAGGAACAAGGCCACAACATTTAATAGCATAATATCTTAAATTTTGATGAATCAGATTTTGAGAAGAATAGAAAGGTTAGAAAGGAGTTCTGGGAGTAAATCAGACCTATACTCTTATAATCTGAAGTGCAATGACAGTAGCTTTTATTTTTATGTTTATTTAAAATTTAAAAATGGCTTTTAAATATATCTTTCTCTGGGAAAATTCTCCTTTTGACAGCACCTTCCTCAGAGCTGCCTTCATGGCTTCATTCCGTAAGCTGTAGATAACTGGATTGAGTGTTGGCGGTATCACCGTATAGAATATGGAGAACATGAGATCCATAGCTGATTGGGAGTCAGAAGGTGGGTGCAGAAACTCAAAGCCTGCAGTGGAGAGGAAGAAGGTGACTACAAACAGGTGTGGTAGGCATGTGGTGAAGACTTTGGTCCGGCCCTCGGCTGATGGGATCCTCAGCACAGTAGAGAAGATGCGAATGTAGGAGAGCACGATGGAGACCAAGCAGATGAATGCTGCTGAGGTTGTGAAGGCAGCCACTGCAATCTCATTGATGAATTCATGAGAACAAGCTAGTTTCAGCATCTGAGGAACATCACAGAAGAATTGATGAATGACTCTCTCTCCACAGAGAGGTATGGAGAAGTTCACAGCTGTGTGCATGAGCCCAGAGAGGCCCCCAGCAAGCCACACTGCTGTCACTGCCTGCCTACAAGCATAGGAGTTCATAATGGTCTCATACTGCAGGGGCCGACAGATGGCGGCATACCGGTCATAAGACATTACTGTGAGGATGGCCACTTCTGATGAAGCCAGAGCTATGAAGAAGAACACCTGAAGAATGCATTGGCCACGGGAAATGTAACCATTGTTCATAAGTGAATTTGCGATAGACTGGGGAACTGTGACAGAGATGAAGCAGAGGTCCAGAAGAGAGAGGTGCTTCAGAAAGTAATACATGGGGGACTGGAGGCGATGATCCAAGCTGGTTACAGTGATAATAAGGAGGTTGCCTGTCAAGGCCAACAGGTATGTCACCAAAAACAGCAATGCATGTAAAATCTGAAGTTCATGGTTATCAGAAAACCCCATGAGGAGGAATCCACTCATGGATGTCAAGTTGGCCATGGTCACACTGAAGACAACAAGTATGATTCTGTTTAGGGAGCCAAGCAACAATAAGAGAGAATGTATGATATTTAGTATATCTGTATGTCAAATAATAGTGCACTCAGCATAGAGCTACAGAAATTGAGAAAAATTTATTCCCATAGTGATTAGGTAACATTTAACTTAGAAAAATCTTTACCACTGGATATTATACACAAATAATGAATCATGAAGCACCACATAAAAAACTACTGTATGATGACTAATATAATAAAAAAGAAAAATCTTTATGTATTATTAAAAAATATAACCCCTAAATGTGATCAATGCCTTCACACAGATCAAAAAGTTACTAGAATTTTCTGGAGCACAGTTTGGATTGTCAAAGGTGAGAAATTGATGGGGACAATGAACTACTTCCAGTCAACAAATTCATTGAGGATTTTGCCAATATACTAATATTATTACATCTTATACACAATACCTTAGGATTATAATGATGTAGTAAAACTTCCTTCATTAACCATATAGCAGAGATCAATGAATTAGAAACCATCTAAAATGAGGTTGTTTGTACCATCTTGTAAATGGGTCTAGGAACAGTCCAGATGTAGGGACAATGTTTCTTCTAAGGAGTCATATTCCTTACCTCTGAAAGGCACTCAACATTTTTTCAATAATGAAGTTTGGTTGTAATGAACTTCCCAGGGCAAGCTTAAACAGTGAAATAAACCTCAAAGCTGTAACATGCAGACACCACTGTTACTAAGCACTGAGTCCTGAGGTTGGGAAATTGAGAGATCTCACAACTGTTTGATGATGCCTTGTCCTTGTAATTCTTAAAACCTTAGGATGATTTGAATTCAGATATGTTCAATAAAGTTCATTTGAAAAAATAATGAGGGTTTTTTTAAAAAGAATTTATTTCTTTATTTGACAGAGATCACAAGTAGGCAGAGAGAAAAGGGGAAGCAAACTCCCTGCTGAGAAGAGAGCATGATGCAGGATTCAATCCCAGGACCCTGAGAACATGACCTGAGCTGAAGGCAGAGGCTTAACCCACTGAGCCACCCAGGTGCCCCAATAATGAAGTTTTTAAAAATGCACTTAGTTCTTACTATGTTGTAGGCAGAATGCTAAATAGTGGAGTATATGCCTTTTCAGTATTATCTCTACTGTGACTCTTAAAATAAGAATAAACAATTATTTATTCTTTTTCTATAGGGCTTGAAATATATCAGATAGTGAGTGCCCAGTTCCTAAAGTAACCAACCAACCAAACAAACAAACAAAACCTTAATACCACATGTAACATAATTGTTAGAGGGTTGGCTGATGTCACTCTTTATGTTAAATGGATTACTACAGAATGAGAAAATCATTCTGGGTGTCAGAATTACTCTTCTGATTTTTACTCCTTTTAAAAAATCTGTGGACATGTTGAAAGGTCAATCCATTTGCACTGAGTTTCTTCACCATGAGACAATTCCTTCACCATCTCTGTCCATTCTTCCAACTTTGGCAATGGAACCCAACATAACAGCACTAAGTAAATACTTAGCTGGGTATATACATGATTGATTTCAATTCTACATAGTACTATCAACTTACTTGAGTTACTCCACCAGTTACTGTGATTTATTCCATTGATGAATCCCTAACCATGGAAAGAGGTTGAAAATCACTGAGCTAGTATCTTTTTGTTTTGCTGTCATTTATTTTGAGAGCTCACTGAAACTAAGTTTTAGGAAGTGCCTGGCAAACACATGGACATTGGATTGGAAAAGCATAAAACTTAAGGATGAGGGGTGCCTGGCTAGCTCAGACATTAATGTCTGCCTTTGGCTCAGGTCATGATCCCAGGGTACTGGGATCAAGCCCTGAATCAGGTTCCATGCTCAGAAGGAAGCCTGCTTCTTCCTCTCCCACTTCCCCTGCTTGTGTTCCCTCTCTTGCTGTCTCTCTCCATCAAATAATAGATTTTAAAAAGTCTTTAAAGAAATAAAATTAAATAAAAAAAAACCCTAACTGAAGGATGAAATATTGCCAGAGATGATGAAGGTTTGATCTACTCTATAGGTGTGAAAACTAGAGATAACAATTACAAGAGAAAATGAGCAGATAAAATCCTTATGGCTGATGGATGTGCAGAGAGGATGTCATATAACAGAGACAGGGAGACAGCTGGGAGAAGAGATGACTGTTATGAGAGAGACCCAGTCAAGGTGAAGTTGCATATAAGGGTCTGGAACTCAACACCACCAGTTCAGAAAATCATGTAGTAAATCAGCACCATGTGAAAATCATGTAGAAAAGCAGTTAATCTGACTCCTTTAGATGACACTTAAAATAATATTTCTAGGGGAAAAAAGACAGAAAAGAGAACAGAGAATGATATTTAGATACCATCAAATTTCAAGTGATATGCATGAGAGGGACCAGCCAAAGAAAGTGAGGAAGAATAGTCACAGAGGAAGGAGAGAACCAGAAGCAAAGAGTAATATCACAGAGCCAGTGAAAGAGATGTTTTAGAAGAAAAAGCTGCAATAGCATCACTTATTTAAGAAAGGAAATTTCAAATAACAACAAAACACATTGAATTTACCATTTTGGTCGTCATTTGTGAATTTGCTGGAGCTATTCAGGAGGAATCACAGGTAAATAAACATCATGAACATATTTAAAGAAATGAATGAGCTATGAGGGGAAATCATGCACTATGTGCTTCAGGAGGATGGCTATAAATTTCATAAAATATAAACAAACTTCACTCACCAGAGATGCTCTGATGCTCTTGGTCAGTAGGAACAAATCTCATTAATCCCAAGACCAAGCATCTTTGTTTTAGAGTCAAGCTGGTAGCTCAGAAATTTTCAGGCAAGGAGAGGACTAAGGTGCATTCATACAAGGCTGAACAGGGGGCATGGACTCCAGGGACATTTTCACTTCCCACAAAGCCCATGACACCCAAAGTGCAGCCAGTGCTGCCCAGGCACAAGGGAGCAAGGCTGTTCAGGGTGGTTGGTGTTTAAGTAAACACTGAGTTCAGAGGAAAGGGTTTGGTGGAGCTGTCCCCAAGGATTATCTCAGTGGAAAGTAAGTTAATTACTATTTTACTTTAACTGAATCTTATATTTGGTGCATTCCAGGGAGGTAAAAATACATCATATATATGATATATTTTCTATAGGATAACTTTAGACTTTGGTTATCAGAAAGGCATTTTATTGCAATATGAACATTTACTATGAGACCAGCTTTCTTTACAATGACAGAAACTGAAAAAAAAACCCCATCTTCCAACTATTCCTAAATATAAAAAATTCAATGTAAATTATATTCCATTTGACCAGCACTTAAAACAGCTCTAAGTTCACTTATTTTTGTATTTTTTAATGTTAATGAATTATAAAGCACTGGGTGTTCTATGTAAACAATGAATAATGGAACGTTAGCTTAAAAACGAATGGTGTACTGTATGGGGACCAACTTAACATAATAAAAAAATAAAGCAAGATTATGGATTCAGTACAAAAGTTTTTTCTTCTGTTATCCCTGAATCTAGAATATTAAGACTCATTCTTGTGGAATTCTGGTCACAAGCTAGTGGTTCTAAGGCAGCAATGTCTTGGTCCAAAAAGAATTATTAACCCAAACATTCCTCTGAAATCTTCTTTATAAATAGTCAAAATATTTCAATTCTCTAACTTCCCTTTCTATATTTTCCCTGTTCATGTATAAGAAAGCAACTGATTTCTGTGCATTGATTTTCTATCCTCCCACATTACTGAATGCTGTATGAGTTCTAATAGTTTGGGGGTGGAGTCTTTTGGGCTTTCCATATAAAATACCATGTCATCTGTGAAGAGAGAGAGTTTGATTTGTTCTTTGCCAATTTGAATGCCTTTTATTTCTCTTTGTTGTCTGATTGGTGTTGCTAGGACCTCTAGTACTATGTTGAACAACTGTGGCATCCTTGTCGTGTTCCTGATCTCAGAGAGAATGCTTTCAGCATTTCCCCATTGAGAATGATATTCACTTTGGGTTTTCATAGATGGATTTCATGAAGTTGAGGAATGTTCCCTCTATCCCTATACTTTAAAGCATTTGAATCAGGAAGGATGCTGTATTTTGTCAAATGTTTTTTCTGCATCAGTTAAGAGGACCATGTGGTTTTTCTTTCTTCTCTTACTGATTTGTTCTCTCACATTGATTGATTTGTGAATGTTGAACCATCCTTACATCCCAGGGATAAAACCCATCTGGTCATGGTGGATAATCTTTTTAATGTGCTGTTGGAACCTATTAGTTAGGATCTTGTTGAGAATCTTGGCATCCATATTCATCAGGGATATTGGTCTGAACAACAACTACTTCTTCTTCTTCTTCTCCTCCTCCTCCTCCTTCTTTGCAGAAATGTCTGTTCATGTCCTCGGCCCATTTCTTGATTGTAATATTTGTTCTTTGGGTGTTGAGTTTGTTAAGTTCTTTATACATTCTGGATACTAGCCCTTTATCTGAAATGTAATTTGCAAATATCTTCTCCCATTCTGTCAGTTGTCTTTTGGTTTTGTTAACTGTTCCCTTTGCTGTGCGAAAGCGTTTGATCTTGATGAAGTCCCAATAGTTCATTTTTGCCTTTGCTTCCCTTGCCTTTGGCAATGTTTCTGAAAGGAGTTGATGCGTTGACGTCGAAGAGGTTGGTATCTATGTTCTCCTCAAGGATTTTGATGGATTTCTTTCTCACATTGAGGTCCTTCATCTATTTTGAGTCCGTTTTCATGTGTGGTGTAAGGAAATGGTCCAGTTTCATTTTTCTGCATGTGGCTGTCCAATTTACCCAGCACCATTTGTGGAAGAGACTGTCTTTATTCCATTGGACATTCTTTCCTGCTTTGTCGAAGATCAGTTAACCATAGAGTTGAGGGTCTGTTTCTGGGCTCTTTATTCTGTTCCACTGATCTATGTGTCTGGTTTTGTGCCAGTACCATGCTGTCTTGATGATGACAGCTTTGTAATAGAGCTTGAAGTCTGCAATTGTGATGCCACCAACTTTGGCTTTGTTTTCAATATTCCTCCAGCTACTCGAGGTCTTTTCTGGTTCTATACAAATTTTAGGATTATTTGTTCCATTTCTTTGAAAAAAAAAAGATGATATTTTGATAGGGATTGCATTAAATGCGTAGATTGCTTTAGGTAGCATAGACATTTTCACAATATTTGTTCTTCCAATCCAGGAGCATGGAACATTTTTCAATTACAATTTGTTGATAATAATTTCTGGTGATTATTTCTATTTCCTTGGTGTTAGTGATGATCTCTCCCCTTTCATTCGTAATTTTGTTAATTGGAGTCCTCTCTCTTTTCTTTCAGATTAGTTTGGCCAGTGGCTTATCAATCTTATTATCTCTTTCAATGAGCCAGCTTCTAGTTTCATTGATGTGTTCTACTGTATCTCTGGTTCTAACTCATCAATCTCTGCTCTAATTTTTATTATTTCCCTTCTTGTGCATGGGGTAGGTTTAATTTGTTGTGGGAGAGGAAAGTTATTTTGGTTCTTCCTGGGTATGTCTTGATATCTTTGTTAAAAGACTCAATTCCCAGAGATAAGGGGAAATTAAAAGTGGTTTATATATAAGGGTTGTATTGAATGGGGAAAAAGGATTACCTTGAAGCTTATATTTATATATATATTAACAAAAAAGAAAGAAAAGAAAAAGAAAAACACAAGTATATATATGAAAAAGTGCAAGTTAAAAAGTTATTATAGAATATGTTGTATTAAATCTCTAGTTGTAATGGTAAGTAGGTTAAAAGAATTAAGATTAGGTTGTGAGAATGGATTAAAAAAAGAAAAGTTGTAATTATGAAATATGCAGGTTTTGTGGCAATACTGGGAGCTTAATACATTGTTTTTCCCTGATGTTGGGGCTTTGTAGTTTTATAGGGACCCTGTGGTGGTGGTCTTCTCATTCTTTTGGCTTGCGTTCTGGGGGAGGGGCCTGCTGTGATATTCTCTCATCAGTCTTGGTTAGGTTGAGTCTCTCTGCAGGTTATCAAGGTGCTGGGTTCTGTGGAAACTGACTTCAGGCTTTTGTTCTCTGAAGGTTTTTGTTCTTTAGTGGCTTTTTGCAGCTTTTCAGAGGGTCGAAGCAAAGAAAGAATTTGTGTGCACACAGACCTCCACCTCAGAGAGAACCCTCATTCTGTTTCCCTCTGGGTGGTCCAGAATACACAGAATCCCCCTCTGCAAACTCTGCTTAGTAGTGCAACCTCCCACAGGCAGCACGCACCCCCAGCCACCATCCCAGTGGTCCCTGTTTGTCTCCGCACCCCCTTGGTACTAAACCAGGAGTGGTATTGGTATGGGGATCCCACTTCCGGTGGCTGCCTTTGCTGTCTGGGGTTCAGGTTCATGCAGGGTGTGCTCAGACCCAGTGGTGACACAGGTCATGGAAGGCTGCCACCGAGGGATCCTGACAAGGTATCATGTGGGGTTCTCTCAGATGTGGGCTGGGAGTGTTCAGACTCTGTGGCTGGTCGTGGAAGGCTGTGGTCCTAGAGACCACCCACTGGCACCCACACCAGACTCTTTGAGGCATGGGTGGGAGCGCACTCGGACCCTGCAGTCATGCGGGTCACAGAAGGCTGCAGTCCTAGAGACCCTTGGCTGTCACCCACACCAGGCTCTCTCAGGCCCAGGTGGAAGTGTGCCTAGCTGAGTAATAGTGCAAGCAATGGAAAGCCACAGGCTCAGGGTCCATGGACTGGCAGATCCGCTGCAGTCTCTGGCATGGGTGGTCACCGGCTGTGACTGCCCTGGGTCCATGGGCTTAGGCCCCTGCCAATGATCACCCAATTCCACCATTTCCCCTTAAAATCTTTTGTTGCTCTTTTTGAGTGCTTTTAACCAGACTCCAAGTTAATGCTGGTCCTCAAGCTCAGGGCACTTTTGTATTGGGGTATTACTTTCCAATGGGTTGCTTCTGGTGGCTTCCTCCCCCTTCTGTTTATCCTCTGATATTAGTCCGAGTGATCCCACTCCAATGTTACCTCTCCACTGATGTCTTCTGCCCCCATAGAGATCCAGAAGTGTATAATCTTACACCTCAGGGTTATTTCATGGGTGTTTAGAGTGTTCTGGTAGATATTTAGCTCAGTTTAGGGGACCAGGTTGAAACAGAGTCTCCTACTTTGCTATCTTGCCTCTCTTTCTCCTGCTTTTTCTCTATCACATGCCCCTCCCATCAACCAAGCTGTATATTTAGGAAAAAAAAAAGCACTAATAAGAGTTTTTCTTTATATACCTAACTCAGAAAATCATGTGCTGGTTTATGTTTATAAATATGGCTATCAAGATAAGGGGTAACACAAAATTAGGGAACCCTGGGTGCATTAAGCTTCTGACTCTTGGTTTCAGCTCAGGTCATGATCTTGGGGTCCTGGGATGGAACTCTGTAGTCAGTGGAGCATCTGCTTGAGATTCTCTCTCTCCCTCTGTTCCTTCCCCTGTGCATGTGCTCTCTCTCCCTCAAATATATATATATATATATATTTTTTTTTTTTTTTTTTTACAGAAGAAAAACAAAGTTGGCTTACATTTCCAATTGGGTTATGGGCAATAGTGGGAATAATAGTGTTTTACCTATTTGTAGTATTTTCTCCAGGTATCAATTTTAAACTTTTTTCACAATAATACCTTAAAGTTGGGATTACTCTACTTGTGTTATTATTCAAGTGAATTAGATTAAGCTGCAGTATAAGTCAATCCCAAATCTCAGTGGTTTAGAACAAAATAGTATATTCCTTATTCACATCAAATCTGACTAGGAAAGTTGGTGTTTCATTCTTTCCAATAATGAGGGGACCCAGACCTCTAAAAATGTGACCTCCAAGGCTGCCAAAGCCCAGGAGAAGTGCTAAAACTAGGAGGAAAAAAAGATTTTAAAAACTGGGGCTCCTGGGTGGCTCAGTGGGTTAAAGGCTCTGCCTTCAGCTCAGGTCATGATCCTGGGATCTCGCCCCATGTCGGGCTCTCTGCTCAGCGGGGAGCCTGCTTCCCCCATCTCTCTCTGCCTGCCTCTCTGCCTACTTGTGATCTCTGTCTGCCATATAAATAAAAACTTAAAAAAGAAAGATTTAAAAAATTGTATCATTAATTACACTCCCATTTTATCTCCCTGAATCATGTGGTCATAATACGATTAGAAAGTCAATATATGGATAAACAATGAATCTTGGAAGACTGAAAAAATAGAATAAAATTTAAAAAAATTAAAAAAAAAGAGATCAGATATATTTGTGTTCCTATAAGTATTCTTGATTTTTTCCCCTGGATGCTAGGTATTCAGTTACTTAGAAACACTGTGATACTCTGGCTCTTGTTTGAGGATTTGCTAGGTGGGACCAGAGCAGTATATAGTCTCAGGCTAATTATTGCCTACCATTGGGGTTTGGAGGGCTGACCCCATATTCTCAACCCTGGTGTAAGCTCAGGCACCATGTCCTCCACTCCATCAGGACTCTTCTTCGAAGCCTGGAGAGTTTACAGAAGGCTTGTGCTAACCATGGCTCAGGCGGACACCCAGGGAGGGCCCTCTTCAGGGGTCCAGAGATTTTCTCTTTAACATTCTCTTCTCTGCCCCTTTTTACAGCAAACACTTTGAGTCTTTCTGGACTCTCAGCTTGTGTCCATCTTTATTTATTCATATCTGTTTTCTTCTGAGCTTGTAGTCTTTGAGAACATGCCAATGTCTTACTTCCAATTTTCTTTTCCAGTTCAGTGACTTACATATACACTTGACATCAATAACTATTACGAAATACTTAAGAATCAAGGAATAAACATTTTCAGCACAAGTGGACCCTCACCAAAGGAACAGCTAATTAAAATGCCACTTTCCTTATTTTATAATATTTCTTTTTAATTTTTTATTTATTTTTTTAAATGTTCAGCATAACAGTATTCCTTGTTTTTGCACCACACCCAGTGCTCCATGCAATCCGTGCCCTCTCCAATACCCACCACCTGGTTCCCCCAACCTCCCATCCCCCCACCCCTTCAAACCCCTCAGATTGTTTTTCAGAGTCCATAGTGTCTCATGGTTCACCTCCCCTTCCAATTTACCCTAACTCCCTTCTCCTCTCTATCTCCCCTTGTCCTCCATGCTATTTGTTATGCTCCACACATAAGTGAAACCATATGATACTTGACTCTCTCTACTTGACTTATTTCACTCAGCAGAATCTCTTCCAGTCCCGTCCATGTTGCTACAAAAGTTGGGTATTCGTCTTTTCTGATGGAGGCATAATACTCCTAAGTGTATATGGACCACATCTTCCTTATCCATTTGTCCGTTGAAGGGCATCTTGGTTCTTTCCACAGTTGGCGACTGTGACCATTGCTGCTATAAACATTGGGGTACAGATGGCCCTTCTTTTCACTTCATCTGTATCTTTGGGGTAAATACCCAGTAGTGCAATTGCAAGGTCATAGGTAAGCTCTATTTTTAATTTCTTGAGGAATCTCCACACTGTTCTCCAAAGTGGCTGCACCAACTTGCATTCCCACCAACAGTGTAAGAGGGTTCCCCTTTCTTCACAACCCCTCCAGCGCATGTTGTTTCCTGTCTTGCTAATTTTGGCCATTCTAACTGGTGTAAGTTGATATCTCAATGTGGTTTTAATTTGCATCTCCCTGAGGGCTAGTGATGATGAACATTTTTTTCATGTGTCTGATAGCCATTTGTATGTTTTCATTGGGAAAGTGTCTGTTCATATCTTCTGCCCATTTTTTGATATGATTATCTGTTTTGTGTGTGTTGACTTTGAGGAGTTCTTTATGGATATTGGATATTAACCTTTTGTCTGTACTGTCATTTGCAAATATCTTCTCCCATTCCGTGGGTTGCCTCTTTGTTTTCTTGACTGTTTCCTTGGCTGTGCAGAAGCTTTTGATCTTGATGAAGGTTCAAAAGTTTATTTTTGCTTTTGTTTCCTTTGTTTTTGGAGACATATCTTGAAAGAAGTTGCTGTGGCTGATATCGAAGAGATTACTACCTATGTTCTCCTCTAGGATTCTGAAGGATTCCTGTCTTACATTGAGTTCTTTTATCCATTTTGAGTTTATCATTGTGTACAGTGTAAGAGAATGGTTGAGTTTTATTCTTCTACATATAGCTGTCCAGTTTTCCCAGCACCATTTTATAATGTTGCTTAAATATTTTTTTTAATAATCTATTAACTTTTTAAAGCAATGGGTGTCTTATTCTGTTTGTGCTGCTGTAACAAAATACCATAGACTATGGATTATAAATAACAGAAACTTTTTTTTTTCAGAGTTCTGGAGTATGGTTAGTCTGGTATCAAGGAGCCAAGAGATCCTTGTTTGGCGAGGGCTTCCTGGTTCATAGACAGCCATGTTTCACTGTGCTCTCACAGGGCAGAAGGGGCCATGGGGCTCTCTGGGGCCACTTAATAGGGCTCCAGCCCTATTCATGGGGACTGCTCCCACCACCTCTCAAGAGCTTCATGGGTAGTTAGTATCCCATGGAAAGTGAGTTCCTCCTGTGAAATTTTGGAGAACACCAACATTCAGTCTATAGAAAGTGGTTAATAGGTGGAAACTAGTAGGTACAACTTTGTTTTGTGATATACCTATTGAAAAGGCTTTCCTATTGTTCCATCTATATCACAAAGCATTTCTCTATTTAATGACTTACTGATATTCATAAAATTTACTAATGTAATATTTGACTAATTTACTAATGTTTCAGTAATACTTTCAGGAGTATTAAAAATTGATCTCCATTAGTCCCATTTTAAACTTTGTATTATATTGATTTGCCTGCTTGATCATGCATGAACTATAAATCATTTAAAAATGTTAACCATGAGAGACTATGGACTCTGAAAAACAATCTGAGGGGTTTGAAGTGGCGAGGGGGTGGGAGGTTGGGGTACCAGGTGGTGGGTATTATAGAGGGCACGGATTACATGGAGCACTGGATGTGGTGAAAAAATAATGAATACTGTTATGCTGAAAATAAATAAATTAAAAAAGAAAGAAAGAAACAAGAAATTATAAGAAATAAAAAAAGTATTTAAATATATAAAGTTTTTTTAAATATAATTTTTTATTTTTTATAAACATATATTTTTATCCCCAGGGGTACAGGTCTGTGAATCACCAGGTTTACACACTTCACAGCACTCACCAAAGCACATACCCTCCCCAATGTCCATAATCCCACCCCCTTCTCCCAACCCCCTCCCCCCAGCAACCCTCAGTTTGTTTTGTGAGATTAAGAGTCACTTATGGTTTGTCTCCCTCCCAATCCCATCTTGTTTCATTTATTCTTCTCCTACCCACTTAAGCCTCCATGTTGCATCACCACTTCCTCATATCAGGGAGATCATATGATAGTTGTCTTTCTCTGCTTGACTTATTTCGCTAAGCATGATACGCTCTAGTTCCATCCATGTTGTCGCAAATGGCAAGATTTCATTTCTTTTGATGGCTGCATAGTATTCCGTTGTGTATATATACCACTTCTTCTTTATCCATTCATCTGTTGATGGAGATCAAGGTTCTTCCCATAGTTTGGCTATTGTGGACATTGCTGCTATAAACATTCAGGTGCACGTGCCCCTTTGGATCACTACGTTTGTATCTTTAGGGTAAATACCCAGTAGTGCAATTGCTGGGTCATAGGGCAGTTCTATTTTCAACATTTTGAGGAACCTCCATGCTGTTTTACAGAGTGGCTGCACCAGCTTGCATTCCCACCAACAGTGTAGGAGGGTTCCCCTTTCTCCGCATCCTCGCCAGCATCTGTCATTTCCTGACTTGTTGATTTTAGCCATTCTGACTGGTGTGAGGTGATATCTCATTGTGGTTTTGATTTGTATTTCCCTGATGCCGAGTGATATGGAGCACTTTTTCATGTGTCTGTTGGCCATCTGGATGTCTTCTTTGCAGAAATGTCTGTTCATGTCCTCTGCCCATTTCTTGATTGGATTATTTGTTCTTTGGGTGTTGAGTTTGCTAAGTTCTTTCTAGATTCTGGACACTAGTCCTTTATCTGATATATTGTTTGCAAATATCTTCTCCCATTCTGTCAGTTGTCTTTTGATTTTGTTAACTGTTTCCTTTGCTGTGCAAAAGCTTTTGATCTTGATGACATCCCAATAGTTCATTTTTGCCCTTGCTTCCCTTGCCTTTGGCGTTGTTCCTAGGAAGATGTTGCTGCGGCTGAGGTCGAAGAGGTTGCTGCCTGTGTTCTCCTCAAGGATTTTGATGGATTTCTTTCTCACATTGAGGTCCTTCATCCATTTTGAGTCTATTTTTGTGTGTGGTGTAAGGAAATGGTCCAATTTCATTTTTCTGCATGTGGCTGTCCAGTTTTCCAAGCACCATTTATAGAAGAGGTTGCATAGTCTTTTAAGCCTTGCCAGTCTTGGAAACTCTTTTTCTCTCCATCCATTTTGAATGTCATTCTTGCTGGATAAAGTATTCTTGGCTGCATATTCTTCTCATTTAGTGCCCTGAATACGTCTTACCAGCCCTTTCTGGTTTGTTACCTTTCTGTGGACAGGTTTGGTGTTATTCTGATGGGTTTTCCTCTGGACTCAAGGAGTTTCTTTGTCCTACCTGCTTTCAAGAGATCCTGTGTACAATTATGATTTCTCATTCTCAGTATTAGGTGCCTCGTGGACTTTCGAGAATCTATAATCTTGGGGGGAGACTGTTCTGTCTCCAGTACATGGACACTGCTGGTTTCATTCACGAGATTGGAAATATTTTCATGGAGTGCATGTTCCACTATAACTTCTAGATTTCTTTCTTTCTCCTCCCCTTCAGGGATTCCAATAATTCTTATGTTGGAACATTTTGTGATGTCATTTATTTCCCCAATTGTGTTTTCGTGGCTTCTAAGGTGTTTGTTCCAGACTACCTCCTATCCTTTCTCTCTATCCGTTTGTCTCCAAATCACTAATTCTATCTTGTCTCAGTTACCCTAGCTTTTAGAGAATTTAGATTAGATTGGAACTCATTGAGAACATTGTGAACACCATTCCTGGTGGCTTTCAGTTCTGCCCTAACATTGTGAATATCATCCCTGGTGGCTTTCAGTTCTGCCCTAATCAATTCCATTTTGTCATCCATGGCTTTCTCCAACCTAGCTATTGCCTGGATAATTGTTAGCCTGAATTCCCTTTCCAACATGTTTTCTATGTTAATAGCCATTAGCTCTGTTGCAGAAGGCCCATTCTCTGAATTTTTCTTCTGTTGGGCATTCATCCTCCTAGTCATTTTGGTGAGAGATGGATGAACAGAAGTAGCTGAATGTGTTGACTGTGGTGCAGGCAATGTGCTCCCTGGAATGCTTCTGGGCAATCCAGAGTCCTCACCCAAATGAAAGAAAAAAGAAGGATAGAAAAAAAAGAAAAAGAGAGAGAGATAGAGAGAGGAAATAAAAGAAAGATAAAAGAGAAGGCCAGTCCAAATTGGCCCCAAGGCAAGGTTTATGAAGTATATGAACAAAAACAGAGAAACAAAAATGATAAAAGTAGATGAAAAGAGAAAAAAATATATATATAATGACAAAACAAAGAAATAGCCTCGTCAAAAAGAACCCCCAGCATAAGATTTATATACTACCCATTTTTGATATGATTGCCTGTTTTGTGTGTGTTGAGTTTGAGGAGTTCATTATAGATCCTGGATATCAACCTTTTGTCTGTACTGTCATTTGCAAATATCTTCTCCCATTCCATGGGTTGCCTTTTTGTTTTGTTCACTGTTTCCTTGACTGTGCAGAAGCTTTTGATTTTGATGGAGTCCCAAAAGTTTATCTTCGCTTTTGTTTCCTTTGCCTTTGGAGATATATCTTGAAAGAAGTTGCTGTGGCTGATATAGAAGATATTACTGCCTATGTTCTCCTCTAGGATTCTGATGGATTCCTGTCTCACATTGAGATCTTTTATCCATTTTGAGTTTATCTTTGTGGACGGTGTAAGAGAACGGTCGAGTTTCATTCTTCTACATATAGCTGCCCAGTTTTCCAGGCACCATTTATTGAAGAGACTGTCTTTTTTCCACTGTATATTTTTTCCTGTTTTGGGCAGAAGATATGGACAGACACTTGTCCAATGAAGACATACAAATGGCTATCAGACACATGAAAAAATGTTCATCATCACTAGCCATCAGGGAGTATCAGATTAAAACTACATTGAGATATCACCTTACACCAGTTAGAATGGCCAAAACTAGCAAGACAGGAAACAACATGTGTTTGAGAGGATGTGGAGAAAGGGGAACCCTCTTCCACTGTTGGTGGGAATGCAAATTGGTGCAGCCACTTTGGAGAACAGTGTGGAGATTCCTCAAGAAATTAAAAAGAGAGCTTCCCTATGACCCTGCAATTACACTCCTGGGTATTTACCCCAAGATACAGATGGAGCAAAAAGAAGGGCCATCTGTACCCCAATGTTCATAGCAGCAATGGCCACGGTCACCAAACTGTAGAAAGAATCAAGATGCCCTTCAATGGATGAATGGATAAGGATGATGTGGTCCATATACACTATGGGGTAATCTGCCTCCATCAGAAAGGACGAATACCCAACTTTTGTAGCAACATGGACGGGACTGGAAGAGATTATGCTGAGTGAAATAAGTCAAGCAGAGAGAGTCAGTTTCACTTATTTGGTTTCACTTATTTGTGGAGCATAACAAATAGCATGGAGGACATGGGGAGTTAGAGAGGAGAAGGGAGTTGGGGGAAATTGGAAGGGGAGGTGAACCATGAAAGACTATGGACTCTGAAAAACAATCTGAGGGTTTTGAAGGGGCGGGGGGTGGGAGGTCAGGGTACCACGTGGTGGGTATTATAGAGGGCGTGGATTGCGTGGAGCACTGGGTGTGGTGCAAAAATAATGAATACTCTTATGCTGAAAATAAAAAATAAATTAAAGAAAAAGATTTATATACTATCAGGACAAACACAAATACACAGAAACAGTAAGATAGAGGGGGATTAAAAATTGGTTTACGTATAGGGGTAGCATTGATTGGGGAAAGGGGATTACCTTGAAGTTTAACTCCATATAAATATTAAAAAATAAAAATAAAAAAGGAATAAGCTAAAATGAACTAAAATAAAATTAAAATTTAAAAATAGAAAAGCAAAAGAAAAACACAGGTATATGTATCAAAAAGTTCAGGTTATTTATTTATTTATTTATTTAAAAACAATCTGAGGGGTTTGAAGTGGCAGGGAGGTGGGAGGTTGGGGTACCAGGTGGTGGGTATTATAGAGGGCATGGATTGCATGGAGCACTGGGTGTGGTGAAAAAATAATGAATACTGTTATGCTGAAAATAAATAAATTAATAAAAAATAAAAAAAATAAAAATGGAACAAACAACAGCAACAACAACAAAAACATTTAATTGGAATAATGAATAAAACACATTACCTATATTTACCCTAAAGATACAAATGTAGTGATCCGAAGGGGCAAGTGCATCCAAATATGTATAGCAGCAATGTCCACAATAGCCAAACTATGGAAAGAACCTAGATGTCCATCGACAGATGAATGGATAAATAAGATGTGGTATGTGTATACACACACACATACACACACACACACACACACACACACACACACACAAAAGTTTAGGTTAGAAGGTTATTATGGAATTTGATGTAGTGGACATCTCAGTGTGATGGTAAACAGGTTAAAAAATGATCTATTAAAAAAATGAACCAGAATAGTGGGAATGAGTTAAAAATAAAGGCTGTATCTATGAAGTAGTGGTTGTTGTTCTCTTGTCTTTTTTTTTCTTTTTGGTTGGCTTTCAGGGGTAGGGGCCTGCAGTGTGGGTTTTCAGTCAGTGATGTTCCCTGAATTAAGTCCTCCCACCCCCATCAAGGGGCTGGGCTCTGAGGAAACCTGTTTTTCAGGCTTTTGTTCTTTGGAGGTTTTGTTTGTTTCTTTGTTTGTTTTCTATCACCTTGTCAGCTTTGGGTGGTTTTTGGAGGTTTAGAGGAAAGCAAACTGCACCCAGACCTCCCTCTCAGAGAGGAGCCTCAGTCTTTTCCCCTCTGGGTGCTCCAGAGCACATAAATTCCCCTTTGGCCATGGGCAGAGCATGTTCCCAGTCGTGGTCCCTGGGGTCACAGGTACTCCTGCTTGTATGCCAAACCACAACAGCGGGAGTTGTCTGGGCAGCTGCAGCCCACCAGAGAGGCCCCAAGCAGCGATGGCACACTGAGATTTTCCCGCTGGCCCCAGGCTGGGAACGCTCAGACTCTTCAGGTCCAAAAGTGCTGGGCTGGCGCCTGCACGCACCTCTTTCAGGGGAGGGTGTGGGGCGTGACTCAGACTCTGGTTATGCAGCTTGTGCACGTGGATAGTGCCAAGGGCTGTGGTTCTGCCTGCTGGCGAGGCTTTCGGCCCCTCACAGGAGTTGCCACTCCGGTGCTCCCAGGCATTCCCTGGCGCTCCCCAGCGCTCTTGGGCAGCACGCTTGTGGCTCAGAGACAAAGACCTGGTTTCTTCACTGCACTCTCTGGCTCAGCACCAGGGGTGGCTGTCCTGGGTCTGGGGACTTAAGCCTCTGTCCCCAACCAACCCTATTTCCACAATTTCCCCCCATGATCCTTTGCTCTTTTTGAGTGCTTTCAACCAGACTTCAAGTTAGTGCTTGTCCCCAGTCACAGGGTACTCTTGTATGGGGGTATTACTTTCCAATGGGTCACTTCTGGTGGCTCCCTCCCCCTTTTTTAAATATTCCAATATCAGTCCAATGTTCCCACTCCACTTTACCTGCCCACTGGTGTCTTCTGCCCCCATAGAGATCCAGACATATATAATTCTAATCTCAGACTGATTTCATGGGTGATCAGAGTTCCTTGGTAAGTGATCAGTTCACTTTAGGGTATAGGTTGAAATGGCACCTCCTCCTAGTTCCCTGCCATCTTGTCTCCCTGGTGATGCATTTTTAGATACAGAACTAAAGGCACAATCCATGAAAGAAATAATTGATAAAATGAACTTCACTTAGGTTAAAAGCTCTGTCTCTAGAAGGTACTTCTGAGAGAATGAAAAGACAAGCCACAGACAGGGAAAAATATTTGCAAAAGACACACCTGATAAGGGACTGATGTACAAAATATGCAAAGAACTCTTAAAACTCTCCAATATAAGAACACGAACAACCTGATTAAAACATGGCCCAATTACCTGGCAGACACTTGACCATAGAAGAAAGACACATGGAAACTTAGTACATGAAAACACATTCAACATCGTGTGCCATCAAGGACATGCAAATTAAAACAAGAGTTACCAAAGAATGGCCCAAATATGGGCCAAAATTCCAATTTTGATTGGAATGGCATTAAAAGTATAGATTGCTCTAGGCAGTATAGACATTTTAACAATGTTTAAATGGTCTTCCATCTTTTTGTGGAAAAGGTAAAGGAACATACCTCTTTGGTTAGGTTTATTCCCAGGTATCTTATGGTTCTTAGTGCTATAGTAAATGGTTTCAAGCTTTACTACAAAGCTGTGATCACCAAGACAGCATGGGACTGGCATAACAACAGACAAATAGACCAGTGGAACAAAGTAGAGAGCCCAGATATGGACCCTCAACTCTATAGTCAATTAATCTTCAACAAAACAGGAAAAAATATGCAATGGAAAAAAGACATTATCTTCAATAAATGGTGCAGGGAAAACTGGACAGCTATATGTAGAAGAATCAAACTCGACCATTCTCTTACACAGTACACAATGATAAACTCAAAATGGATAAAAGACCTCAACGTGAGACAGGAATTCTTCAGAATCCTAGAGGAGAACATAGGCAGTAACCTCTTAGATATCAGCCACAGCAACTTCTTTCAAGATATGTCTCCAAAGGCAAAGGAAACAAAAGTGAAGATGAACTTTGGGGACTTCATCAAAATCAAAAGCTTCTGCACAGCAAAGGAAACAGTGAACAAAACAAAGAGGCAACCCACGGAATGGGAGAAGATATTTGTAAATGAGAGTACACACAAAAGGTTGATATCCAGGATCTATAAAGAACTCCTCAAACTCAAACACACAAAACAGATAATCATATCAAAAAATGGGCAGAAGATATGAACAGACACTTCCCCAACGAAGACATACACTTGAAAAAAAGTTCATCATCACTAGCCATCAGGGAGATGCAAACTAAAACCACATTGACATACCACCTTAACAGCAGTTAGAATGGCCAAAATTAGCAAGACAGGAAACAGCAGGAGAGGATGTGGAGAAAGGGGAACGCTCTTACACTGTTGGTGGGAATGCAAGTTGGTGCAGTCACTTTGGAAAACAGTGTGGAGAGATTCCTTAAGAAATTAAAAAATAGAGCTTCCCTATGACCCTGCCATTGCACTCCTGGGTGTTTACCCCAAAGATACAGATGAAGTGAAAAGAAGGGCAATTTGTACCCCAATGTTTATAGCAGCAATGGCCACAGTCGCCAACTGTGGAAAGAACCAAGATGCCCTTCAACAGACGAATGGATAAGGAAGATGTGGTCCATATACACTATGGAGTATTATGCTCCATCAGAAAGGATGAATACCCAACTTTTGTAGCAACATGGATGGGACTGGAAGAGATTATGCTGAGTGAAATAAGTCAAGCAGACAGTCAATTATCATATGGTTTCACTTATTTGTGGAGCATAACAAATAGCATGGAGGATAAGGGGAGATGGAGAGGAGAAGGGAGTTGAGGGAAATTGGAAGGGGAGGGGAACCATGAGAGACTATGGACTCTGAAAAACAATCTGAGAGCATTGAAAGGAGGGGTGGGAGGTTGGGGGAACCAGGTCGTGGGTATTAGAGAGGGCACAGATTGCATGGAGCACTGGGTGTGGTGCAAAAACAATGAATACTGTTACGTGAAAAGAAATTTTTTAAAAGTACACTAATTGATTAAAATGAAATTCCTTAATTAATGTAGCCCAAGAGCAAACTTTCTGAATTTACCAAATATAGGCAAAGTCTCCAATATACGTGTAATGTTTGGTCATTATTGTTTGGGCAAAAAGACAAATAAATAAATAAATAAATAACAACTTTGTGTATTTTCTCTCAAGTAAAATCTCAAATACAAGGATATATGTAAATCCATCTGAGTCAAAGGCTGTAGGCAGAATGTAGTGATAAATTAAGATAGAAATGAAAAGTTTTAAAAGAGCAAAAGAGTGGTGCCTGGGTGGCTTAGTGGGCTAAGCATCTGCTTTAGGGTCAAGTCATGATCCCACAGTCCTGGGATTAAACCCTGCATCAGGCTTCTGTTCTGCAGGAAGCCTGCTTCTCCTCATCCCACTCCCCCTGCTTGTGTTTCCTCTCTTGCTCTCTCTGTCAGATAAATAAAACCTTTAAAAATAAAAAGAACAACAAGAAGAGACTGTACTTGTGGTAATTAATGTCAGTTTGCAATATGGATTATGAGATAGGACCTGCAATTCTGTGAAAATTTGATTCTAGTACCCAAAGAGGTAAACAATGTATCAGGAGCAGAAGCAAGAAGTCTTTTGGCTCTAGGCAGCTACAGTTTTATGAGGGAGGGACACAGTTCTGGTGATGACTCTCTTCTGAAGAAATAGATACAAAGAAAGAAAGGTTGTCTTTTGAGAAGTTTGTGATTGAAAGGGAAACACAGAATAGTGACTCCAGGGAAGTAAAGAATAAATGTACACATGTGTTCGAACATTGCAGAGACCTTAGTATTTTGTATTATCAAAGCCAAGAGCCACAAACAGCAAAAGCTGAAAGACAAAAGAGAGAAGGTAATAATAACACAAAAATGTAGGTCCTTATGGTGGTGGGAAAAGGTGGAAACCAGAACCCAGCTGGAGGCTCACCTGAAAAGAGGGACTTATTGCATTTGTGCTGAGGCTGGAGAACACAAGGAGGACACAGTGAAAGCTTTGCAAGTCCCAGGGCTGAGTTTTCTTTCTGTGAAGGAAATAAACTTCCAGTAGCTTCCCAGAAGAGACATGAGGTTCACTGCAGATTTCTTGTTTCCTGTCAGTAAATGCCCTGAATTCTGCCATCTTAACTAGCCTGGACTTCTTGTATCTCTTTCTTTGCTCGTCTCTATCACCATATGGTGCGTGAGGTATTCTAGGCTTGTGTCAGGGAACTCATGCTCAAGGATTCAGATATTCTCAAGGTGGAGAAGTGGCAGTTGAGGACATCACCAGCTCTTATATGTGTAGTTGTTATGGCATTCGCCCCTCCAGTTACAGGCCCTTCCCTCATTCCATGTCTCCTCTATCCTGCAGCATTGAACCATATCCTCATAATCACAGAAAATGCTGTTAAATGGGTTTCCTCTCTGTGTCAGTTCAGATATCAAACAACAAAGAGAAGCAGTGGTCCATGAGGACTTCTACTTTCTGAATAAAGAGGCTCTCAACCCCCCAAGGAGGTGGACTGACACTGGTTTGGTGTCTTCATCTGGTGGGCACAGCACAAAACATGCAAAAATCTCCATAGCTTGGGGTACCTGGCTGGCTGAGTCCTTGGAGCATGTGAATCTTGATCTTGGAGTCATGAGTTTGAGCTCTACATTGGGTATAGAGGTCACTCATAAAAAATCTCCACTGCTTACAACAACAAATGTTTATTTCTCACTTATATGTCTGTTAAACTCAATGAGGGTTTCTGCCATCTGTCTCCTCTTGTTGGGTCCCCTCAAAAATGGGTACCCCAATAATGGGTCCGTGATTAAGGGAGTGAGACTGATACAAAGCGAAGGTCAAGCAAAGCTTTATTTTGCGCCAAGCATCAAGAATCAAACTGACAGTCAAACAGACCAATTGGGGCCACCCCTTACAGAAAGGATGACCACTCCCTGCTTTCCAGACTAACTTTTATAGAGCAAAGGCCATGTGGTTGGGCCTGGCCACATGCAGGTGGCTAACTGAATTATAATTCACCCCACAGTAGCCATGGAAACTAGCCCATCACCTTTGTAGCTAGGAGACAGTATGCGCCCACATTGATTGAATACCTCCACCTGGCCTGACCCACCCTTGTATATGGACTTTGTTACCTGGGACTGGTTTCTGGGACTTGTTTTTAAGTAAGTTCCCCTGAGGGGGGCAAAGTCAATTTAAGTTTTACAACAAAATGTCTATTCAACAGGGGTGGGGCCTCTCTGGCTGAATAGGCTCTTACACTCTCACAGGATCACAGCCTGACTGGCAGCCCCAGCACTGCCTGGCAAGCTCTCCGTGCTGGTAGAGGGAAAGGATGGCTTTGGAAAATCTTGAACTGGCCATCAGATGTTCTGGCTGAGAATTATCACCGTGCTGGAGAATGTCGTAGATGTTGATGGCTGTTCAGTGAAGAGAATGAATAGGTTAATAAAATTTCTGCAAAATAAAAAAATGTGAGAAACGGAATGAAGCAGTGTTTAGCTATGGAGTAAACTTTGCTGTCTACCTTCTCCTTTAACTATAAGCAAAGTGTTACCTGACAGTGCACACTTTAGTGGCTGATATGGGAATATTTTATTACTAAGTGTGGACATTTTTTTTTTACCTCTTGAAAATTGCCTGAAAGATGATGGGGGCATCCTGAAGATGGAGCCCAGGATTGGGGGAGAGCCAGTATGTGGTAGGGCAGGATAGATGAGGTCATGAAGCTGTGGCCTTCTGTCTTCATCGTGCCCAAAGACTCACCTCACTGTTATCACATCAGCATGCAAACACGCATGGAGCTTTGCTGGGTACCAGCCCCCCCCCCCCGCCAGCACATTACACACATCATTCTGCTTATTGCTCACCACTCTGTGAAGCTGGAATTGCTGTTCCACTCTTGAAACACGTGGAAAGTATATCTTCTAGAGGACCTGGAATGCAAGCTGGGTTAGGAGTTAGTTGAACAGTTAGGGAGTCAGGGCTTGGGACCCCAACGAGGAAATGTGCAGTCAGGAGAGTGAGGATCAAACAGCACTGACATTCTGCTCTGCAGCCTTTACATGAATAACTTCTGCTGAACATCCTAAAATTAGACAAATAACCACAAAGCATTTGTCACTATCATGGGCAAGGCGCAGTTAAGACCTGAGCCCCCAGATATCAGGAAAAAAAAAAAAGACCATCAGCACATGGATATTAACCTAATAGACAGACAGATACATGACCAAAGCCCTGATTGGCATGACACAGCACACCCTGCTTAAGACAGTTCTGCCAAAGAACTCATAAAACCCCCAACACTTAGAAATTCTGGGCCACCAACTTAGGCACCCCTCCCTCACCAGGAGCTTTTCACTCTTGCTCCATAAACTTTGTTTTGCTGCCCACAATTCTTTGACTGGTCTACCTCTTCATTCTTCAAAGAGCCATGGCCAAGA
Organism: Mustela nivalis; assembly: GCF_964662115.1. Taxonomy (NCBI): domain Eukaryota; kingdom Metazoa; phylum Chordata; class Mammalia; order Carnivora; family Mustelidae; genus Mustela; species Mustela nivalis. The sequence continues at coordinate 41,516,732 of NC_139039.1, forward strand.
ACCCAGGCTCTAAAGGGACACAAATCCTGTAACAGTTGGTCTGACTCTGTGGTCTGTGATATAATACACAACATAGTATGTGGTGTTGGAGTTCATGGGCAAGTCCAACCTCCCTAGCAGGACAGAGGAATCCTTTTATGATGGTCCTTTTTATCTTCCTGGGGTCACTTCTTGTCATTGCCCATTACCCTCTCTCCCCCAGCTTTCAAGGAGTACTTGAATTCCTTGGAAAAGCCTTTATTCTCACACATTCATTGATTAGCACATGAAAGATGACGGAGCAGTTCAGAGAAGCTTTAAGTTAGACTTTGAGAAGTAGATTTGGTGCAAGTTCATAAGCTTAATAAAGGGAAAAAATAGTCAGAGACTACTGGGTATTTAAATATTAACCGAACCTTGGATGAATAAGGGCATGCTGTGGAAAAGATAAACTAGAACAAAATGGTGGAGAAACTGAACTTTATGCTAGTTAGACTATTTCTTAATCACTTGGAGCCATTTCAGTCAGAATAGTAGGGTCATGGATGGAAAATAATTCAGAATAATCAAACTTGTCATGGAGAACAAAGTAAGGTATGAAAAAACCAGCTTGGAGATTTTAGAAAACTCAGCGGTTGAAAGCCCATCACTGGAAATGCTTCCCAGGCTGGAAGGTGAGCGGGGAAACCCTGGATGGGTGAGGCCTGCTGCAAAACAGGGGCACTGTTGCACAGCTGAGGTCACCACAGGCATCACATTAACCCATATCTTCAGACCAGATGGGCCAAGACACCCATCGCAGCCCTGGCTGTGCCTGTAGCAGCTTTGTTAGGAAGAATTGAGAGGATGTAAATTAGTGCAGTGGAATGTGAGTGGGACAGAGGAAGAGGGTCTCCATGTGCACACACAAGTCCTGTGCCCTGAATGCAATGTGGGACCACTTGTCAAGCTGATGCTGGGTTGCAGGAGTTTTCAGAAAGGATGGGGATGCTGTATCCAAAGGCTACTGGTATAGTCTTAGACAGGAACTAAGGGTATGAGAAGATCATGAAATGGGTAAGTAAAATCCACTGTTTTCAAAGCATTTGGAAACATGTATGTGGTTGGTAGGATACTTAATTATTCATGTTTCTGTTAATGTGTACCTGGATTTGGGTTAAATGTAGATTTTGTTGTCGCCAAGTCCAGTAACTTAGTCATCAGTGTAGTGCAGGTGAGAATGCCGACTGACATGAATACCTGGGTGCACAAGTACCTCCTGGGTTGTTTAGCCTCGTGGTCACATGCTGCAGAGCACATGTCATATGGTCCATACTGGCTCACATGGAGTGGAGCTATGTCCATGCAGGGCGCGGGGTGAAGAAGGGTGTGCTGTGTTGGTCATGGATCACCTGCAAAGCAACACAGAACATTCTTTGCAAGGCATCTATAAAACAGTTACCAGCCAGGCCACCGATCATACAGGAAGGATGGAGGAAGGGTGTGAGGCATTTGCAGGTTTGGAATGCTGTGTTATTTTTGAAAAGTATTTTAATAGTCCTTCAGATTTATTCAGCACTCACTAATGCCATGCATGTTTTTAAAACAGTTGGCATGAAGCAGTTTATCTGATCTTAACTAGAAACTTACAGAGTGATTGAGCTGAGGAGCGTACAGGCTTGGTAAAGAGCACAGGGCTGTAAAAAGCTGGTGAGAAGAGCAGAATTTGAAATCAAGGTAGTCTGGCTCCAGAATCAATGTGTTTTACAATCACAGAGACGCTGGGGAACACAGTAAGCATCAAACAGGACTGAATACAAGATAGAATTTGCCCTAGGCCCATCAGAAAGTAGATTACACAAACTTTTAATAATTGTTAATTTTTTTTTTTACTTTAAAAAATATTTTTGTATGTCTTCATTGGAGAAGTGTCTGTTCATATCTTCTGCCCATTTTTTGATATGATTATCTGTTTTGTGTGTGTTCAGTTTGAGGAGTTCTTTATAGATCCTGGATATCAACCTTTTGTCCGTACTGTCATTTGAAATATCTTCTCCCATTCCGTGGGTTGCCTCTTTGTTCTGTTGACTGTTTCCTTTGCTGTGCAGAAGCTTTTGATTTTGATGAAGTCCCCAAAGTTCATCTTCACTTTTGCTTCCTTTGCCTTTGGAGACATATCTTGAAAGAAGTTGCTGTGGTCAGTGTTGAAGAGGGTACTGCCTGTGTTCTCCTCTACAATTCTGATGGATTCCTGCCTCACGTTGAGGTTTTTTAACCATTTCAAGTTTCTCTTTGTGTATGATTAAGAGAATGGTTGAGTTTCATTCTTCGGGTATATAGCTGTCCAATTTTCCCAGCACCTTTTATTGAAGAGACTGTATTTTTTCCATTTGATATTTTTTTCCTGCTTTGTTGAAAATTATTGGACCATAGCATTGAAGGTCCATATCTGGGGTCTCTACTATGTTCTATTGGTCTATGTGTCTATTTTTGTGCCAGTACCATACTGTCTTAGTGATCACAGCTTTGTAATAAAGCTTAAAATCAGGCATGGGTGTGCACCCTCTTCTGCAGCTCCCAGGTCATGGCTGGTTGCTGAAACCTTTCATGGGCCACACTGCCCAGAGAGCTGTTGCTCTATGCTGGGCATAAGACATTTTATATTTTACCTCGGATGTTAAACAGCCTGCACCCTTTAGTCTTTTTCAGGGTGGTCAGGCAGTGGGCTGTCTCCATACCAGCCCAGCTTGCAGCTATAATGACTGGAGCTGAGAGTCCCTTCTGGGCTCACTAACTGTAACCAGTTTCCCCACGCCACTGCTTGGTCACTCTATTGGTTCAGGTTTTCCCATTTTTTTCTGTCTCCTGGACTCCTGAGACCACAATAATACATGATAATTCTGCCTTATTTATCCCCTGTGCCCTTTTCAGAAGGGGGTGCCTCTTACTAGAGCAGATTTCCAAGTGTCCTGATTTTTTGCTCTGGTGTTATATCACTTTCTGGTGGCTGGCTTATGGAGGACCCCTCCCCTCCTTCATTTGTCTTCTGATGTTTCCCCTGAAGATTCAAGGTTTCCCACCTCCTACCATGAAAAAAGTAGTCATTTTCTGCTTGTAGAGTTTTAGATAAATCTTACATCTCAGGTTGAATTCACATGTGTTTAGAATGGTTTGATAGAGATCCAGCAAAGTTTGAGGGACCTGATGAAATGAAGTCCCCTACTCTCCTGCCATCCTGTCCCCCACTAAGATTTATTTTTAATAGCAATCATGTCCATGTGATCATGACATGAATAGATAAACACATTCCATAATGCATATATAAATGCAATCCTGTGCTCAGGAAGAATACCAGGAAGTAGAAACAGTTTTCCAACTTCATTGCTTTCTTTATGGTTTCAAAGATGGTTTACACCCAGCTATTTGCAGTGTTTGAGTGCCCAAGAAAACAAGAGACAATTTCCATTCAAATTTAAAGGTTCAGGGGTGCCTGGGTGGCTCAGTGGTTAAGCCGCTGCCTTCGGCTCAGGTCATGATCTCAGGGTCCTGGGATCGAGTCCCGCATCGGGCTCTCTGCTCAGCAGGGAGCCTGCTTCCTCCTCTCTCTCTCTCTGCCTGCCTCTCTGCCTACTTGTGATTTCTCTCTGTCAAATAAATAAATAAAATCTTAAAAAAAAAAAAAAGATATATTAAAAAAAAAAAAAAAAACAAATTTAAAGGTTCAAATGGCCTTCTTTGTCTTGATGCTTTGGGCTCCAGACTGGCTGGGATATCAGTGCTCAGCCCCTGTGTCTGCCCTGGTATTACCCCCTTGCCCAGGCAGTGTCCACCACAGAGCTGGTCCCCCACTTTGATACTGCCAAGGAGACAGCCTCGCCCCCATCCTCCAAGCCTGTGGTGGGAAGGGCAGCCCTGCTGATCTCCAAATTGTCTTTAGAGTCACTCTTCACTTTTCCTGAAGGAAAAAAACATGTTCACAGCCAAATAGGCCCATCTCCCATCCTGCTGAATCCCAGAAGTCTGGTGATCTTGGTGTCAGCAAGGAGACACTAACCCATGTTGTAGAAAGTAGGTGAGTGACTTTCCTGGCCTTGAACCACATACGAAGAGTACAGCTGAAGTATGTTGTAACAGCCCTTCTGATGAGGGAGCAGGAGGCTGGCTGAGGACTTCATCACTTCCATCTGCCATCCTGTCACTGATGACAGAGGTTGCCATTATGGTAATAGGTACCTTTATGACAAAGTATGTATGTAGTACCCATGTGTATGTTCAGAAGGTGACATCCAATCAGTTGTCTTCCTGTGAAACAGCACCAAAAGCCCCTGAGACTCTTCTCTCTCTAGAGAGCCACCTCTGTCTCTCATATAGATGGGAAGCTGACTGGGAAGGAGGACCAGAGATGTGTGCTGGGTGAATAAGCCAGTCTCCCTCCACCTGCAGGACAGGCTGAGGTGACAAGCCACTCACAAGGAGCTTCTCCACTGCCTGTCCTAGATCTGGGATCAGGATTGAACTTTGCTTCACAGCTACCAACAGCTGTTTGGTTGTCATTCTTCAAGATGGTGGGGATTTTTTTTTTCTCAGGTATGGAAAAAATAAAGGACGTTTATCTTAAAAGTGGAGGGAATTCCGAGCTGGTTCCCTTTAGCAGTGAAAGGAATCAGGTGTGCATGTGACCCAACATTTATTATATTTTTGGCCATGGGAAAGTGACTGCCTCCTTCTCTTTACAGATGTAAATCCCCTTATCAGCATCTTGACTAACAGAAGAAGCAGAGTTTCACTGTGGAGTCTCCTTGGAAAATAATGGCTATTCTTGGAACAGAAATACCCCAGGAAAACATCATGGTGATGGAGAGTTGTATCAAGCTGAGTGAGGCCACTCACCTGCTGTCTTTCTTATAGACACACAGCAGACCTGACTTCTTCTCCTTCCTGTACAGGTAAGGAAGCCCAGCAGTTGAAGCCACAGACTGTCTGGGGGCATCAGGGCATTCAGAGTCTGATTTTAGCACCAAAGTACTTGGTCAGGGAGAAGAATGCTAAAGAATGTGACTGCCAGTGTCCATTTCCTTTTGTTGTCACAATTCTGGAAGAAGGGTTGTCCTCTACTGGCAACACATAATGCTTTCACCTCAAAAAAAGTTTGAAATGTAACTGATCATTGCCATGAATGCCAAGGAAAATAAATATTTTATTCCCTTTGAACTGGATTATGTAATGATTACCTGAGACCAGGTATAAGGGCTGAGGGCTCTTAGAAATATGTTTTTATTTTCTAGTCAAGGTATTTAAGAGAAAGCCAGAAATTTTCATTGGTGATTTTTATTTATAAGAAAGTTGTTTAGATTTGATGCCACATGTTATCCATCTACCATAGTCATTTCAGAAACAACAGAGCTAACCATTCAGAGGGACAAATGTTCAGAACTATATTTTCTAATCTGTGCAAGCTAATAGTTTAAAGGACACTGATGAATTTTATACAATTGACTTTATGAAGTGTCAGCGGATTGCATTAGATGGCTGAATTCATGTGCTTTTGTAATGAAAGCATATTAAAGGACTTGGGCCATGTGTGTTACCATGAGAGAGCTTGCTTTTTGGGGACTGTGAATTAGATTTTCCTAGAAATCAATATTTACAGAGACAGTAGACCTTGACTCAAATAGGGAGATCACAGAAGTTCTTCTTAATGCTATTATCAGGTCAGTCTTTATTTCCTTCATAGGAAGAGAATGAATATTAATAATGATAATGCCTAGCTGTTCCTGTATGAAAATTCTAATATTTGTGGTGTCTCCCATTCCATATACCTTTTCTCTCAGATTCTTGCTCACTAGATGTATCTTTCAATTTATCTTTTACATCAATTGTCTATCATGTATGTATATATATAAAATAATCATCTTTTCAATTTCTTTGCTTTTTCACAGAATGTGCATTTATGGCCTATGTATTTTGTCTTCAGATAGTTTGATATACATTTCAAATCTGTTTTGGTGTACAATTGTAATATCGATTCTATGTTTGTATATTTCCTTTCAATGCATTTAATGTTTTAATGACTATGGGTTTTGTCTTTCTGTCTACCTAACAAGTCAACTTATTATATTTTTATTTTGCATAATTTTATCTTTGTCTTTTCTTTCTCTCTACAAGTCTGGGGTTCAAATGCCCATATTACTCAGTTTGTTATTTTTCTGTTGGTTATGATACCTGATTTTCTTCCTGTAGGAATAGAACAGGAATGAGGAAGAAATGTGATTCATAATTAAGAAGGAATGAAAGGGACAAATTTTAGCAATCCTGCAGGTTTTATCTTGCTGGGCTTTTCTGACCAGCCTCAGCTGGAGATGATCCTCCTTCTGGTTGTCTCTATCGTATATTTTCTTACCCTGGTGGGGAACACAGCAATCATATTGGTCTCATACTTGAATCCCAAGCTCCACAAGCCCATGTACTTCTTTCTGTCCAATCTCTCCTTCCTGGACCTCTGCTTCACCACCAGCATCGTTCCACAGATGCTGTGGAATCTCAAGGGTTCTGAGAAGACCATCAGCTACACTGGCTGTGTAATCCAGCTCTATGTTGCACTGGGGCTGGGCTCCACGGAGTGCATCCTCCTGACTGTGATGGCCTACGACCGCTTCAATGCCATCTGCCGACCGCTGCACTATGGCGTCATCATGCACTGGAAGCTTCTCCAGCGCCTAGCAGCTGTGGCCTGGATCAGTGGTTTTGTGGAATCCACAGTTCAGACCATCCTCGTTTTCCAGCTGCCTCTTTGCAGCCACCACCAGGTAGATGATTTTATGTGTGAGGAACCTGCCCTGATTAAAATCGCCTGTGTGAACACCACCTTCCTGGAAAATGAGCTCTCCATAGCAATTGTCCTCTACGTGGTTATACCTCTGGGGCTTATTCTGGTCTCTTATGGCTGCATTGCTAGGAGTGTGCTGAGGATAAAGTCTGCCAAAGGAAGGAGGAAAGCATTTGGGACCTGTGGGTCCCACCTCCTTGTTGTGGTTTTGTTCTTCGGGACGATCATTTCTGTCTACATTCAACCCAAGAGCAAGTACACACAGAACCACAGTAAATTCCTCACCCTCTTCTACACTGTAGTGACTCCCTCACTTAACCCTATGATTTACACCCTGAGAAACAAAGAGGTTAAGTGGGCTCTGAGACAATTGCTGGGGAGAGACCCCCATCAGGGGGAAATGTAAATATACTCATGCAATCCCCCAGAGACCAAGGATTTTTAACATCATCTAATCATTGCTTTCATCACATGTATAAGGTTCACAGCTTAATCTCCTAAATAAAATAGGTGTAGGGGCACCTGGGTGGCTCAGTAGTTAAAGCCTCTGCCTTCGGCTTGGGTCTTGATCCCAGGGTCCTGGGATCGAGCCCTGCATCAGGCTCTCTGCTCAGCAGGGAGCCAGTTTTCCTTCCTCTCTCTCTTTCTCTCTCTCTCTCTGCCTACTTGTGATCTCTCTCTGTCAGATTAAAAAAAAAAAAAGGTGTAAATTTTCCTTTCAATGGCATCCCGAAGCTACCATTCTAAACCCTTCTTATCCTCTTTTCTGAAAATGTCATGTCTTTTTTTCTGGCTATTTTGTAAAGATTCTATGAATAAAGAAATGTTTATAGGCATGTGCCTGCATATCTGAATTATGCTTTCATAAATTTTGGTTATTGCTCTAGTAATTAGCTAATGCTATACTTGAACAATTATGGCAATCTAATGTTTCATGAATGAAGTAAATGTTCCAGCTCCTGGAGGGAGAGCTCTCATCACAGCTGGGTCAGGCTGGGTCCACCTGAGGACATGACCCTGCAGCAGGTGCTCCATCAGTGGCTCGCCAGAGCACAAGGGCTCCCAAATCCATAGCTACCTGACAGTTTGCTTTAGGTAGGGTGTTGTTGATTCTGGTGCATGCAGAGGAGCATCTGGGGTTAAGTACACTCTGGGATTTTCCTGGTCTCTCCCTCCTGCAGAGAAAGCCACCAAGGAAAATGGGCCAGGAGACTCAAGAATTCTCTGTTGTGCATCTCTTGTCATCACAGAGTAGCTCCCAATCTCCTTTGATCGACCCTTTTGTGCTGTGTCTGAATCTAAGGCAAATAGGCAAGCACATTTTAGTTATTGTCATTAAATCTGAATATTTAAATCTCATTTAAGTAAGCAGTTTTATTTGTAAATAAAAGTGATTGTCTTTGTCATAGACAATATTCCCTTTGATTGATATTATAACTACATAGAATTTTTTTATTATGTCATGTTAGTCACCATACAGTACCTCATTAGTTTCTGATGTACTGCTCCATGGTCCAATGTTTGCGTATAACACCCAGTGCTCATTACAACACAGGCTGTCCTTAATGTAACTGCAGAGAATTTATAGAATTGTTTTCTTTATATTGAATATAAAGTTTTTACCTGTTCTTATAAGATACTGGAAAATGTTGGTAATTTTTAAAATTTGAAAATATTGACCCTGTTTTCCCTACATTCACAGTAGTTATTGATGTATAGAATATGATAAAAATCCTTATTGGCTTTAATCCTAGAGCCTGCTTAGATATACTTACAACATGTTATTGTTTTCTAAATGTGGCTTTGTAAATAATTAATGCTTATAATGGACATTAATCAAAAGGAATCACTTTAATATAGATAAATAATTCTTACAGAATTTAGTCAGTTAAATGGAATGATAAAAACATTTTTCCATTTCTTTGTGTCTTCCTCAATTTTTCCATGAGTACTTTATATATATATTTTTAACTTGGGTTTCTATTTTTTTTTAAATTTATTTTCACCATAACATAATTCATCGTTTTTGCAACACACCCAGTGCTCCATGCAATATGTGCCCTTCTTAATACCCACCACCTGGCTCCCCCAACCTCACACCCTCCCCTTCAAAACCCTCAGATTGTTTTTCAGAGTCCATAGTCTCTCATGGTTCACCTCCCCTTCGAATTTCCTTCAACTCCCTTCTCCTCTCTAACTCCCCTTGTCCTCCATTCTATTTGTTATGCTCCACACATAATCAGACAACAAAGAGAAATAAAAGGTATCCACATTGGCATTGAAGAAGTCAAGCTCTCTCTCTTCGCAGATGACATGATTCTTTATATGGAAAACCCAAAAGAATCCACCCCCAAACTACTAGAACTCACACAGCAATTCAGTAACGTGGCAGGATACAAAGTCAATGTACAGAAATCAGTGGTTTTCTTATACACTAACAATGAAAATACAGAAAGGGAAATTGGAGAATCGATTCCATTTAATATAGCACCAAGAAACATAAGATACCTGGGAATAAACCTAACCAAGGAGGTAAAGAATATGTACTCGAGGAACTACAGAACACTCATGAAAGAAACTGAAGAAGACACAAAAATATGGAAGACCACTCCATGCTCTTGGATCGGAAGAATAAACATTGTTAAAATGTCTATACTGCCTAGAGAAATCTATACTTTTAATGCCATTCCAATCCAAATTCCACCAGTATTTTTCAATGTTCCTATTGCAAATAATCCACAAATTTGTATGGAATCAGAAGAGACCCCGAATTGCTAAGGAAATGTTGAAAAACAGAAATGAAACTGGGGGCATCATGTTACCTGATTACATGCTTTACTACAAAGCTGTGATCACCAAGACAGCATGGGACTGGCATAAGAACAGACACATAGACCAGTGGAACAGAGTAGAGAGCCCAGATATGGACCCTCAATTCTATGGGCAAATAATCTTCAACAAAGCAGGAAAAAATATACAGTGGAAAAAAGACAGTCTCTTCAATAAATGGTGCTGGGAAAACTGGACAGCTATATGTAGAAGAATCAAACTCAATCATTCTCTTACACAGTACACAAAGATAAACTCAAAATGGATAAAAGACCTCAACGTGAGACTGGAATCCATCAGAATCCTAGAGGAGAACATAGCCAGTAACCTCTTTGATATCAGCCACAGCAACTTCTTTCAATATATGTCTCCAAAGGCAAAGGAAACAAAAGCGAAAATAAACTTTTGGGACTTCATCAAAATCAAAAGCTTCTGCACAGCAAAGGAAACAGTGAACAAAACAAAGAGGCAACCCAGGGAATGGGAGAAGATATTTGCAAATGACAGTACAGACAAAAGGTTGATATCCAGGATCTATAAAGAACTCCTCAAACTCAACACACACAAAACAATCACGTCAAAAAATGGGCAGAAGATATGAACAGACACTTCTGCAATGAAGACATACAAATGGCTATCAGACACTTGAAAAAATGTTCATCATCACTAGCCATCAGGGAGATTCAAATTAAAACCACATTGAGATACCACCTTACACCAGTTAGAATGGCCAAAATTAGCAAGACCGGAAACAACATGTGTTGGAGAGGATGTGGAAAAAGAGGAACCCTCTTACACTGTTGGTGGGAATGCAAGTTGATGCAGTCTCTTTGGAGAACGGTGTGGAGATTCCTCAAGAAATTAAAAAGAGAGCTTCCCTATGAGCCTGCAATTGCACTCCTTATTATTTACCCCAAAGATACAGATGTAGTGAAAAGAAGGGCCATCTGTACCCCAATGTTTATAGCAGCAATGGTCATGGTCGCCAAACTGTGGAAAGAACTAAGATGCCCTTCAATGAATGAATGGATAAGGAAGATATGATACATATACACTATGGAGTATTATGCTCCATCAGAAAGGATGAATACTCAACTTTTGTAGCAACATGGACGGGACAAGAAGAGATTATGCTGAGTGAAATAAATCAAGCAGAGAGAGTCAAGTATCATATGGTTTCACTTATTTGTGGAGCATAACAAATAGCATAGAGGACATGGGGAGTTTGAGAGGAGAAGGAAGTTGGGGGAAATTGGAAATGGAGGTGAACCATGAGAGACTATGGACTCTGAAAAACAATCTGAGGGGTTTGAAGTGGCGGGGGGTGGGAGGTTGGGATAACCAGGTGGTGTGTATTATAGAGGGCACGGATTGCATGGAGCACTGGGTGTGGTGCAAAAATAATACTGTTATGGTGAAATTAAATAAAAAATAAATTTAAAAAATTGGTTTACTTATAGGGGTAGGATTGATTGGGGAACGGGGATTACCTTGAAGTTTAACTCTACATGAATATTAGAAAATAAAAATAAAAAAGGAATAAAGTAGACCAAACTAAACTAATATTTAGGAAAAATATTAAAAAAATAGAAAGCAAAAGAAAAACACAGGTGTATGTATCAAAAAATTCGGGTTATAAGGTTATTATGGAATTTGATCTATTAGACATCTCACTGTGATGGTAAATAGGTTAAAAATTATGTATATATAAGAAAATGAACCAGAATAGTGGGAACAAATTAAAAATAAACGTTGTCCTATGAAGTAGTGGTGTTTGTTCTCTTGTAGACTTTTTTTTTTTCTTTCCTAGTTGGTTTTCTGCAGTAGAGGCGTGCCACGGGGGTTTTCAGTCACAGATGTTCCCTGAGTTAAGTCCTCCCGACCCCCTCAAGGGGGTGGGCTCTGAAGAAACTGTTTTTTTCAGGCTTTTGTTCCCTGGAGGTTTTTATGTTCACCTTTTTTTTTTTCCTCTTGCCTTGACTGCGTTGATGGTTTTTGTAGGTTTAGAGGAAAGCAAACTGCACTCTGACCTCCCTCTCAGAGAGAAGCCTTAGTCTGGTTCCCTGTGGGTGCTGCAGAACCCATAGAAATTTCCTCCTTGGCCTCTGGCAGAGCAGGTTCCAAGTCTTAGTCCCCGGGGATGCAGGATCTTCTGCTTGTACCCCAAACCATGGCAGCGGTGGCTGTCTGGGTAGCTCCAGACCGCCAGAGAGGTTCCAAGCAGCGATAACACACTCAGATTTTCCCACTGGCCTGGGCTTGGAGTGCCTGGTCTTTCTGGGTCTAAGAGCACGGGGCTTGCACACACCTTTCTCAGGGGAGGGTGTGGGTCAAGCGCGCGTCTTAGGCTCTGTTAATATGGCTCAGTGTTCTGCCATCTGGTGAGGCTCCTAGCCCGTCACAGGAGACAGACCCCACACATTCTCTGGTGCGCTAGTGGCTCAGGGACCAAGATCTTTTTTCTCCACTGCACTCTCTCTGGCTCAGCACTGGGGAGGCTGTCCTGGGTCCCCGGACTTCAGCCCCTGTCCCTAGCCACCCCAATTCCCACAATTCCACCCCCCCCATGACCCTTTGCTTTTTTTGAGTGTTTTCAACCAGTCTCCAAGTTAATGCTGGTCCCCAGATGCAGGGCACTCTCACTTGTATTAGAGGTATTACTTTCCAATCGATCGCCTCTGGTGGCTCCCTCCCCCTTTTGTTTATCTTCTGATATCAGTCAGACATTCCCACTCTGCTTTACCTGCCCACTGGCATCTTCTGCCTCTGTAGAGATCCAGACATGTATAATTCTGATCTCAGTTTGATTTTATGCGTGATTGGAGTTCTTTGGTAGTTAACCAGCTCACTTTAGGGTACAGGTTGAAATGGCGCCTCTTCCTACTTCCCCACCATCTTGTCTCCCCCTCAATGTGGTTTTTATTTGAATCTCCTTGATGGCTAGTGATGATGAACATTTTTTCATGTGTCTGATAGCCATTTGTATGTCTTCACTGGAGAAGTGTCTGTTCATTTCTATCTAGACTCCTAAGTAAAACTAACAAACCCAAGGCAATGTGCTGTTTTTGTCTAGTGACCTCAAATACTCCCAGAGAGGTACAACAAAAAGCCCTCAGAGGTACACTACTTAACTAGAATAAATAAAATAATACTGTAAACATTATTTCTTAACACATACTAGGATACTAGAAATTTTATGCATGTTTTGTGTTATTTTGTCTTTAATATTTGCCATTCCAATATTTAGATTCTCTGACAGAGTGTTGAAGCAGATAGATCATTAATGTTCCCATATTAAATGTAATCCAGAACCTGAAATTCACACTATTGGTGTATTTATTCCCTGATATTAAGGATACTGATAAAACACACTAAGGGATTTTCAGAAAATTGTTCATGATTGTTAGAACCTTGGAGCACATATTTTTAAGGAACTCTGATCCATTAGTTTGAAATAACTACAGAAAACTGAAACAAGCAAAAATGACTAAGTGTATTTATGGACAGAATGGACTTTGGAAAGGATAATTTTATAAGGAAACTTGAGGATATCTGTTAGAATGGAGAGAATGACTTAGAAATTGTGCCGATGACTCAGAATGAGTGCTAAGTCCATGATTTATAAAGTCTGAAATCAAACATTTTGTAGAGCTCTATGAATTTAAATTTTAATTTTGTTGTCTAGATTTGCTTTATGGGGCATGGAGCTACAATATTAAATATGAAACTCAGTGTTCTGTGGGAAAAAAAAAACTTCACAAACCTTTGAATTAAAGCATTAATTAGTATCCCTGTTTGGTGGCAAAGAATCTGTAGTCAAAGATAAAGAATGGTTGTCCCTAAAAGGCATACAGCTTGTACATTACTCTGTTGAGAAGGGACATATACCCAGTAATGAAATACAAGATTTAATTTTCATTTCAGACAATAGTGTTGAGTTTTTGCTCAACTCACTTTGTTTTGACTAAAATGTATTTGTGAGATAGTTTATAGCTAGGAGTTATATAAACTTTTCTTAAAAAAAAAAAGAATCTAATAGATCAACTAAGGCTTTTAATTTCAATATGATATTCTCACAACTCCCACATTGAAATAGGACTAACTTACTCATTCACGTGGTGAAGGAAGCTACTTTGTCAAACTCATCAATCGCTAGTAAAGTTTTTTGGGTTAGAATATTTTCCACCTTATGTATTCCTACCATCTTCACTGTCTGTCATTTTCTGTCTTGACCCAGGAGAAGTTCTGTTTTATTGAGCATGATATCATTGTTTATCATAACAAAGACTGACTTGGGTTTATGGTCAAAATAATGTATACTTAAAATCACTGACTCTAAAGTTTTTCATGGATTTTCCCTTTGCACATTTCTATTTTATATGCTTTTGACCTATATGCCTCTTGAGTTCACTTACCTTTGAGGCCAAAGCCCTTGTGGATGAGATACAGTTGGACACTGAATGTTGGAGGATGACCAAATGTGGTCAACATACGTTGATTAAAGTTGACTCAGGATAGCAGTGACATTTAAAAAAATATATGATTATTTATAATTTATATGGGATTCATGTGGAAATAATTTACACAAATGTATTTTCTAAACTTTCTAAATATATTTTTCTCTAAATATATTTTTCTAAATATATATTTGTAATATATTTATTACACCAATTTCCCCCAACACTAAATTAGCTAGCCATTAGGGTTAACTAGTAGTTAGGGCAATCAAGGTGACAAGACCTGATAGGATTCATATTGTAAGCCATGTATTCTCATAAATTGATAACAACTGTGAGATTACCCAGACTTATTGCTTCTTTCCAGTCCTGCTCCTTCGGTGAACTCTGTGGCACTTGATGTACCATTCTCTCATCACTTCCATGCCCAGGATCCTCTCAGGGAGGAAAACACATCTACCTGTGCCTCGTGGGTCTCCTTTCCAGAGATCATCTCATCTTGACCCAAAACTCCTTGGTCAGTGCCCTTCTCAGGGCAGCCTTCACATCCTTGTTCCTCAGTGTATAGATAAATGGATTGAGTGTGGGCGTGATGATCCCATAGAAGAGAGCCATGATCTTCCCCCTGTCATGAGAGTAGCTAGAGGGAGGCTGGACATACATACTGATGGCTGTGAAGTAGAAGAGGGACACGACCAGCAGGTGTGAAGCACAGGTGTTGAAGGACTTCCAGCGACTTTCAGCAGAATGAATCCTCATTACTGCCCGTGCAATGAGCACATAGGTGCCTAGGATGAGGGTGAGGGGCACCAGAAGTAGCAATGCCCCCAGCACATTGAGCTCAGCCTCATTTACATGAGTATCAGCACATGCTAATTTCAAAAGGGCAGGAACTTCACAGAAGAAATGGTCTATCACCCTATGTCCACATCGTGGGACCACCACAGTGAGAGTGGACTGCACAAGGGAGTTAGCAAAGCCACTGATCCAGGTCCCAGTGGCCATGTGGATGCAGCGTCTCTGACTCATGATGATTGGGTAGTGAAGGGGCTTGCAAACAGCAGCATAACGGTCAAAGGCCATGATGGCTAGCAGTATACATTCAGTAGAACCTAAGGCCAAGAAAATGTACAGCTGGGCAACACAGCCACCATAGCTAATGGTCTTGTCTTTTCCCCTAAGGTTGACTAACATCTGTGGCACAGTGCAGGTAGTGTAGCAGAGGTCCAGTAGGGAGAGATTTGAGACAAAAAAGTACATGGGACTGTCAAGCTGAGGGTCCAGGCAGGAAACAAGGATAATGGAGATATTTCCAAATAGGGCAAAGATGTAGGCCACCAGAAAGATTACAAAGAGTGGTGTCTCCAGCCAGGGATGGTCGAAGAATCCCAATAAGATAAAATCATCTTGTGAGCTCTGATTGTTCATCCACATGTTGTCGCTAACAGGTGAAATTCTAGCTGGAACATCTAAATACCCACTGCTGCGGATGGGTGTCAGTGGTAAAAGGAAGCCACAGAGAAGTAGAGACAAGAGCTGGTGAGATGAAATTCTCATTTCAGCTATAATCTGCACCCATACCTTGAGTATGGTAAAATGGGGAGTCAACATAGCCGATGTAACTTTGAAAGATTACTAAGAGAAGAATAAAGAGAGCACCAGCAAAATAGGAAGCTTGGCTTCTTTTATGAGTGCCTTTCAGTTCGCTACTCACTCCTTTTAGAATTCTTGATCTTCTAAAAAGGTTCAGTAGAACTCCCATCAACTGTACATGACACCAATATTTAATGGCAACAACAGATTATGGACTAAAGCAGAGCTTCTCAGATACAAGTCAAACAAAGATCAGCTGGAAGGTGCAGGTGGATCTCTGTCTTCCTCAGACTGACCTGGTCAGAATCTTCACGGGAACGGAAGCACAGCACACATTCTATGGGTTGAAAGGATGCAGTTTCAGACCCTGCTCATCCCTTCCCAGCAAAATGCTAATCCTATTCAGAAAATTTTAAAATAGAGATAAGAAACAAAAACTTAGCATACACACAAAACCTTGTTTGCTGTGAAAATGTTATTTTAAAAATATCTGGATGTGTCATTCAATGCTCTTGTTTTTTCAAAAAAATTTTTTTAAATTTTTATTTATTTTTCAAATTTCTTTTCAGTGTTCCAGAATTCGTTGCTTATGCACCACAATCTGTGCTCCAGGCATGAACCATGATAAGATTGTGGACTCTGAGAACAAACTGAAGGATTTGCAGAGGAGCATGGTGGGTGGTTGGGAGATCCTCATGTTGGGTATTGTGGAAGACACATATTGCATGGAGCACCGGCTGTGGTGCATAAACAATGAATTCTCGGGGTGCCTGCGTGGCTCAGTGGGTTAAAGCCTCTGCCTTCAGCTCGGGTCATGATCTCAGGGTCCTGGGATCGAGCCCCACATTGGGCTCTTTGCTCAGGGGGGAGCCTGCTTCCCTTCCTCTCTCTCTGCCTTCCTCTCTGCCTACTTGTGATCTCTGTCTGTCAAATAAATAAAATCTTAAAAAAAACAGTATTTGGCTATAAACAATGAATTCTAGAACAATGAAAAGAAATTAAAGAAAAGAAAAGAAAAAGAAAAAAAATGGCAGAAGGAATTTGATGTAATTTTTACCTCTGAGGGAGATCACCAGAAAGAGATTCAGATAGTTGGCTCCCTGAAATTCAGGTCTGAATATGAATTTCCAATCATTTAAATTTAAAGCTCCCCATTTATTCTCCCTCTTACTCACTGTTACGTATGCCTGTTGCCGGAGGACCCTCCACCACTCCTCCAAACAGACCACACAATTTCTTTAATATAAACAATTTGGTGACATGGATGGAGCTAGAGGGTGTTATGCTAAGCAAAGTAAGTCAGTCCGGAAAGAAAAATACCATATGATTTCACTCCAATGTGGAATTTAAGAAAGAAAGATGAACTTAGGGGTAAAAGCAGAGAGAGGAAGGAAAACCAAGAAACAGACTCTTAACTACAGAGAACACCCTGAGGGTCACCAGAGGGCAGGTGGGTGGGAATGGGAGAAATAGGTGCTGGGGATGAAGGAGGACACTTGTTATGATGAGCACTGGATGATGTATGGGAATGATGAATCACTATAATATTATTCACCTGAAATTAATATCACACTGCATGTTAACTATGCCAGAATTAAATTAAAAAAAATCCAATCACTAATTTTTCTGTTTTCTAAAAATCCTAAATTCCTTTCAGTTTTGCTCCAATATCATGGCAAATTCATTTAATATTTCTTTCTAGTTATTTTATAAAAGGCAGTTTTCCTTCCTTCAAACCTGGCCATTCTATTTGCCAGCTGTGTGACTTTGGAAATGTCACATCATCTGTTTTGTGATTTTGTATCCTCCTCTTTAAAATGAGCATAGTTTTCCCCACAGGACTGAGTGATATAATGTAAATTGCATATGTAACTCAGTTCTTTTCATATGTTAACATTTCAATAGCTATTAATAGTTATTATTTATTTCCCTAGTTATGAATTCCCTAAAGTACAGGATTTTTCTTTTTTCTGTGCATGTGTACACAGTGTATGTGGTACTTGCAGTAAATGGATGATTGTTTAAGACAATGACCCAGGAACCTCTGTTTACTTTTACTTTTCTTGCAATCCAACAGGTAGGATTAGTGCACCTGGGCACCAGGTTGGTGTCTTGTGCTGGTTTCACTGAATTGTGGAATCAGACAGTGGGAGCATGAGTGACAGGTGGCAGGAAGATGTGTTTGCCTCAAGCCCAATATCAGAATCACTAAATCCAAAACTGAGCTCATTACCCATCCTTCTCACACAGCATCTTTGTTTTATGGATGGAGCCACAGTTGTTTCAGTGCCCAGAGCCCAGTGGTTATCTTTGAATTGCAATTGCCTGTGTGTCAGGTTGTCAAGCTAGGCTCATTCTTTCTCACTCTCTGTCAGATCAGTCTTTAAATCTGTATCTATTCAGACACAATACAACAGACAAGTAGACTACAGTTCAATATTCCATAGTCTCTGGCTTCCAAACCAGTCTTCCTGCTTACAATTGCTCTCATCTTCATATCAAGCTAGTATTTTTGGAGAAGAGTCTCTTTTTTTTAAGATTTTATTTATTTATTTGACAGACAGAGATCACAAGTAGGCAGAGAGGTAGGCAGAGAGAGAGAGAGAGGAGGAAGCAGGCTGTCCGCAGAGCAGAGAGCCCAATGTGGGGCTCGATCCCAGAATTCTGGGATCATGACCTGAGTTGAAGGCAGAGGCTTTAATGCACTGAGCCACCCAGGCACCCCTGGAGAAGAGTCTTTCTTAATTCAGATCTTACCATACATATGTCAGATCAAAACTCTTCAGCGAATCTCCATATCAAACAGATTATATTATAATGCACCTTAGATTCAAGAGTCATACAATAATGGCTGCAACCATGTGGACAGTCCCACATTCCAGACCATTTACATTTCTCCCTTTGTGGGGAACTCCTGCTGCTCTCCATCCTGTTGGGATCATTTCAAATGAGAAGCGTCCCTAAATATTTCTCACCCTCTTCCCTCTTCTTTACTAATCCTCCAGAACACTACTTGCAATACTCGTTTGATATCTATCTATCTATCTATCTAGTGTCAATCATCTATCATCTATCTATCATGTGTCATTTCTGTTGTAATTTCTGGTCTACTTTCCTGACTGGATTGAGTATATACTCTCCAAGGGTAAGGGTGTGACTTGTAGAAGTAAGGTTAGCTGACAGGTATTTGCCACATTTGAACTAAGTCTTTGAAACCTGCAGTCCTGAGACTCTTCCCGTTGTTGTTCTGATATGTTAGGTTTTGTTAGTATCTTGATGTTATGATTTCCTTTCACTCTGACCTCAGTAGGTCTCACTGATACACCATCTACTTTTTTGCTCCAAGACCAAGAAGCCTAAGCAGAGTTTACATGTGTCTTAATTTACTCATTTCAAGTTTTTTTCCCCCATGTTCAGGTATTTATTTCACCTCTGATTCACTTTAGGTATTTCTTCTTAATGTGATTGTCTAAGAATCTTCTCTTTGGCTTAAGGCAGTGCTGTATATTAGATTCCCTTGTTCTAAATTGTCACAGACTTAAGCTGTCTTTGATTTGTTTGAATGGTAGCCCTTTCAGAGCTACACAAAATCAACTTCTACACAAAATCAGTATCTTATTATTCACAAACTTTGTAATGTATATAGCAGTTTCAGTGTTGAGGAGTGGTAAAAAGGCATATCTTAAAATATTCACTAACTTGCAGAGCATAAGGAATAACATGGAGGATATTATGAGAAGGAAAGGAAAAGTGAATTGGGGGAAATCAGAGTGGGAGATGAACCATGAGAGACTGTGGACTCTGAAGAACAAACTGAGGGTTTTGGAGCAGAGGGGTGTGGAGGGAGGAGTGAGGCTGGTGGTAGTTATTAAGGAGGGCACGTATTGCATGGAGCACTGGGTGTGGTGCATAAACAATGAATTATGTTATGCTGAAAAGAAAGAAATAAAAAAATCTTCAAATGAAAATACAAGTGTTACAAAGTAACACTAATAGTAACAACTGCATTTTTCCATAGCTTTCCTTATAACAAAATAACTTCTACTAAGGTCTGCAAATACTAGAATGTTTATATATAACAATCTATAAAAAAAAATATATATATAATTTATGTATATTTTTATATGTGTGTGTATACACACACACACATTTATTTTTTTGCATATATATGACCCTCTTTATGTGTGTGTGCTTGTTTTGTACTCATAATCATCCTCTAAAGTAAGTAAATTTTTAAATGATGGGCCAGACAAAAATCAGCCATCAAGAGGTTATAGGAGTTTCCCCAAAACATAGATCTGGTAAATTCAGCAGCAAAGATTTGAATGATACATGATTTTGAATTCTACATTAGTAATCTTTCCATAATTCCATTGTTCTTCTCTCAAGCAAAAATGTGAGTAGATGTGAAATCAACATCAACATGTAAGTAGCTGTGCAAGCAACAATTATTTTTTTCTCTACATTTCTACCCCTGATGTTTCCTTTATCCCACTATATGGAGCAACAAAGCACGGTAACCTATGATTTTGGCTCTCTTTCCTCCCAAAACCCCTTCTGTGTTTAGCTGACACTAGGTTGTAAGCTCTCTTGTTTGTTTGCTTGGAACAGAGACATGGGTGGTTATGAAAGACTGACCTCAGAATCAAACGTGATACCCAATCCTGGCCTGTTGTTCAGATTTCTTCCATGTTTTGTGGAGTCTCAATCCAACTCACCTCACCTTCTGAAGAGTCAACATCATGATGCTAACTCCAAGTTAATAGCATCCCCAGAACTGTGGTCCTGCAGGGCACTCTCCCATGAGTCTCCATGCCATGACCTCTATGTAAACCTCTGAGATTCAGCATAATTAATGCCTGCCACTGCCAACATGTCCAGGAGAGAAGAACCAGAGGGACCAGAAGATGAGACAACCTAAGAAGGAATCAGGACAGTGTTTTTAACAAAATACAAACTTTGGGTGAGTTCAGAGTTACCTCAGAGGGAATCAAATTAATTCCATTAAAACTTGGTTTTAGCAGTTGTCAAAATTATTTTTATAATATTGGTTATGAAGTAGGTAAAATTATCCTTCATATATGTTTACTATTCTGAGAAAAATGGGACAGCTTTATACAGGTATAAAAGGAATCTTTCTAAAATATGATATTTTCATACTTCCCTCCCTCTTCATTCTCTTTACTTATATTTATCATATGGGATATTTCATAAATATAAGGTATATATTAATTCATTTGGTAGTCATAGTCACAGCACAAGTTAGGGAAATATATTCTAATTATTCAGCTGCATATTTAGCTGAAGGCAATACCCAGACTCAAAAAAAATCAAAGATATTGCCCAAGATCACAGCTGGTTGGACAGGAAATAAAACAAATGCTTCCAAATTTCATCTAGTTTTGCTCTTCCAAATTATTGAGCATTACCAACCCAAACTCCTTAGTTGAGCCATCAAAATTAGCATTCGTCCTATGCTTTTCTCTGTATTGCTTTTCTTTACACCATTTCACACCCTCTCTCCTTCCTTCTTTTCCCTTCTTTCTACACCTTTGGACCATAGAATGCACATTGGACGTGAGACTGCTAGGGTTGTCCAAATATACCACATCTGTCAAACTCTGTATTTCTTTATCACAAGAAGTCTGTTATGAGAAATCCCGAGTTAACTTGATCTCACATTATCATGTGAAACAAACTTTCTGAGATTTTGAGAGTATTTTTATAATGGGCTTCAGAAATGAACCCAACTGTGTGTGGAGATTTACTTTACCATGAGGGTGAAAGTTCGTATCATCAAGAGAACCTAGGAATGTGGTTGTGCCAATGGGCTTAAAGTCTTTGAAAACACACACACACACACACACACTCCTACCTTCAAATTCATTCCAGGACTATGAAAAATGTAAGTGCAGGAAGAAGATTTCATGCAAACAATCTACAATCATGCAAAAGATCACTGAAACTCAGTGGCCTGAAAAAGACTGATGTATATGATACATAAAAGTAAAATTTCTGCAGAGACAAATACTATAGACAAAATGAAAGAAAAAGAAATAAGCGATGAAGTTCAAAAAAATTGTAAAGGATGTGAAAAACAGAAGGCTATACTCCTTCATGTATACATGTTATTATGAATCAGTGTGGAAAAGAACAAGAATCCCACTGAAACGACAGCATTGCAGGCCTTTCCATATATGGCGAAGTGGTTTATCCCTGTACCTAAAGGCAACTTTCATCTCACTGAGATACAATGTTACTTATGAAATTGACCAAGAGCAAAATATTTTATATGGAATAGAAAAGCCACTTTAGTCTTTTTATAAACCTTAGAATTATTTTACAAACAACCATTTTATAAATAAATATAACTATAAATTAGTTTATAAATCTTAGAATTATAGACCATGTGTAAAAATGAACGTGCCTATGGGCATAGAAATTCCGTTTTTAGACATCCACCTGACATATTCTCCTGCATGTGTCTGTAGAAAGAGATGGCAGAAAAAGACTCTCACTGAAACATTGTTTGCATCACCATAATAGATGGCCACAAGTTCCTAAGTGGTTAAATACATCTTTACAATGTAATATCATGCATTTGTTGAAAACAAGAAAGCAAGGCTCTAGTTACAAATTAAAATGGTCCCATATCTATCTATCTATCTATCTATCTATCTATCTATCTATCTATCTATCTACATCTATATTTATATCTACATCTATATCTACAATCTATATCTACATATATATAAATATATAAATATATATATCTATATCTATAGATATAGATATATATATATTTAAAGGGGAAAAAGCTAAAGGAGGATATTTGTAAAATAACACAAATGTTACATTATCTCTTCTTCTACCACATATATCCTCAAATGAGTATATATATGACACCCGAGTAAATACTCCACATACACAAGTGAGTGTGGAGTGTATCCTGGGAGGCAAAGGGAATGGGGAGACAGAATAAGGACTAGAGGAGAGATTTGTTTGCCCAGTGAATGTCCCTATTGTAGGTATTTCTTGGCATATTTTATTTATTTATTGTTTACACATCACACCCAGTGGTCGTGCAATATGTGCTCTCCATAATACCTACCACCACACTCACCCAACCTCCCACACCTCCCTCCAAAACCCTAAGTTACTTCCTCAGAGCCCACAGTCTCTCATGGTTCATCTCTGCCTCTGATTTCCCCCAACTCCCTTCTCCTCTCCATCTCCCCATGTCTTCTGTGTTATTCCTCATGCTCCACAAGTAAGTGAAACCATACGATAATTGACTCTCTCTGCTTGACTTATTTCACTCAGCAAATCTCTTCCAGTCCCCTCCATGCTGATACAAAAGGTGGGAATTCACCCTTTCTGATGGAGGCATAATACTCCACAGTATATATGGACCACATCTTCTTTACCCATTTGCCCATTTAAGTGTTCTGTAGTTCCTTGAGTACAGACCTTTTACCTCTTTGATTAGGTGTATTCCCAGGTATCTTATGGTTCTTGGTGTTATAGTAAATGAAATTGATTCTCTAATTTCCCTTTCATTGTATTTTCATTGTTAGTGTATAAGAAAGCCACTGATTTCTGTACATTGACGTTGTAACTTGCCACATTTCTGAATTGCTGTGTGAGTTCTAGTAGTTTAGGGGTGGAGCGTTTGGGCTTTCCATATAAAGTATCATGTCATCTGTGGAAGAGGAGAGTTTGACTTCTTCATTGCCAATTTGAATACCTTTTATTTCCCTTTGTTATCTGATTGCTGTTGTTAGGACTTCTAATACTATGTTGAACAAGAGTGGTGAGAGTGGGCATCCTTGTTGTGTTCCTGATCTCAACGGGAAGGCTGTCAACTTTTTACCAATGAGGATGATATTCCTTGTGGGTTTTTCACAGATAGATTTCATGAAGTTGAGAAATGTTCCCTCTATCCCTATACTTTGAAGCATTTGAATCAGGAACAGATGCTGGATTTTGTCAAATGCATTTTCTGCATCAATTGAGAGGACCATGTGGTTCTTCTCTCTTCTCTTATTGATTTGTTTTATGACATTGATTGATTTGTGAATGTTGAACCACCCTTGCAACCCAGGGATAAATCCCACCTGGTCATGGTGGATATTCTTTTTATCGTACTGTTGGATCCTAATAGCTAGGTTCTTGTAAAGAACCTTGGCATCCATATTCATCAGGAATATTTTTCTGAAATTCTCCTTTTTAGTGGGGTCTTTGCCTGGTTTGGGGATCAGGGTAATGCTGGCTTCAGAAAAAGAGTCTGGAAGTTTTCCTTCTGCTTCAATTTTTTAAAACACCTTCAGAAGTATGTTTGGTAGAATTCACCCAGGAATCTCTCAGGTCCTGGGCTCTTGTTTTTCCAGAGGCTTTTGATAACTGCTTCAATCTTGTTTCTAGATATTGGTCTATTCAGGTTGTCAATATCTTCCTGATTCAGTTTTGGAAGTTTATAGGTCTCCAGGAATGCATCCATTTTGTCTAGGTAGCTTAACTTTTTGGCATATATATGTTGGTAATAATTTCTGAAGATTTTTCTATTTCCTTGGTGTTATACGTGATCTCTCCCTTTTCATTCATAATTTTATTAATTGGGTCCTCTCTTTTTTTCTTTTAGATTAATTTGGTTAATGGCTTATTGACCTATTGATTCTTTCAAAAAACCAGCTTCTAGTTTCATTCATGTCTTTCACTGTATCTCTAGTTTCTATTTCATTGCTCTTTGCTCTAAACCTCATTATTTCCCTTCTTGTCCATGGGGTTGACTTAATTTGTTGTTGATTCTCCAGTTCTTTTAGGTGTAAAGAGAGCTGGTGTATTCTGGATTTTTCAAATTTTTTTTGAGGGAGGCTTGGATGGCTATGTATTTCGCCCTTTCAACTGCCTTTGCCATATCCCATAGGTTTGGGGCCGATATGTCTTTATTCTCTTTGTTTTCCATGAATTGTTTAAGTTCTTCTTTGACTTCCTGGTTGTTCCAAAATTCTTTTTTTTTTTTAATATTTTATTTATCTACAGACAGAGATCACAAGTAGGCAGAGAGGCAGGCAGAGAGAGAGAGAAGAAGGGAAACAGGCTCACCGCTGAGCAGAAAGCCCAATGCGGGGCTCGATCCCAGGACCCTGAGACCATGACCTGAGCTGAAGGCAGAGGCTTAACCCACTGAGCCACCCAGGTGCCCCTGTCCAAATATTCTTAAGCAAGGCGCACTTTAGCTTCCAGGTTTGAATTCCTTCCAAACTTGTGGTTGAGCTCCAGTTTTAAAGCATTGTGGTCTGAGAATATGCAGGGGATAATCTCAGTCTTATGGTATCAGTTGATTCCTGATTTGTGACCCAATATGTTGTCTATTCTGGAGAAAGTTCCATGTGCACTTGAGAAGAATGAGTATTCTGTTGTTTTAGGGTGGAATGATATGTATATATCTATGAAGTCCATCTGGTTCAATGTGTCATTCAATGCTCTTGTTTCTTTATTGATTTCCTGCTTGGATTATCTATTACTTAGAGTAGAGTGTTAAAATCCTCTACTATTAATGTATCCATATCATCAATATGACTCTTTATCTTGATTAACAGTTTTTCTTCTTAAATTTATTTTTTATTTATTTTCAGCATAACAGTATTCATTATTTTTTCACCACACCCAGTGCTCCATGCAATTCGTGCCCTCTCTAATACCCATCACCTGGTACCCTGACCTCCCACTCCCTGCCCCTTCAAAACCCTCAGATTGTTTTTCAGAGTCCATAGTCTCTCATGGTTCACCTCCCCTTCCAATTTACCCCAACTCCCTTCTCCTCTCTGTCTCCCCATGTTCTCCATGCTATTTGTTATGCTCCACAAATAAGTGAAACCATATGATAATTGACTCTCTCTGCTTGACTTATTTCATTCAGCATAATCTCTTCCAGTCCCATCCATGTTGCTACAAAAGTTGGGTATTCGTCCTTTCTGATGGAGGCATAATAGTCCATAGTGTATATGGTCCACATCTTTTTAATCCATTCATCCGTTGAAGGGCATCTTGGTTCTTTCCTCAGTTTGGCAACCGTGACCATTGCTGCTATAAACATTGGGGTACAGATGGCCCTTCTTTTCACGACATCTGTATCATTGGGGTAAATACCCAGGAGTGCAATTGCAGGGTCATAGGGAAGTTGTATTTTTAATTTCTTGAATCTCCACTCTGTTGTCCAAAGAGGCTGCTGCAACTTGCATTTTCACCAACAGTGGAAGAGGGTTCCCCTTTCTCCACATCCCCTCCAACACATGTTGTTTCCTGTCTTGCTAATTTTGGCCATTCTAACTGGTACAAGGTGATATCTCAATGTAGTTTTAATTTTAATCTCCCCGAGGGCTAGTGATGATGAACATTTTTTCATGTGTCTGATAGCCATTTGTATGTCTTCATTGCAGAAGTGTCTGTCCATATTTTCTGCCCATTTTTTGATATGATTGTCTGTTTTGTGTGTGTTGAGTTTGAGGAGTTCTTTATAGATCCTGGATATCAACCTTTTGTCTGTATTGTCATTTGCAAATATCTTCTCCCATTCCGTGGGTTGCCTCTTTGTTTTGTTGACTGTTTCCTTTGCTGTGCAGAAGCTTTTGATTTTGATGAAGTCCCAAAAGTTTATCTTCGCTTTTGTTTCCTTTGCCTTTGGAGACATATCTTGAAAGAAGTTGCTGTGGCTGATATCAAAGAGATTACTGCCTATGTTCTCCTCTAGGATTCTGATGGATTTCTGTCTCACATTGAGGTGTTTTATCCATTTTGAGTTTATCTCTGTGTATGGTGTAAGAGAACGGTCGAGTTTCATTCTTCTACATACAGCTGCCCATTTTTCCCAGCACCACTTATTGAAAAGACTGTCTTTTTTCCACTGTATATTTTTTCCTGTTTTGTCGAGGATTATTTGACCATAGAGTTGAGTGTCCATATCTGGGCTCTCTACTCCATTCCACTGGTCTATGTGTCTGTTTTTATGCCAGTACCATGCTGTCTTGGTGATCACAGCTTTGTAATAAAGCTTGAAATCAGGTAACGTGATGCCCCCAGCTTTATTTTTGTTTTTCAACATTTCCTTAGCGATTTAGGGTCTCTTCTGATTCCACACAAATTTTTGGATTATTTGCTCCAACTCTTTGAAGAATACTGGTGGAATTTTGATCAGAATAGCATTAAAAGTATAGATTTCTCTAGGCAGTATAGATATTTTGACAATGTTTCTTCTTCCGATCCAAGAGCATGGCATGGTCTTCCATATTTTTGTGTCTTCTTAATTTCTTTCATGAGTGTTCTGTAGTTCCTCGAGTACAGTCCTTTACCTCCTTGGTTAGGTTTATTCCCAGGTATCTTATGTTTCTTGGTGCTATATTAAATGGAATCGATTCTCCAATTTCCCTTTCTGTATTTTCATTGTTAGTATATAAGAAAACCACTGATTTCTGTACATTGACTTTGTATCCTGCCACGTTACTGAATTGCTGTGTGAGTTCTAGTAGTTTGGGGGTGGATTCTTTTGGGTTTTCCATATAAAGAATCATGTCATCTGCAAAGAGAGACTTTGACTTATTCATTACCAATTTGGATACCTTTTATTTCTCTTTGTTGTCTTATTGCTGTTGCTAGGACTTCTAATACTATTTTGAACAAGAGTGGTGAGAGTGGGCATCCTTGTCGTGTTCCTGATCTCAACAGGAAGGCTGCAAGCTTTTTCCCATTGAGGATGATATTTGCTGTGGGTCTTTCATAGATTTGATGAAGTTCAGGAGTGTTCCCTCTATCCCTATACTTTGAAACATTTTAATCAGGAACAGATGCTGCATTTTGTCAAATGCTTTTTCTGCATCAATTGAGAGGACCATGTGGTTCTTCTCTCTTCTCTTACTGATTTGTTCTATCACACTGATTGATTTGCGAATGTTGAACCATCCTTATTGCCCAGTGAATAATCCCACCTGGTCATGGTGGATAATCTTTTTAATGTGCTGTTGGATCCTGTTTCCTAGGATCTTGTTGAGAATCTTAGCATCCATATTCATCAGGGATATTGGTCTGAAATTCTCCTCTTTGGTAGGGTCTTTGCCTGGTTTGGGGATCAGGGTAATGATGGCTTCATAGAAAGAGCCAGGACGTTTTCCTTCTGCTTCAATTTTTTGAAACAGCTTCAGGGGAATAGGTGTTATTTTTTCTTTGAAAGTTTGGTAGAATTCCCCAGGGAATCCATCGGGTCCTGGGTTCTTTTTTTTTCGGAGTTTGTTGATAACCGCTTCAATCTCGTTACTAGATATTGGTCTATTCAGGTTGTCAATTTCTTCCTGGTTCACTTTTGGGAGTTTATAGTTTTCCAGGAATGCATCCATTTCATCTAGGTTGCTAAACTTATTGGATTATAACTGTTGATAATAAGTTCTGATGATTGTTTCTACTTCCTTGGTGTTCATTGTGATCTCTCCCTTTTCATTCATAATTTTATGAATTTGAGCTTTCTCTCTTTTCTTTTGGATTAGTGTGGCCAATGGTTTATTGATCTTATTGATTCTTTCAAAAAACCAGCTTCTAGTTTCATTGGTGCGTTCTACTGTATCTCTGGTTTCTACCTCATTGATCTTTGCTCTAATCTTGATTATTTCCATTCTTATGTATGGGGTTGGTTTTATTTGTTGTTGATTCTCCACTTCTTTAAGGTGTAGAGACAGCTGCTGTGTTTTGGATTTTTCAGTTTTTTTGAGGGATGCTTGAATGGCTATGTATTTCGCCCTTAGGACTGCCTTTGCTGTATCCCATAGGTTTTGGACTGAAGTGTCTTCATTCTCATTGGTTTCCATGAATTGTTTCAGTTCCTCTTTGATCTCCTGGTTGATCCAAGCATTCTTAAGCAAGGTGGTCTTTAGCTTCCAGGTGTTTGAGTTTCTTTGGAACTTTTCCTTGTGATTGAGCTCCAGTTTCAAAGCATTGTAATCTGAGAATGTGCAGGGAATAATCTCAGTCTTTTGGTATCAGTTGAGTCCTGTTTTGTGACCCAGTATGTGGTCTATTCTTGAGAAGATTCCATGTTCACTTGAGAAGAATGAGTATTCTGCTGTTTTAGGGTGGAATGTTCTGTATATATCTATGAGGTCCATCTGTTCCAATGTGTCATTTAATGCTCTGGTTTCTTTATGGATTTTCTGCTTAGATGATCTGTTTCTGAGAGAGGCATGTTAAGATCTCCAACGATTAGTGTATTCATATCAATATGACTCTTTATTAGCATTTTTCTTATGTAATTGGCTGCTCCCACATTGGGGGCATAGATATTTACAATTGTTAGACCATCTTGGTGGATAGTCCCTTTAAGAATGATGTAGTATCCTTCTGTATCTTTGACTACAGTCTTTAGTTTAAAATATAATTTGTCTGATATGAGAATCGCTACCTCGGCCTTCTTTTCAGGCTCATTGGCATGAAAGATGTTTCTCCATCCCTTCACTTTCAGTCTGGGCGTATCTTTAGGTTCAATATGGGTCTCTTGTAGACAACATATGGATGGGTCCTGTCGTTTTATCCATTCTGCAACCCTGTGCCGTTTTATGGGCGCATTTAGGCCATAAATGTGGGTGAGGGTGATTATTGATAGATAAATTTTTATTGACATCGTGTTACCTTTGAAGTCTTTCTTTCTGTAGATTGTCTCTGTATTTCTGTTCAGTGCTATTCTTGGGTTTTTTCCTCCTTTAAAGAAGCCCCCTTAATATTTCCTGCATCGCATTGGTGGTTGCAGTCTTTTAAGCCTTGCTGGTCTTGGAAACTCTTTATCTCTCCATCCATTTTGAATGTCAGTCTTGCTGGATAAAGTATTATTGGCTACATTTTCTTCTCATTCAGTGCCCTGAATATATCTTTCCAGCCCTTTTTGGCTTGCCATTTTTCTGTGGACAGGTCTGACATTATTCTGATGGGCTTTCTCTGTATGTAGCAATCTTCTTTGTCCTAGCTGCTTTCAAGAGGTTCTGCCTACAATTATAATTCTTCATTCTTACTATTAGGTGTCTCGAGGACTTTCAAGAATCTGTAATCTGGGTGGAAACCATTTGGCCTCTAGTACATGATCGCTGGTTCCATTCACGAGATTCGGAAAATTTTCATAAAGAACTTGTTCCACTATATCTTCTAGACTTCTTTCTTTCTCCTCCCCTTCAGGGATTCCAATAATTCTGATGTTGGAATGTTTCATGGCATCATTTATTTCCCTGATTCTGTTTCGTGGCTTCTAAGCTGTTTGTTCCAGGCTTACTCCTGATCCTTTCTCTCTATCTGTTTGTCCTCCAGATCTCTAATTCTATCTTTTGTCTCAGTTACTCTAGCTTTGAGAGAATTTAGATTAGATTGTAACTCATTGAGAGCATTGTGAACCTCATCCCTGGTAGCTTTCAGCTCTTCCCTAACACTGAAAACATGATCTCTGGTCGTTTTCAGTTCAGCCCTAATCAATTCTGTTTGGTCACCCATGGCTTTCTCCAACCTAGCTATTGCTTAGATATTGTTAGCCTGAATTCTCTTTCCGACATATTGTCTATGTTGATAGCCATTACCTCTGTTGCAGAAGGCCCATCCTCTGTATTTTTCTTCTGTAGGGCATTCCTCCTCCTAGTCATTTTGGTGAGAGATGGCTGAACGGGTGTAGCTGGATGTATCGACCATGGTGCAGTCATGGTGCACCCTGGAACACTTCCGAGCAATCAGGGTTCCCCACCCAAATGAGAGGAAAAGGAAAAGGAAAAAAAAAAGGAGAGAGAGAGAGAGAGAGAGAGACAGGAACGAAAGGTGAGATAAAAGAGAAGATTTAGCCAAATGGGCCCCAAGGTAAGATTTATGAAGTATACAAACAAAAAGACTGATAAAAGTATATGACAAGAGAAAAAAATTATATATATATTTGCATATATATATGCAAATAAAGGAAGAACCTCGTCAAAAAGAACCCCGAGTGTAAGATTTATATACTATCAGGACAAACACAAAAACACAGAAACACTGGTTGAAGAAAAAGATGGGAGAGTGGTTGTAAATTCTCCGTGTGGGTGAGGAAGGTTGTTTTGATTCTTCCTGGATGTATCTTGATATCTTTGTTAAAGGACTCACATTTCCTAAGATAAAGAGCGATTAGGAATTTGTTTATCTATAGGGGTGGCATTGATTGGAGAAAGGGGATTACCTTGAAGTTTAACTCTATATGAATATTAGAAAATAAAAATTAAAAAAAGGAATAAACTAGACTAAACTAAACTAAAATTAAAAAAAAGAAATTTAAAAAATAGAAATGCAAAAGGAAAACACAGGTGTATGTATCAAAAAGTTCCGGTTAGAAGGTTATTATGGAATTTGATGTACTGGACATCTCATTGTGATGGTAAATTGGTTAAAAAATCATCTATATAAAAAAATGAGCCAGAATAGTGGGAACGAATTAATAATAAAAATTGTCCTATGAAGTAGTGGTGGTTGTTCTCTTGTTGTCTTTTTTTCTATTTTTTTTCCTTTTCTGGTTGGTTTTCTGGGGGAGGAGCCTGCCATTTGGGTTTTCAGTCAATGATGTTCTCTGAGTTAAGTCCTCACACCTCCCTCAAGGGGGTGGGCTCTGTGGAAACTGGTTTTTTCAGTTTCCTCTGGAGGTTTTTATATTTGTTCACTTTTCTTTTTCTCTCTCACCTTGACGACTTTTTCAGTTTCCTCTGGAGGTTTTTATATTTGTTCACTTTTCTTTTTCTCCCTCGCCTTGACGACTTTTGATGGTTTTTGTAGGTTTAGTGGAAAGCAAACTGCACCCTGACCTCCCTCTCAGAGAGAAGCCTCAGTCTGGTTGCAGGGCCCAAATAAATCCCCCCTTGGCCGATGGCAGAGCAGGTTCCCAGTCGCGGTCCCTGTGGACTCAGGATTTTTCGCTTGTACCCCAAACCACGGCAGCAGCGGCTGTCTGGGCAGCTCCAGACTGCCAGAGAAGTTCCAAGCAGCGATCACACACTGAGATTTTCCTGCTGGCCTGGGCTGGGAGTGCCTGGTCTTTCGGGTCTGAGAGCACCAGGCTGGCGCCTGTGTGCACCTCTCTCAGGGGAGGGCGCGGGGCATGACTTGGACTCTGATGGCACAGCAGGGCACTTGCGTGGGGACTGCAAAAAGGCTGTGCTTCTGTTGGCTGGTGAGGTTCCCAGCCCCTCATGGGAGCTGGGCCCCAAGTGCTTTCAGGCACGCTGATGGTTCAGGGACCAATACCTGGTTTCTCTGCCGCACTCTCTCTCGTTCTGCGCCAGGAGTGGCTGTCCTGGGTCTGGGGACTTAAGCCCTTGACCCTAACACCCAGATTCCCACAATTTCCCCCACCCCCCGTGATCCTTTGCTCTTTTTGAGTGCTTTCTACCAGACTCCTGAGTTAATGCTGGTACCCAGACGCAGGGCACTCTCGTATTGGGATAATACTTTCCAATGGGTCGCCTCTGGTGGCTCCCTCCCCCTTTTGTTTATCTTCCAATATCAGTTCAACTTTCCCACTCCGCTTTACCTGCCCACTGGTATCTTCTGCTTCGGTAGAGATCCAGACGTGTATAATTCTGATCTCAGGCTGATTTTGTGGGTGATCGGAGTTCTTTGGAAGGTAATCAGCTCACTTTAGGGTACAGGTTTAAAGGCTGATTAACAGTTTTTTATTTAATTGGCTGCCCCCATATAGGGGGCATAAATATTTACAATTGTTAGATCTTCTTGGTGGATAGTTCCTTTAAGAATCATGTAGCGTCCTTCCGTATCTCTGACTACAGTCTTTAGTTTAAAGTCTAATTTATCTGATATGAGAATTGTTTCCACAGCCTTCTTTTGAGGCATGAAAGATACTTCTCCAACCCTTCACTTTCAGTCTGGATGTATCCTTAGGTTCAAAATGGATCTCTTGTAGACAACATATGGACAGGTCCCATCATTTTTTCCAGTCTGGAACCCTGTTCCATTTTATGGGAGTGTTTAGGCTGTTCACATTGAGAGTGATTATTTAGAGATACATTTTTACTGACATAGTGTTGCTTGTGAAGTCCTGGTTTCTATTGATTGTCTCTGTAAATTTCTGTTCTATGACACTCTTGGATTCTTTCTTCTTTTATAGAACCCCCTTTAATATTTCTTGCAGTGCTGTCTTGGTGGTGACATACTCTTTCAAACCTTTCCAGTCTTGGAAGCTCATTTTCTGTCTATCCATTTTGAATGTCAGCCTTGCTGGATAAAGTATTCTTGGCTGCATGGTGTTTTTATTTAGTCCCCTGAATACATCTTGCCATCCCTTTCTGGCTTGCCAGATTTTTTTGTTGACAGGTCTGATGTTCTTTTGATCGGCCTCCCTCTGTAGATAAGGAATCTCTTCCCTCCAGCTGCTTTCAAGAGCTCCTGTCTAAAATTATGATTCATCAGTTCCACAATAAGATGTCACGTTGTCTTTCTAGATTCCATGATCTTGGGGAGACCTTTCTGCCTCTAGGACACAAACCCTGGTTCCATTCCCAAGATTGGGAAAATTTTCATGGAGAATTTGTTCAACTAATTTGTTCTCTAATTCTGTTTTCATATCTTCTAAGCTCTTTGTTACAGGGCTCCTTTCTCATCCTTTTTCTCTATCAGTTTGTCCTCTAGGTTACTAATTCTATCTTCTGCTTCAGTTATCCCAGCTGTTAGAGAAATTAAATTAGATTGGAACTCATTGATAGCATTTTTAACTTCTTCCCTGGTGGCTTGCTTCCAGTGGCTGTCTTTGCTGGGCTCGTGTCTGGGCAGGTCCAGACCACCCTGAAGATCCAAAACAGAGAAAGCGCACTGAGATTTTTCAGGTACCAGGCTAGGCCTGTCCTAGTGCCCACTGGCTAGCACCCACAGAAACCTCTCTCAGGGGAGGGTGTGGATCACGGCTCTGGTGCCAGTCATGCTATGTGCATGTAGAGTGCAAAAGGCTGTGGTTCTAGTGAGCGCAGCTGGCATCTACCCAGACACTCTCAATGTGCCAGCAGCTCTGGGACCATGGCCTGGAGGCTTTGCCACCCTCTCTCTGGCAAGAGTGGTCGCGGGGGTGGCTGTCCTGGGTCTGTGGCCTTAAGCCCGTGCCCCGGACTGCCCAATTCCACCAGTTGCCCCTTAAGATCTTTTGCTCTTTTTTGAGTGCTTTCAACCAGACTCCAAGATAACCCTGGTCCCCAATCACAGGACACTCACATGCTGGGGTATTACTTTCCAGTGGGTCACTTCTGGTGGCTCCCTCCCCATTCTGTTTATATTCCAATATAGGTTCCTTGTTCCCACTCCGCTTTACTTGTCCACTGGCATCTTCTGCCCCTGTAGAGATCCAGAAGTGTATAATCCTACATCTCAGGCTGATTTTGTGAATGTTCAGAGTGTTCTAGTAGATTATCAGCTCTCTTTAGGGAACCAGTTGAAACAGCCTCTCCTACTTCTCTGCCATCTTGGCCCCCCTCTCTTTTGTCATATATATATATATATATATATATATATATATATATATATATATTTATATATATATTGTCATATATATATATTTTTATAAATTTATAAATTGTTATATATATTTATATATATAAATGGTTGTTAAAAACAGAAATATATATACATATATATCCATATATAGGTATATATAACTATATACTGTTTTTAACAGTAAGGACAAAGCAAAAAATTCACTGGGCTGTCTCCTGAGGATTATACATAGAGTGTGGTCACAACTATGGAAAAATGTGCTTACAGTCTGAAACTAAATAAACCAACACCCTAATCAAAATTTTAATTTGTAATATGCATCTCTTTATTTTCAAACTTGAATTTAAAATCTGAACTTATGTGGGGCACCTGGGTGGCTCTGGTCATGATCCTGGGATCCTGGGAACAAGCCCCACATTGGGCTCCCTGCTCAGCAGGGAGTGGGCTTCTCCCTCCCTCTCTGCTTGCCTCTCCCCCTGCATCTGCTCACTCTCTCTCTGTCAAATAAATAAATAAACTCTTTAAAAAAATAAAATAAGATTTGAACTTCTGTCCCAAAGTAATACATGTAACTAATTTAAAGTCAAATGGTTGTACAGAGATTAACAAAGCAGGAGCTGGAATCCCACTGTGTTCTCATAAGGTGGGCATTTTTGGTTCCTGTAGCTTTTATCTGGCATTTTTCTTAGCTATTTCTAAACTAACTCAACATTTCCAGAATGTTCTCATTCAGTGCTTATGCATGCGAGAATCTGCTCATGCTGCTGGGATGTATCAGGGAACAAAACAAAGCGTCTTGTCTCTCAGAAGTTAAAATTCCAGGGGAAAGGGGCAGACAAAACATACTATGTGATGTGTGTTGACAAACATAAGACAATAAAAAAAAGAAGCAAAATATAATTTAAAAAAAGCCTAATAAAGATTCTGTAGAGTATGTCCAGAGATGGTGAGATGGAAACCATGGAGCAGGTGGGAACCCCACATGGGTGAGTCCAACAGGTGGTGGAATGAAGTGTCAGGAGGGCTCTCTGTGCAGAGGTGAGATCCGAATCCTGATGGAGGGGGCAGAAGTTAGCCAAGCAGGTGTCTGGCTCCAGCTTTCCCTACAGAGATCAGCCCAGGATGCACCAGGCATCTCACTGACAACATGGATGTCGGCAGGGCTGAGCACAGTGACTCAGGAGGGGAACACGGATGAGTGCTACAGGAGAGGCAGGCCCCCATGAGGACTTCAGCTCTTCCTGTGCATGGAGTCCATGGTTGGGCCTCTGCGGAGGAGCCTACCTTGGGTCTCAGAAGAACCCTATGGAAGCCTGGAGTGATGAGACTGAACCAATGCTGGAGCAGTAATCGAGGGAGAGATGAGGGGGGATTAGGCAGGGCTTTAGCAAGAGAAGTGGCAAAATCCCGGGATGTTTGAGAGCAGAGGGAAGAGGATTTTCTGTGGCATGGATGCCAGCTCCTGTTCCCTCCGCTCTGTTCCATTTCATATTTCTCTATTAGCTTCCTGCTATGGGAGATAAGAATATAGCTTTCTTTTACATGATATTTAATTCCTCCTTACGCACACACCTTGGTTCCTCAACCCTGTAGTAGAGATGCTCATGTCTAATAACTCAGAGTTCATTATTAGGGCAACTACAGAGGTAGTTTTCATAACTGAGCTGGAGGGTGCCCTATGATCACGTTTCTTTTCCCACATAGCTTTCTCTTGTTCCTTCAGTTAATAAATGTCTTACACGTGTGTGTAATTTTTCTCTGCACTTTTCATTAACACAGGCTCACCTGTGTAGAGTTCATTTCCTAAGGAGGGAGCACATCAGGTATCCCTGGGCTCGCCTTGATGGGCGGAGCTGGAGTTCAGGCTCCAAGCTGCATCTCCATGGGCATGCCCTCCTCCAGGTTACCCTTGTGGCAGACCTGGGGAAGGGGGCAGACTCCTACCTTTTCTCTTGTACGTTCTTAGGTGGGGATTAAATTGGCATAAGACAGATTGACAAGGGAGACCATACAAATGCACAGAAGACGGCTGGCAGAGGAGCGCTCCCAGGGAAGGAAGACTCAGGTGGTGCAACCTCCTCAACCTTACGTTTGGTTGAGCAAAGAGGCAGTTGTGGGAACAGAACAGAAGGATCAGCGGCAGCCAGCAGGGGCTGCAGAAAGAGGAGAGGAATGTTAAGCTCAGTTGTGTGGGATCCTCTCCCTCTCAATGGCTCTCCTCCGCGAGGACAAGAGTATCATTGTCTTCTTGAATTGGGAAGACTCAAATGGGGACTTCACCTCCTGCTTTTAGGAGGCAGAAGGAAGGTCAGTGTGCTTTTCTTGTACCGGGTACTTTTCAAGGGTCTTTAACTCAAAACCACCTATGCCAGCTGGCTGGTTTTGGGTGGTGAGATTGAACTCCCTCCCTAGCCTCTTCCCCCTTCCTTTCCTGTCTGGGATCCCATGTTGGCTGCTCCTGCAGCTGGTGACTTGCTTCCTCCTTCTGGCTGCTCCTGAGCCAGCGCACTGCAAGGGAAGCAAGAGCCCCTGGCCCGGGCCATTCATTTATAACATTCATGCATCCTTATACGGCCACGGGGTGGAGATTTTGTCTGAGCACGGATTTCTGAGTAGGAAATCCATTTCTCCTGGCATCCTGAAGCTGTTGCCTCGCGGGTCCGGAGTCCAGTACTTCTGTTGAGAACCGGAGCGACGTTCCTTCTGTCTGCTTTTGGATGTGACTGCGCAACCCCCGCGCCAGGAGAGACAGCGTCTGGCTTGGTTGCTGGGTTCACTCTGGCGTGGCTCCCTCTTCTCCCATCCTGCTGGTCCTGGTTGTGCCGGCTGGAGGGAAGGCCACCTTTCCGGCAGATCTTGGAACTGGTCTGACTTGAGCATGGTGCTGGCGTCCCCCTGTCCTCCCTAGCTCTGCGCTGCTGTGGCAGCCCGTTACTAACAGGGGCTCCCCGGCTCCCGGCCTCTGAAAGCAGTGGGGTTTCGTGGTCGTCCCGAAGTCACTGGCTTCCTCCCATCCCCGGTTCCCATCTTCCTGTCTTTCCGTCCTCCAAAAGTTCTCTTCCAGGCTATCCATCCCTGTCCAGGGCTACTCGTCTTTACAGATTCATATCGCTTTCTATTTAGGGTAATTTTTATGGTATTTAGAAAGGAATGGGAGTTAGAATTGTTATTAAACTTACTGTGCTCAATCAGAACTCTTTTTTAAAAATCTGTTTAGGTTGCTGGTTACGAGACTAAAACAGTAGAGCAATGTGTGCTGAGCTTGACAAATGCATCTCAAGTTTTTATTCAGTAAAGATTTGTGCCGTTTTAAAGACATAGGTGCTTTACAGCGTTTATTCCTGACGTATATCATTGGGTGTCAGTGATGTGATTTCCATCATTCAGAGATGATGCTGTCTGCTCTCCAGCTTGTGCAGGTCATTCTTTCCTGAAATGTAACTCTTTTGCTCCATGTGCCTGCAGTTCTGTGTCTGCACTGTGTTGCTCAGCGTTCCGGAGGCCTGTGCTTTCGTGTGAATTTCTCAAACACAGAGGCGTTCAGTGTACTTGTGCTCTTGTTTTATGTGCATCTATTAAGACCCTGCATTGGTTTCTCATTCACAAATAATGTCTTTTATAGGACGGTTATATGTTGCTTGTGTCATTCTCCAATGACTACATTTTGGGTTGTATTTTACCAGGAGACATTTGAGATGATATTTTATTTTAAAGGATACTTACTTCGAATTCAGTGTTGGCCAAGTTAATACTAGTGAGCAGTCTTCCTGTGGAGAGCAGTTCCAAACCCAAGGGATAGACGCCTTTCAGCACTGACAGCCTCAGCTCTGTTAATCACCATAAAATGCACTTGTGTCATACTTGGAATAAGTAAGTGGAGAAAATAAATCCTATGTCTTTTTTTACCATATTATAAGGGCCCAAAAGATTTACTTATGTTCCCCATATTTTCAGGTGATCGATTTTCCATTCAGATGAAAGCTTAAGTGGGCAATTAATTACTAAGGAAGAATCTGTGTTGGAATAACTGAGAGTGACAGCATATATTAGACCTCAGTGGGAGGAGTGCTATGATCATAGGGCTGCGAGATTGAAAAGGTGTTCACTGATACTTGTTGGTCACTTCTTTACTTGATTGTGCTGGTCTCAGCCCGTCAATAACCAATACTGTGTTTGGGTGGGGCTTGGCAGTTTGCAAGATGCCTTCAGCAAAAGCCCTCAGGAAGCTCTGAGTGAAGAGCAAGTTTCAATCCCCACATGTCGAGGATGGCACACAGTATGTCTGGGACCACACAGCGTGCTCCCGAAAGACAGACCTGGGTTCTGCTTTTACTGGGGTACAAGGTGGGACCTAGGGTGACATGGAGTTACTCTTTATTGGTGAAAACAGAGGACTGAGAACTAAGTGTGAGAAAGAAAGAACAAGTGGCCTAAAACTGTCACTCATCTAAGTTGACCAAGGTCTCCAAACAAGAGGAGTGTGGTGTGTTATCAGGCTGCAGCTGGCAAGGCATCTCTGTGACACAGACAACCATGTCTGCATCTGCATTACAGACTCCCATCCCATTTTCATCTTTATTTATTTAAATTTAATTTTATTTGTTCAGTGTTCCAAAACCCATTGTTTATGCACCACATCCAGTGCTCCATGCAGTACGTGCCCTCTGTAATACCCACCACCAGGCTCACTCCTCCCTCCACACCCCTCTGCTCCAAAACCCCCAGTTTGTTTCTCAGAGTCCACAGTCTCTCATGGTTCATCTCCCCCTCTGATTTCCCCTAACTCCCTTCTCTTCTCCTTCTCCCAATGTCCTCCATGTTATTTCTTATTTGCCACAAGTACATGAGACCATATGGTAAATGACTCTGGCTTGACTTACCTCAGTCAGCATAAACTCCTCCAGTCCTTTCCATGTTGATACAAAAGTTGGGTATTGATCCTGTGTGATGGAGGCACAATATTCCATTGTATATATGGAACATATCTTCTTTATCCATTCGCCCATTGAAGAGCATCTTCTTTCTTTCCACTGTTTGGCAATTGTGGTCATTGCTGCTATGAACACTGGGGTACAGATGGCCCTTCTTTTAACTCCATCTGTATCTTTGGGGTAAATATCCAGTCTTGCAATTGCAGGGTCTTAGGGTAGCTCTATTTTGTTCGTTCTATTTTAAACTTCTATAGAATTAATTATTTTATTAACATATTAAGAAATTAACATTGTTGTTTATTTATTTATTGAACTTTTTTCAGCATAATAGTATTATTTTTTAATTAATTAATTTTTTTCAGTGTAACAGCATTCATTGTTTTTGCACCACGCCCAGTGCTCCATGCAATCCGTGCCCTCTATAATACCCACCACCTGGTTCCCCCAACCTCCCACCCCCAGCCCCTTCAAAACCTTCAGATTGTTTTTCAGAGTCCAAGTCTCTCATGGTTCACCTCCCCTTCCAATTTCCCTCAACTCCTTTCTCCTCTCCATCTCCCCTGTCCTCCATGCTATTTGTTATGCTCCACAAATAAGTGAAACCATATGATAATGGACTCTCTCTGCTTGACTTATTTCACTCAGCATAATCTCTTCCAGTCCCGTCCATGTTGATACAAAGGTTGGGTATTCATGCTTTCTGATGGAGACATAATACTCCATAGTGTATACGGACCACATCTTCCTTATCCATTTGTCCATTGAAGGGCATCTTGGTGCTTTCCACAGTTTGTCGACCATGGCCATTGCTGCTATAAACATTGGGGTACAGATGGCCCTTCTTTTCATTCCATCTGTAACTTTGTGGTAAATACCCAGTCATGCAATTTCAGGGTCATAGGAAAGCTATTTTTAATTTCTTGAGGAATCTCCACACTGTTCTCCAAAGTGGCTGCACCAACTTGCATTCCCACCAAGAGTGTAAGAGGGTTCCCTTTCTCCACATCCCCTCCTGTCTTGTTAATTTTGGCCATTCTAACTGGCTTAAGGTGATATCTCAATGTGGCTTTAATTTGAATCTCCCTGTTGGCTAGTCATGATGAGCATTTTTTCATGTGTCTGATAGTCATTTGTATATCTTTATTGCAGAAGTGTCTGTTCATATCTTCTGCCCATTTTTTTTATATGATTATCTGTTTAGTTGTGTTGAGTTTGAGGAGTTCTTTATAGATCCTGGATATCAACCTTTTGTCTGTACTGTCATTTGCATATATCTTCTCCCATTCTGTGGGTTGCCTCTTTGTTTTGTTGACTGTTTCCTTTGCTGTGCAGAATCTTTTGATTTTGATGAAGTCCTGAAAGTTTATTTTTACTTTTGTTTCCTTTGCCTTTGGAGACATATCTTGAAAGAAGTTGCTGTGGCTGATATCGAAGAGGAAAATGCCTATGTTCTCTTCTAGGATTCTGATGGATTTTTGTCTCACATTGTGGTCTTTTATCCATTTTGAGTTTATCTTTGTGTATGGTGTAAGAGAATGGTCGAGTTTCATTCTTCTACATATAGCTGTCCAATTTTCCCAGGACCATTTATTGAAGAGACTGTCTTTATTCCACTGAATATTTTTTCCTGTTTTGTCGAAGATTATTTGACCATGAGTTGAGAGTCCAATCTGAGCTCTCTACTCTGTTCCACTGGTCTATGTGTCTGTTTTTATGCCAGTACCATGCTGTCTTGGTGATCACAGCTTTGTAGTAAAGCTTGAAATCATGTAACATGATGCCGCCAGTTTTATTTTTGTTTTTCCACATTTCCTTAGTGATTCGGGGTCTCTTCTGATTCCAGACAAATTTTTGGATTATTTGCTCCAGCTCTTTGAAGAATACCAGTGGAATTTTGATCCGAATGGCATTAAAAGTATAGATTGCTCTAGGCAGTATAGACATTTTAACAATGTTTATTCTTCCGATCCAAGAACATGGAATGGTCTTCCATCTTTTTGTGTCTTCTTCAATTTCTTTCATGAGTGTTCTCTAGTTCCTCGAGTACAGATCCTTTACCTCTTTGGTTTGGTTTATTCCCAGGTATCTTATGTTTCTTGGTGCTATAGTAAATGGAATCGATTCTCTAATTTCCCTTTCTGTATTTTCATTGTTAGTGTTTAAGAAAACCACTGATTTCTTGACTTTGTATCCTGCCACATTGCTGAATTGCTGTATGAGTTCTAGTAGTTTGGGTGTGGAGTTTTTTGGGTTTTCCATATAAAGAATCATGTTATCTGAGAAGAGTGAGACTTTGACTTCTTTATTGCCAACTTGGATACCTTTTATTTCTCTTTGTTGTCTGATTGCTGTTGCTAGGACTTCTAATACTATGTTGAACAAGAGTGGTGAGAGTGGGCATCCTTGTCGTTTTTCTGATCCCAATGGGAAGGAAAGAAGCTTTTTCCCATTGAGGATGATATTTGCTGTGGGTCTTTCATAGATAGATTTTATGTAGTTCAGGAATGTTCCCTCTATCCCTATACTTTGAAGCATGTTAATCTGGAATGGATGCTGGATTTTGTCAAATGCTTTTTATGCATTAAGTGAGAGGACCATGTGGTTTTTCTCTCTTTTCTTACTAATTTATTCTATCACATTGATTGATTTGTGAATGTTGAACCATCCTTATAGCCCAGGGATGAATCCCACCTGGTCACGGTGGATAATGTTTTTAATGTGCTGTTGGATCCTGTTTGCTAGGATCTTGTTGAGAATCTTAACGTCCATATTCATCAGTGATAGTGGTCTGAAATTCTCCTTTTTGTAGACAGTCTTGGCCTGATTTGGGGATCAAGGTAATGCTGGCTTCATAGAAAGAGTCTGAAAGTTTTCCTTCTGCTTCAATTTTTTGAAACAGCTTCAGGAGAATGGGAGTTATTTCTTCTCTAAAAGTTTTGGTAGAATTCTCCAGGGAATCCGTCAGGTCCTGGGCTCTTGTTTTTTGGGAGGATTTTGATCACTGCTTCAATCTCGTTACTAGATATCGGTCTATTCAGGTTGTCAATTTCTTCCTGGTTCAATTTTGGGAGTTTATAGTTTTCCAGGAATGCATCCATTTCATCTAGGTTGCTAAGCTTATTGGCATATAACTGTTGATAATAAGTTCTGATGATTGTTTCTACTTCCTTGATGTTAGTTGTGATCTCTCCCTTTTCATTCATAATTTTATGAATTTGGGCTTTCTTCTTTTCTTTTGGATTTGTGTGGTCAGTGTTTTATCGATATTATTGACTCTTTTAAAAAACCAGCTTCTAGTCTCATTGATGCGTTCTATTGTATCTCTGGTTTCTACCTCATTGATTTCAGCTCTAATCTTGATTATTTCCCTTCTTATTGTGGAGTTGGTTTGATTTGTTGTTGATTCTCCACCTCTTTAAGGTGTAGAGACAGCTGTTGTGTTTTGGATTTTTCAGTATTCTTGTGGGAGGCTTGAATGGCTATGTATTTTGCCCTTAGGACCGCCTTTGCTGAATCCCATAGGTTTTGGACTGAAGTGTCTTCATTCTCATTGGTTTCCATGAATTGTTTCAGTTCCTCTTTGATCTCCTGGTTGATCCAAGCATTCTTAAGCATTCTTTAGCTTCCAGGTGTTTGAGTTTCTTTGGAACTTTTCCTTGTGATTGAGCTCCAGTTTTCAAGCATTGTGATCTGAGAATGTGCAGGGAATAATCTCAGTCTTTTGGTATCAGTTGAGTCCTGTTTTGTGACCCGGTATGTGGTCTATTCTTGAGAAGATTCCATGTTCACTTGAGAAGAATGAGTATTCTGCTGTTTTAGGGTGGAATGTTCTGTATATATCTATGAGGTCCATCTGTTCCAATGTGTCATTTAATGCTCTGGTTTCTTTATTGATTTTCTGCTTTGATGATCTGTCTATTTCTGAGAGAGAAGTGTTAAGATCTACTATTAGTGTATTTATATCAATATGACTCTTTATCTTGGTTAGCAGTTTTCTTATGTAATTGGCTGCTCCCATATTAGGGGCATAGATATTTACAATTGTTAGATCATCTTGGTGGGTAGTCCCTTTAAGGATTATGTAGTGTCCTTCTGTATCTCTGATTACAGTCTATAGTTTAAAATCAAATTTATCTGATATGAGAATCGCTACTCTGGCCTTCTTTTGATGCCCATTGGCATGAAAGATGCTTCTCCATCCCTTCACTTTCAGTCTGGGTGTATCTTTAGGTTCAAAATGGGTCTCTTGTAGACAACATATGGATGGGTCCTGTCATTTTATCCAATCTGCAACCCTGTGTCATTTTGTGGACACATTTAGGGCATTCACACTGAGAGTGATTATTGATAGATACATTTTTATTGACATTGTGTTACCTTTGAAGTCTTTCTTTCTGTAGATTGTCTCTATATTTCTGTTCAATGCTATTCTTAGGATTTTTCCTCTTTTATAGAACCCCGCTTAATATTTTCTGCAGTGTCAACTTGGTGGTTGCATAATCTTTTAAGCCTTGCCAGTCTTGGAAACTCTTTATCTCTCCATCCATTTTCAATGTTAGTCTTGCTTGATAAAGTATTCTTGGCTGCATGTTCTTCTCATTTAGTGCCCTGAATATATCTTGTCAACCCTTACTGGCTTACCAGGTCTCTGTGGACAGGTCTGATGTTTTTCTGATGGGCTTTTTTCTGTAAGTAAGGAGCCTGTTTGTCCTAGCAGCTTTCAAGAGATTATATCTACAAGTATGATTCAATAGCAATTTGACTATCAGGTGT
Organism: Mustela nivalis; assembly: GCF_964662115.1. NCBI lineage: Eukaryota > Metazoa > Chordata > Mammalia > Carnivora > Mustelidae > Mustela > Mustela nivalis. The sequence goes on from NC_139039.1 coordinate 41,560,630, forward strand.
CTTGATGTTTTTCTGGAATCTATAATCTTGGGTGGAGACCTTTCAGCGTCTAGTACATTAACACTGGTTCCATTCGTGAGATTGGGAAAATTTTCATGAAGAACTTGTTCCACTATATCTTCTAGACTTCTTTCTTTCTCCTCCCCTTCAGGGATTCCAATAATTCTGACATTGGAACATTTCATGGCATCATTTATTTCCCTGATTCTGTTTTCATTGTTTCTAAGCTGTTTGTTCCAGGCTTCCTCTTGATCCTTTCTCTCTATCTGTTTGTCCTCCAGATCACTAATTCTATCTTTTGTCTCAGTTACTCTAGCTTTGAGAGAATTTAGATTAGATCGGAACCCATTGAGAGCATTGTGAACCTCAGCCCTGGTAGCTTTTAGCACTGCCCTAACATTGTGTTCATCCTGTCTGGTCACTTTCAGTGCAGCCATAATCAATTCCATTTGGTCATCCATGGCTTTCTCCAACCTAGCTGTTGCCTGGATAATTGTTATCCTGAATTCTCTTTCCATCATATTGTCTATGTTAATAGCCATTAGCTCTGTTGCAGAAGGCCAATCCTCTGTATTTTTCTTCTGTAGGGCATTCCTCCTCCTAGTCATTTTGGTGAGAGATGACTGAATGGATGTAGCTGGATGTATCAACCGTGGTGCAGTCAGAGTGCACCCTGGAAGGCTTCTGAGCAATCAGTATTCCCCACCCAAACAAGAGAAAAAAGAAAAGAAAAAGAAAGAGAGAGAGACAGGAAAGAAAGGGAAGATAAAAGTGAAGGTTCAGCACAAATGGGTCCCAAGGTAAGAGTTTTGAAGTATACAAACAAAAACAGACAGACTTAAAGACTGATAAAAGTATATGACATGAGGAAAAAATATATATATAAGCAAATAAAGGAAGAACCTCATCAGAAAGAACCCAAAGTGTAAGATTTATATGCTATCAGGACAAACACAAAAACACAGAAACACTGGTGGATGAAAAAAATGGGAGAGTGGTTATAAATTCTCAGTGTGGGCGAGGAAGGTTGTTTTGATTCTTCCTGGATGTATTTGATATTTGTTAAAGGACTCAGCTTTCCTAAGATAAAGGGGGGTTAAAAATTGGTTTACCTATAGGGGTAGTATGATTGGGGAAAGAGGATTACCTTGAAGTAACTCTATATGAATATTAAAAAATAAAAATAAAAAAGGAATAAACTAGACTAAACTAAACTAAAATTTAAAAAAATGAAAACAATAGAAAAGCAAAAGATAAACACAGGTGTATGTGTCAAAAAGTTCAGGTTAGATGGTTATTATGGAATTTGATGTACTGGACAGCTCGCTGGGATGGTAAATAGGTTAAAAAATTATCTATATAAAAAATAAGCCAGAATAATGGGAACAAATTAAAAATAAAAGTTGTTGACCAACAGATACATGAAAAGGTGCTCCATATCACTTGGCATCAGGGAAATACAAATCAAAACCACAATGAGATATCACCTCACACCAGTCAGAGTGGTTAAAATAAACAAGTCAGGAAATGACAGATGCTGGCGAGGATGCGGAGAAAGGGGAACCCTCCTACACTGATGGTGGGAATGCAAGCTGTTGCAACCACTCTGGAAAACAGCATGGAGGTTCCTCAAAATGTTGAAAATAGAACTACCTTATGACCCAGCAATTGCACTATTAGGTATTTACTCTAAAGATACAAACATGGTGCTCCAAAGGGGCACGTGCACCCGAATATTTATAGCAGCAATGTCCACAATAGCCAAACTATGGAAAGAATCTAGATGTCCATCAACAGATGAGTGGATAGAGAAGATGTGGTATATATACACAATGGAATACTATGCAGTCATCAAAAGAAAGGAAATCTTGCCATTTGCGACAACGTGGATGCAACTAGAGGGTATCATGCTTAGCGAAATAAGTCAATCGGAGAAAGACAACTATCATATGATCTCCCTGATATAGGGAAGTGGTGATGCAACATGGGGGGTTAAGGGGGTAGGAGAAGAATAAATAAAACAAGATGGGATTGGGGGGGAGACAAACCATAAATGACTCTTAATCTCACCAAACAAACTGAGGGTTGCAGGGGGAGGCGGGTTGGGAGAAGAGGGGTGGGGTTATGGACATTGGGGAGGGTATGTGCTATGGTGAGTGCTGTGAAGTGTGTAAACCTGGAGATTCACAGACCTGTACCCCTGGGGATAAAAATATATTATATGTTTATAAAAAATTAAAAATTAAAAAAAAAAAGTTGTCCTATGAAGTAGTGGTGGTGGTTCTCTTAGTAGTCTTTTTTTTTTTTTTTTTTCCTGGTGGTTTTCTGGGGGAGGGGCCTGCCACATGGGTTTACAGTCAATGATGTTCCCTGAGTTAAGTCCTCCAGTCCCCCTCAAGGGGGTGGGCACTTTTTTCATGCTTTTGTTCTCTAGAGGTTTTTATGTTTGTTCCCCTCCCCCCCCCCTTGCCTTGACCGCTTTTGGTGGTTTTTGTAGTTTTAGAGGGAAGCAAACTGCACCCTGACCTCCCTTTCAGCGAGAAGCCTCAGTCTGTTCTTCTGTGGGTGTTGCAGAGCCGATATAAATTTTCCCTTGGCCACTGGCAGAACAGGTTCCAAGTCGCGGTCCCTGGGGATGCAGGATCTTCTGCTCATACCCAAAACCATGGCAGCAGCGGCTGTCTAGGCAGCTGCAGACTGCCAGAGAGGTTCCAAGTGGCGATTGCACACAGATTTTCCTGCTGGCCCGGGCTGGGAGTGCCTGGTCTTTCTGGGTCTAACAGCGCCTGGCTTGTGCGCACCTTTCAGGAGAGGCTGTGGGTCACATGTGCATCTCAGGCTCTGAGAATGGGGTGCAGGTCTGAAAGCACCAGCCTGGGCTTTTGCACACTTCTCTTGGGGGATAGTTTGGGGTGTGCGTCTTAGGTTCTGAAACAATGGTGCGTATCAAAGAGCGCCAGCTGGGCCTTTGTACCTCTCCCAGGGGAGGCTGAGGGGTGCCTGCATCTCAGGCTCTGTAGCAGGGCTCGAGCGTTCTGCCTTCCAGCGTGGCTCCCATCCCCTCACAGGAACCAGAACACACGCAATCTCAGGCGCATTGGTGATTCAGGGGCCAAGACCTGGTTTCTCTGCCACACTCTTTCTGGCTCAGTGCCAGGAAAGGCTGTCCAGGACTGGGGACTTAGGCCCCTGTCCCTAGCCACCCAGATTCCCACAATTTACCCCCTCCACCACGATCCTTTGATGTTTTGGAGTGCTTTCAACCAGTCTCCAAGTTAATGCTGGCCCTCAGATGCAGGGCACTCTCGCTCGTATTAGGGGTATTACTTTCCACCTGGTCGCCTCTGGTGGCTCCCTCCCCCTTTGTTTATCTTCCCATATCAGTCCACCTTTCCCACTCCACTTTACCTGCCCACTGGCATCTTCTGTCCTTGTAGAGATCCAGATGTGTATAATTCTGATCTCAGGCTGATTTCATGGGTGATCAGAGTTCTTTGGTAGGTAATCAAATCACTTTAGGGTACAGGTTGAAAAGGCGCCCCCTCCTACTTCCCCACCATCTTGTCCCTCCTGTTGTTATATTTTCAATAGTTCCTTATCAATTCCTGACCATAGAGTGAAAGCACTTAGTTTTCCCTCTTTGAGAATGATATTTGCTGTGGGATTTCACGGATGGCTTTTTATAATATTGAGGTTTCTTACCTTTTTTGCTACACTGTGCAGAGTTTTAATCAAGAAAGAATGCTGTACTTTGTCAAAAACTTTCTCTGCGTCTATTGAGAAGATCCTATGGTTCTTGTCCTCTCTTATTTATGTAATGCATCACATTGATTGATTTGCAGATGTTGAGCCAACCTTGTAGCCTAGGAATAAATCCCACATGGTTGTGGTGAATAATCCTTTTAATGTACTGCCTCCATGCTATTTGTTATGCTCCACCCATTAGTGAAACCATAGGATAATTGACTCTCTCTGCTTGACTTATTTCACTCAGCATAATCTCTTCCAGTCTCATCCATGTTACTACAAAAGTTGGGTATTCATCCTTTCCGATGGAGGCATAATACTCCAAAGTGTATATGGACTACATCTTCCTTATCCATTCATCCATTGAAGGGCATCTTGGTTCTTTCCACAGTTTGGCGACCGTGACCATTGCTGCTATAAACATTGGGGTACAGATGGCCCTTCTTTTCACTCTATCTGTATCTTTGGGGTAAATACCCAGTAGTGCAATTGCAGGGTCATAGGGAAGCTCTATTTTTAATTTCTTGAGGAATCTCCACTCTGTTCTCCAAAGAGGCTGCATCAACTTGCATTCCCACCAACAGTTTCTCCACATCCTCTCCAACACATGTTGTTTCCTGTCTTGCTAATTTTGGCCATTCTAACTGATGGTAAGGTGGTATCTCAATGCGGTTTTAATTTGCATCTCCCTGATGGCTAGTGATGATGAACATTTTTTTTATGTGTCTGGTAGCCATTTGTATGTCTTCATTGGAGAAGTGTCTGTCCATATCTTCTGCCCATTTTTTGATATGATTGTCTGTTTTGTGTGTGTTGAGTTTGAGGAGTTCTTTATAGATCCTGGATATCAACCTTTTGTCCATACTGTCATTTGCAAATATCTTCTCCCATTCTGTGGGTTGCCTTTTTGTTTTGTTGACTGTTTCCTTTGCTGTGCAGAAGCTTTTGATCTTGATGAAGTCCCAAAAGTTTATCTTTGCTTTTGCATGGAGGACCAGGGGAGATGGAGAAGAGAAGGGAGTTGAGGGAAATTGGAGGAAGAGGTGAACCATGAGAGACTATGGACTCTGAAAAACAATCTGAGGGTTTTGAAGGGGCGGGGGGTGGGAGGTTGGGGGTACCAGGTGGTGGGTATTAGAGGGCACGGATTGCATGGAGCACTGGGTGTGATGCAAAAATATGAATACTGTTGTGCTGAAAAAAGAAAAAAAAAGAAAAAAGAAAGAGAAAAATTAAAAAAAAAATAATGCTAAGAGACTAAAGAATCATGGTAAAATGCCAGGAATTCAATGTGCTGTATTTCCTAGTGCTGAAAATTTGCAGTTCTCATTGGTAATCTTGGCTGGATGTTCTTGCTAATCTTCTGAGGGAGGTGCCTGTTGCATTCATTCTCAAGTGTCTTTGCCCCAGACAGAATTGTACCACCCCTTGCCATGGCCAGGCTAAGTAATCTGTTCTGGTTTGCTCTGTGACCTTTGTTCCCTGGGGCTTTTCACACAGCTTTAGAGGACAAGAATGAAAATGGTGGCCTCCCAATTTCCAGCCTCAGAGGTGAAAGTTTGAGCCCTCCTTTTCAGTGAGTCCTTGCAGAAAGTGGTCACTTTTCTTTTTTTAAGAACAGTTTTTTAAAAATGTCATAACTTTATGTTAGTCACCATATAGTTCATTTTTAATTTTTTTAATTTAATTTTTAAATTTTTAAATTTTACTTTTTCAGTGTTCCAAAATTCATTGTTTATGCACCACACCCAGTGCTCCATGCAATATGTGACCTCTTAATAACCACCACCAGACTCACCCAATCCCCCACCCCTACCCTCTAAAACCCTCAGTTTGTTTCTCAGAGTCCACTATCTCTCATGGTTAGTTTTTGATGTAGTGATCACTTTTCTATTCATAGAGTTGCAGCTGTTCTTTTCCTAGATGTCCATTTGAGTTCGTAGGTGTTTGGAATGATTTGATTGCTATCTAGCTGAATTCTTGGAACCAGATGAAATTAAGGTTTCCTACTCCTCTGCTATCTTGGACTCTACCCGTGGAATACTTCTGTGAAAGGATATGATCATGAAAAACTAAAAAAAAAAAAAAAAATCAACATAATATAATTTAAAAAGAAAGAAAAAAATCTACAAAAATTAATTGAGACTGCAAAGTTTTTCAGCATAACAATTTACACTTTCAATAAGATTGAATGAGAAATTCATTGTTCCTCTTCCATCCAACGAGTGATGTAGCCAGACTTGATCAAAATGTTGCCAACCTAAAACCATGAAAGTAGTTGTCTCAACTTGCAACTATTGAGAAAACTGCATTATTTTCCTCTTATTGTAACCATTGCATAGTTACTGTGTCAGCAGATTTTCTGACTTGAAATTATACCTGTGCTCCTGGAATAAGCTGTATTTGTGATGTATTGTTTTTAGGATATTCATTTGATATTTAATATAACCTTTTGATAATTATTTTAAAATTATATAAAACATAAAGCTATTTGGATTTTTAATGGAAATTGGCCAACAACAATAATAGCACTTCTTATGTCATCTGTTCTGTTTTATGCATCAAAGTTATGTTAGTCTCATAACATGAGTAACTTTCTATTTCCTACTAAATTTGGAGGAGATTAAATAAGCCTAGAGTTAATGGTTCTTTTGTTTTGGAAAAATATTCAGACCTGCTAATGATCCAAGTGACACTCGGAGAAGTAGGAGAACTTGGATTTATTTTATGCTGGCGGACTCGGATGAGCTTGTGTTCAAAGTTATGGGCCTCAGGCAATGGGGTTATATGGCTTTTATAGGGGACTACTGGCAGTCAGGTTACAAGGACCATGCTGACTGCTGTTAGGTGGGTTTAAACTGTGAGGGCTGTATTAGGTAGGAACAGTAGTGCAGGGAGCCTGTGGCTGGAAGCCTGTTTACAGAAGCAGAAGTGGCTGGTAATTTCTTACTCCCAGTAGGGCTTCTGGTTATCTCTAGCTTATTGTTCATAACTTTCCATCTTCTGGGGCCTCCTGGCTGGGGCCTGCTGTGGGTAATTTTCTTCTTCACTTTGAGTTTTCAGAAGTCCCATAAAACAGATCCAGCCTTGTGACACTGGGGGTATATTGCTATATGTTTTGATTCTGAAGTCATTTAAAAATATTGTTTTAGGGCGCCTGAGTGGCTCAGTGGGTTAAGCTGCTGCCTTCGGCTCAGGTCATGATCTCAGGTCCTGGGATCGAGTCCCACATCGGGCTCTCTGCTCGGCAGGGAGCCTGCTTCCTCCTCTCTCTCTGCCTGCCTCTCTGCCTACTTGTGATCTCTCTCTGTCAAATAAATAAATAAAATCTTTAAAAAATATATTAAAAAAATATTGTTTTATTCAAGATTTTTCTTTCTTGGTTGAATTTTGGTAATTTATATTTTTCCCAAGAAATTTATCCATTGCATTTAGGTTTTAAAGTTATTGACTTACCATTCTTTTTTTAAATTTCTATTAATTTTTATTTTTATTATGTTGTGTTAGACACCACACAGTATATCATTAGTTTTTGATGTAGTGTTCCATGATTTATTGTTGTATATAAAATACCCAGTGCCCCACACAATCTGTGCCTTATTTAATACCCACCACTGGGTTCACCCATCCCCCAACCCACCTCCCTTCTAAAACCTTCAGTTTATTTCTCAGAATCCACAGTCTCTCATGGTTTGTCTCCCACTCTGATCTCCCCTCTTCACTTTTCCCTTCCTTCTCCTAACATCCTCCATGCTATTCCTTATGTTCCATAAATAAGTGAAATCATATTATAATTGACTTTCTCTGCTTGACTTATTTCACTCACCATAATCCCCTCCAGTCCCATCCATGTTGATACAAAAGCTGGGTATTCATCCTTTCTGATGGCTGAGTAATATTCCATTGTATATATGAACTATTATGAAATATTCATTGTATATATGAATATATATGAAGAATACATCTTTCTTATCTACTTGTCTGTTAAAGGCCATCTTAGCTCTTTCCACAGTTTGGGTATGTGGACATTGCTGCTATGAATGTTGGGATGTATATGGCCCTTCTTTTCACTAAATCTACACCCAGTAATACAAATTTCAGGTCTTAGGGTAGCTCTATTTTTAATTTTTTAAGGAATCTCCACACTATTTTCCAAAGTGGCTCCACCAACTTGCATAACCACCAACAGTGTAAGAGGGTTCCCCTTTCTCTACATCCTCTCCAACAATTTGTTGTTTCTTGTTTTGTAAATTTTTGCCATTCTAACTAGTGTAAGGTGGTATCTCAATGTGTTTTTGATTTGAATTTCCCTGTGGCTAATGATGGTAAACAGTTTTTCATGTGTCTTTAGCCATTTGTATGTTTTCTTTGGAGAAGTGTCTGTTTGTGTCTTCTGCCCAGTTTTTAACTTATTTGTTTTTTGGGTGTTGAGTTTGAGAAGTTCTTTATAAATCTTGGGTATCAGCCCTTTGTCTGTAGTGTCATTTGCATTCTTCCTGAAATAATGTCTTGTGTCATTAAATCTCTGTCATACTGTGTGTCACTCTATCTTAAAGATATTTACTCATGTAAACTGCCAGAGGTTTACTAATTTTATTAGTTTAATCAAAGAATCAGTTTTTTAAATTTATAAACACTATTACGTTTGCTGTATAAGTGTTCTACTTCACACATTTCTCCTTTTATCTTTATTATTTTCTTTATTCTATTTTCTTTGGGTTTATTTTGCTCTTATCTTAACTTTGTAACTCGAATGGTTAGTCTGTTCCTCCAACCAGGCTCTTTTCTCGATAAATGCATTTAAATCTATAATCTCCCTTTAAGAACTGTTGCAAGCCATACATTTTTATATATGTTTTTGTTGAAGCTTAGTTATAAATGCTTTGCAAATTTAATTTCTTTTGATTCTGTAACTTGAAATTATTTAGGAATGTGATTTGTAGAATCCAAACTCATGGGATGTTTGACTATGATTTTATGAATGATATCTTCTTATGCATATTATATTGTTATTGATTTCTTATTTTACTCTATGTGATCAGTGACTATAATCTGAGAAAAGTCCTTTAAAATAATTTTTTGTCATTTTCACCCAGTAGTTCTAAAAGATTTGCCCCCTCTATCTGAAGGCTTGTTTTTTTTTCATTTAAGAGCATAGATTGGAAATAACTTAAACTCATTTCATGGAGAAAACCCATGGGAAAAACACCAACTTACACCAGCCTATCACAGATCAAAGATATATCTTGGAAAGTCTGAGATAGCCACTTAAAGAATAATATACTAACGTATTGCTAAAAACTTGAAGGTGAGGAAGTGTCACATAAAACTGTTTGATTAATTATAAAAATGTAATTACAATAGAAGAAAAGTCAAGCAATAAATCAAATAGAAATCACATAGAAAAATAGTGGCTACCAACTCCAGAAATTATATAAATTATGTATTTAAATTATAGTGTATAAATTATATAAATGTAAATGGCCCAAACCATCCAAAGAAATATAAAAATTTTCATATTTCTTTTTTTGGGGGGGGGAGACTAAGATAAAAACTACATTTGAGGATGTAGCATGAAGAATGCAAAAAGACACCCCCTTGATTGGGGCCAAAAGAAAGCTGGTACAGGCATGCTACTACAGGACATAGGAGAGCTTAAGGGAAGAACTATTACCAGGAATAAGGAGGAAGTTTCATCCTGCTAAAATATTTAATCAACCTGGAAATTAAAATACTCCTGGACTTACATACATCCTGTAACATAGCTTTGAATACAAAGCAAAAGCTGACAATTAATGAAGGCACTAGAGAAATCCACAGCCAGAATTGGATGAATCACTGGTAGAAAAGACACACAGGAGTGAGGGAGTATGCAGGAAGTATTGATGAAATTCTAGAACCTAGGTGAGGTTTGGTGGGCTGAGGTCCAGAGCTGATGATCAAGAAAGAATTCTTGAAACATCTTTGGTGCAAAATGGTGGTTTATTAAAGCACAGGGACAGGACCCATGGGCAGGAATACCTGTTGCCCGGGGTTGTGAGGGATGGCAGGTTATGTACCGTGTGGTTGGGGGAAGGTGAGGGGAAGGGAGGTTCCAACAGAGTTTTCATATGCTAAAGAGGGCCTACAAGGTGCCAGGGTACCGGAGGCCTTGTGGCTTGATCAATGTTCTTTTGGTAAGTCATTCACATTTCTGCTATCAAGCGTCTTTGTTAGTGAGATTTGGGTTTAGAAGCAATTTAACTTTATTTAGGGCTGAGGAACTGAGTTATTTACCTCTGGAAATTTGTGCTATTGATAAGGTAACTTCTTTGTAGATCTCTAGGGCATTTGTAAACCTAGGGAGGCTCTGTCTTGCAGGATGTGATCTCTGCAAGTTAACTATTTACCTAGGCGAGCTGGTGGAGAGGGGTGCAAGGTGCCTGCTTTTGCCCTCAGCCAGCTTCCTGCTCCTTCATCATGACCATTTCAGGCATAGTAAATGAGGAGGGAGCAGGAGGCTGGCTGAGGACAAAGCAAAAGCTGGCGCCTTGCACCCCCTCTTCACCCTTTCCCCTCCATATGTGTAGCATTCCTCAGGCACCCCTGACCACCATAAAATGATAAATAGTTAACTTGCAGGGATCGCAATCCTGCAGAACAGGAATCTCCCTTGCTCTACAGATGTCCTAGAGACCTAAACAGGGAGATTACCTGAAGCCCTAATGTCTCCCTCCCACCATAAACTGGAGGAGACTGAGGTAGAAGGGAATGTAAATGATAGCCGGATCATAATACCCCACCAAGAATCTCCCAATTATCTTGATGTTAATGCCTGACCTAAAGACGACATTGATCAAGCCATAAGGGCAAGGACTCTCCCCGGCACCTAGTAGGCCCTCCCTAACATGTGAGAACTCTGTTGAAATCTCCCATCCCTTCACCACCCCCCCAACCATGGGGTATATAACATGCCTACCCTCACAACCCGGGGCAGCTGCATCTCCGCCTGCCCACGGGCCCTGTCCCCGTGCTCTAATAAATCACCTTTTGCACCAACGACGTCTTAAGAATTCTTTCTTTAGTCGTCGGCTCCGAACCTCCACACTCCACCGAACCTGACTTAGGTTTTGGGACTTCATCAGTAAACACAAGTAGGATAACATGAGATAAACCCAGGGATACAGCAAGTAAACATGAACATTTATCAACATCACACCAATTTTGTTTCAAATATTTCCTCTAAAATTTTTTTTGCTGTAATTTTTAAAAGTAAATCCCAGACATCATATTATTGCAAATGTAAGTAATTTAGAATGAAAATGAACAATACTTCTTAATTATAATCTATCAGCCCATGTTTCTGCTTTCTTATCTGTCTTAAAAATGTCTTTTTATGTTTGGTTTGTTCAAATGAGGATCCACAAATTTCCACACCTTTCATTTTGTTGGTATGTTTGTTATGTGTGGAGGTGTCCTATAAGGGGTAGGTCCATGGTTGTCTGTGATCTCTGCAGCTAGCACTGCACTTTGCAGGCAGGAAAACAGGAAATGAAGAAAATCAGCCCCTAGGCAGTTTGTCAGTGAGGGATGGTTGGCTTCAATTACACCTTATTTTCACAAGCAAGCACCAGGTCAGGGCTGGCCCTCTGCTGACAATTGGCAAACCAAGCACAGCTTGGCCATTCTGTAAGGAGACAGGCTGACCTAGAGGGGCTGATGGTACGTTATGATTTTGCAACTTGCTATAGAAAATAACTCTAGGGGCGCCTGGGTGGCTCAGTGGGTTAAGCCGCTGCCTTCAGCGCAGGTCATGATCTCAGGGTCCTGGGATCGAGTCCCGCATCGGGCTCTCTGCTCAGCAGGGAGCCTGCTTCCTTCTCTCTCTCTCTGTCTGCCTCTCAGTGTACTTGTGATTTCTCTCTGTCAACTAAATAAATAAAATATTAAAAAAAAAGAAAATAACTCTAAAAGTTATAAAATTAATACCTTCTTTTTCAAACTCTTTCTCTTGGCATGTATTTTCTTATTGTTTGGCCTTTATCCACCTGGCTTTGATCTTCTGCTGGTTCATCCATTATTGAATCAAATAAACTTTTTAGCACATTCTAAAAATCTATTTGTTTGAGAATTTTGCTCTAAGAAAACATGCTTGTGACTGGATTTTCATGTAAACAGGAGGTAAACAGTAATGTGTGTACTTTCAAGATAGTAGGCATATATATTTAGGTTTTCTTTGGGATTATTGTTAAATATAAATCAGAAGTTACTGTTTATACTGCATATGCTGATTAAAACCAAAAGATAGGCTTTCAGAAAAGTAAAAGAATATCATGCCTCTGAAAAAAATCTCACAAGTTAGAAAGAAGCCTGAACACCAAGGCTGTCACTTATCAGCAGAGACATTCTATGGTCTTTTCACTTTTACTTATCCCGGGGACAGCGTACACAGGGAGTCAGAATTAGTGGAATAAACTCTCCTGGAATCTGTGACCAAGAACCATGGATCTTGCATCAGACCTTCTGTAACCAATGTTGGCCCTTACCAACTCCTGGGGGTGAGCAGCTTCCGCCTCTCTTCCTTGGGCTCCAAGAGGGTAGAATAACAATAGTACCTGGGTGGTTTTTAAGGTCAAATTTTAGACAAACACTGAAGGAGCCTGAGCTGCCCTTTCATGTATTCAGAATCCAGTAAATGGTGGTTATCCTATGGTCAGTGCTGTTGTCAGAGCTGGTGCTCAGGAGAATGCACTCTAAGGCCTCTTGGAAATAGATGGCACAGGGTTTGAGAATCAAAGTTAGCAAAGAATTTCTCCCTTATCAACATTCAGGAGGATTTAATAGAGAAAATATGGAGGGTAAATTAATTCTTGACAATGTATATATTTAAAACAAATATTAAATGTTCTAGAAGATGCATTTTTCATACCTTTTATGTTTTCAACATAATCTGTCATGAGAAGGGACTTCAGTGCATGTGTGTGCATGTATGGGTGGCAGAAATAAAAAGCTAAATTAAATAAATATTTACATTGGTTATTATTGCATGGAAGGAATATAAATGAATTAAAGTTTAATTTGTACATTTTTATACATTTTATACATTTGCTCTGAAGAGCATGTGTTATATTTGTTTTAATAGAAATGTCCACAAATATTTTAACATTTATATTATACATAAATTTTGTGTTTGAATGAACTGTGTAGTTCTTGGTAAAACAGGGATATCTGGCAAAATGCACATCGTGGTCATTAGTTAATATCACTATTATCCCTAGTAGAATCATCACATCTTTTGATCTTTTCCTGCTAATTGATATTTAGATCTCAAACAAAACTGCATGTCTTTACAGTGTATAACATGATGATTTGATACCCACATGTGTTGTGAAGTGATTATATTAACACACCCCTTGCCTCACAGAGATTATGTGTGTGGTGAGAACACTTAAGATCTACTCTCTCAGCACACATCAAGAGTACATACAGCATTGCTAACTAGGGGACCAGGTTGTCCATCATACTCAGGACTGTCCATCATACACAGTGATTAAGTCATAGACCTCTGCTCTGTCCCATTACAGCTACTACATGAGCAGTTACCAACTCCTCACAACCCACAGCACCTCCCTGAGAACTAGGTGCTCACATTCCACGCAATGCCTCTCTAGATGCTTACAGCTCATTTCCCTTCAGAGCAAGTATATGGATGATTTCCAAACATATGGAGCCAGATTTCATTTGCATATATGCAAATTTTATAAATTACATAAAAATCTTTTAATTATATATGTTAATAATTTTTGGTTCATTATTCTCCTTCCTGAATTTAAATATGATTTTCTCTTTAAGAAGATTTTCACTGTGGAGACTTTTGATAAAAATTTCCCACTTTTTTCTTTTAATTTTCTGCAACAAATGCCTCTGGAATGTGTTTGCTTTTTTTCATATTTAAATATTTTTATAGTACATGCAACTCACAGAAAGAATTAATTCTATATCATTGTAATGATAATTAAGGTAGAAGTGTTTAAAGCATTTTTTTTGTGGAAAGAAATAATGTGCTCCATGGAGTTATTAGGGAATTGAGAGTCATGTGGGACAGACATATGTGGGAACACTACCTCCAGAGACCAGGGCAGATTCACAGGAGATGCTCAGAAGCTAGAAAATGTCTAATAAAAAATGAGAATTTGCCAGACTTCTAAAATATAATCTGGCAATGTATACAGCAAGCCTAGACTGACATATTTTGGAACACCTGTCTAGTATTGGACTCATCTATCAAAATTCTTTGGTAAACAACTTCCTTCCAGAATTTGGCAATCAGCAGTTTGACTGTGACTACAGAGGTGTCTCCAAAATTACAGCTACTATTATTAAAGAAGGTCCTCACAAAATAGGTTGCAGAGAGCATACTGCAGAGATCAGTTTTGTTTTCTTTATTTACTCCTGGGTTGTGTGTGCATCTTTTAAAAAAGCCGATTTGCATGGTCCTCCAGGATCTACCCATGAGTCAAAACTTTCTTCTTACCCAGGGTTCTCTGGAGAGCTGCCTTGACCTCCTTGTTCCGTAAGCTGTAGATGATGGGATTGAGCATGGATGTCACCACTGTGTAGAACAGAGCTAGGAGTTTATCTATTCCTGGTGAATGGCTGGCCTTGGGTCTCAAGTAGGTGACAGACCCAGAGCCATAGAAAAGCGTCACTACAAGCAGGTGGGAAGAACAGGTGGAAAGAGCTTTACGGCGGCCCTCAGGGGAGGGCATGATCAACACAGCAGCTAGGATCCTGCCATAGGAAGCAATGATTAGTAAAAATGGACTGGAAATGCAAAGAATGGCCACAACAAAAACTGCGGCCTCATTATGGGATGTATCACCACAGGCAAGAGCCAGGATAGGGGGAAGGTCACAGAAGAAGTGGTCTATTTCACAGGGGCCACAGAAGTTCAAGGAGAAAATGTAGTTGGTCTGGCCCAAGCCTACCATGCAACCCACTCCCCAGGAAACGACTGCCAACTGGGCACATACCCCACGGCTCATTCGTGTTGCATAGTGCAGTGGGGAGCATATGGCCATGTAGCGGTCAAAAGCCATGGCTGCCAAAAGACAGCACTCACTGATAGCAAATAACGTGAAGAAAAACATCTGTGTAGCACACCCCTCCCGGGAGATACCCCGGGCTTCACTCACGAGGCTCTGCAGCATCTTGGGTATGACTGAGCATGTGTAGCCAATCTCTAAGAGAGACAGGTTGGCCAGGAAGAAGTACATGGGTGTGTGGAGGACTGAGTTGGTCCAGATGGCAAGGGCTATAAGGGCATTTCCTGTGAGGGAGGATAAAAACATGAGGAGGATGAGGGTGAATAAAAGGAAACACTGTTCTCTGACCTCAGAGAACTTGGCAAACACGAAGTACTTGACAGACAGGCTGTTGTCTTGCCACGAGGAGCAGCTGAGGTTCATGACCTGGGGAAGAGGACAGCAAGGAAAATGCCGTTCAGCTATAAACGCAAATCTCTATATTGCTTTTAATGAGCTCTAGTAAGTCAGAGAGATACACTTCTTACCTGCAATTTTAAAATTCAAAACACACGTCTTCATGCCTTTACCAACCAAATCCTGTTCTGTGTTCACAAAGCCAGGGGATCCAATAAAAAATACACCTAGTCACCAAGTAAAATTGAAAACAAAACAAAACAAAAACATCAGCTCAATTCTATCTTCATTTCTTCCTTTAATCAATCATCAAATACTGCCAGACGAAGGTCCTCTCACACCTGTCCTTTTCTTCCTGTTGCTGTTGTCACTGAATTCATTCAGCAGGTGCTTATTGAACACAGAGTATTCTGCACTCACTGCTGTGGGTCCCGAGATTTCACAACAACAATAACAACAAAAACCCACAAAAAACACACCATTTCTCCCCAAATGAAACTTATTTAGTGAAAGAAAGCAGAAATTAAATGGGTATTCAATGAATAAAGAATGGCTCTAATACAAAGTATTAAAGCCAGATGTGTCCTGAGGACTGGGTGTTGGAAGGGGGCTTGGAGCATGGAGAAGCAGGAACCCAGGTGTGAGGATCCCCACACCCACTCACACCATGCCTATACTGCATGCTGATTTCACTGATCAAGATGACAAGCTTCTTTTTTATTTATTTATTTATTTATTTATTTATTTGACAGACAGATCACAAGTAGGCAGAGAGGCAGGCAGAGAGAGAGAGAGAGGAGGAAGCAGGCTCCCCACTGAGCAGAGAGCCCCATGCGGGGCTCGATCCCAGGACCCTGAGACCATGACCCGAGCCGAAAGCAGAGGCTTTAACCCACTGAGCCACCCAGGCGCCCCAATGACAAGCTTCTTTACCTTTAATACTTCTCATATGCCAGCCTTTCCCTACCATGGGGTTCTTTGCTAAATGGAAATTACCATAGTCTTAAAGTTCAAATTCAAATGTATTCATGTAATTCATGAAAATCCATGGATTGACTCACTGATTATTGATGAAACTTTGATCTTACCCCTTAATAAAGAACTTCATGTTACAGTATTTCCAACTATACACACACTAGCAGCCTCCAGAGTATGTCATGCTTGCACAGATTTCCTTCTCTTTGTGCTCTTTTTCTTGCAGGGACTTGACATCTGCCTCCCTGATTGTCCACCCAGTCACCTGCCCAGTGCACTCAGATTGCAGGATGGCATCTTCTCCTCCCTGGAAATGTCTTCCCCATGTCTGCTCTGCCTTGTCCCCATACTATGTGTGGGTATGCCCCCAGTGTGTTCCCACAATTTGGTAACCTCCATGAGCACACTCACACCTCTCAAGGACAATCAATTGCTCATTTCTTCCTGATCATAGCCTCAGACACAGACACAGAAATCAGAATTGCATTTTTTACCTTTTCTTACCATTATACCCACCACCATTACCAGTGAGTAAGTTCTCTTGTAACAAGGAAATGCTGGAATGCTAAGCTTTACCCTGGCTGCTGGAACACCTGCCCAGGGATACCGAGGATATTTTCTGGAGGGAAATAAGGCAATTTTACTGGCTCAGCTTCACGTGCTGCCTTGCCCAGCCCTCAGAGCCAAGACAAGCTCTCAGTATGCCATTCTGGTTTGGAAATAACCCAGCATAAGTGATTGATTCATTTTGGGTCATTGCCACATGGTTAGAAATATTCCTTGACTGACTCAGCCTCTTCTGAATCTCTGTTTCCATAACAAAATGTTTCTTTTCTTCCTATCAACCAAAGGAAAACATGTTCTATGTTACTAGATATTGTATCTGAAACACTTAGAAGAGTGCCTGGGGTACAAGAGACATTAAGTAAATATTAATCCTCATTATTATGAAATTTTCATTTCTGAATCTCTTAATAGGAGACAGCATTTATTTAAATGGCTCATTATGGATTATAGAGATGTTTACCCACTGCTTTCAACAATTTCCCTGCAGTCACTGCATGGAGGACCTGATAACAAGGTGATGCCTTAACATGGCACAGCAGAGACTATTTTATCATTTGATTGGACTCGGGTATGCTAGAGAATCCAGATATCTCCTTCCCCAACAGTAACAGATATTTCCTTTGAAATAATTAATTTAGAACAACTCATAGGAATCTTATGATAGGAATACTGGTAAACTGAGTAAGTTATACTCTTCAGAGTAGGAAGAAAACCACTGATTAAAGTTGTGGTCAGCAGTGAAGAATGCTTCCAGTTTGTCTATCCATGTCCCCATTGTAATCCACTGTCTTCTACAGCCCTCATTTCTTAAGATGGCCACTGTACCACGTACCTGTAATCATATCATTTGAGGGAAAAACTAGCTGGTTGTTGCTTCTGATGAGCCACTCCTTGATTTTCTCTGCACTCTCCTCCTACCTTACAGCCTCTCCCACTCCAGATAATGAAAGTCTGCTAGTCCTCTAAGAGTGTGTACCCAGAAGCTTTTGTGGTAGTCAGGGCCACATATGGTCTCAGGAAGCCTGTATGTCTCATGGGAGAGCATCACATCCCTCAAGCCATACCCACAAAGCTCCCCACTCCCCCCCCCCCAAAAAACCGTGGAAGGCTGGGCCAATCACACGGTGATATAGTTGAGCCCTCCTCCTTCTTAGCTAACAGTGGAGTATGAACATGTTATATTTTAATTCTTCTTGTTCTGGATCTGTACCCTCCCTTTCCCCCTCCCACAGGAGGCACATTTCCTTCTCACTGGAGAGTGTCAGGAAGTTTGATTCTGTCTCTTAGGAATTGCCATGGGCAGGTCTTTCTCTGTTGGTGAATGCTAACATTTAGGGCAACAGAAGTAAATGTAAAGGACTGAAAACTCAATAGTTAAATATAATGAATATCTTATATTACAGGTAACTGCTATTACAGTCTTTGTACAGAGTATGGTATCAATACAATAAAATGCATTGTTGCATCCAAATATTTGGTGACCCTATTAATATGAAAGCTTCAGATTTTATATTTGTTGTCTGATTAAACAAAGGAAATTTATTGCACAATTTATGAGTTGTATCAAGACATACAGTTATGAAAAGTACATCAGTAACTTTCATGTCATATTATATTGATGCAATTATTATTTATTATTATTATAAAAGACTCAAGTAATAAGTCATAACAATCTTTTAATAAGTCATAATAATCTTTTAGTTACACATGAGTTTGATAAAGTACCTACTGTTTTCTATCAACACTAATAATAAAATGGTCAAAAGTCAAGGGTATATATTAAGACAGAGGAAAAAACTATAAGTCACTGAATGCTTATTATTTAAGTGATATAAAACAGTGAGTAAGGTACTATATACTCATTATTGTCATGCTACAAAGATGAAGGGGAGAGAATAAAGAAGCAGAAAGTGTTATTTAGGTAAAAAATTCCCCTTATTGCTATCCCTTCAAATGAAATGTGTACAATAACTTCTTTGGAACTCCACATAAAGAGCTTATTGTTCCAACTGTATATATTCTGGCTTATATTTTTAGCTTTTAGTACTCCTGAAATAGAGCCTGAATGCTTGAATATGATTTATTTTATTGTGTTATGTTAGTCACCATACAGTACATCATCAATTTTTTCTTCAGTGTTCCAAGATTCATTGTTTACATGTAACACCCAGTGCTCCATGAAACCTGTGCTCTCCTTAATACCCATCACTAGGCTCATTCATTCCCCCACCCCTCTCCCCTCTAAAACCTTTAGTTTGTTTCTCAGAGTCCACAGTTTCTTGTGGTTTGTCTCCCCCTCCAATTTCCCCAAATTCACTTTTCCCTTCTTTGGCCTAACATCCTCCATGCTATTCCTTATGTTCCACAAATAAGTGAAACCATATGATAATTGACTTTCTCTGCTTGACTTATTTCACCCAGCATAATCCCCTCCAGTCCCATCTATATTGATGCAAAAATTGGGAGGTCATCATTTCTGGTGGCTGAGTAATATGCCATTGTATATATAGACCATATCTTCTTTATCCATTCACCTGTTGAAAGGCATCTTGTCTCTTTCTACAAGAAAACATTGTGAACATTGCTGCTATGAACATTGGGGTAGAGATGGCCCTTCTTTTCACTGCATCTGTATCTTGGGGGTAAATATGCAGTAGTGCAATTGCCAGGTCATAAGGTAGCTCTATTTTTAATTTTTGAGGAATCTCCACACTGTTTTCCAAAGTGACTTCACCAACTTGCATTCTCATCAACAGTGTAAGAGGAGTCCCCTTTCTGCACATACTTTCCAATGTTTGTTGTTTCTTCCCTTATCAATTTTTTCCTATTCTAACTGGTGTAAGGTGGTATCTCAATATGTTTTTTTTAAACAATTTTTATTTGTTAATTTATTTTATATCTTTTCAGTGTAACAGTATTCATTGTTTTTGCACCACACCTAGTATTTTGATTTGAACTTCCCTGATGGCTATTGATGATGAACATTTTCTCATGTGTCTGTTAGCCATTTGTATGTCTTCATTGGAGAAATATCTGTTCATGGCTTCTGCCCATTTTTTGACTTGATTATTTGTTTTTTTGGGTGTTGAGTTTGAGGAGTTCTTTATAGAACTTGGATATCAGCCCTTTGTCTAGTTATTCTAGTCTGAAGATATTCATTTGCAAATATCTTCTCCCATTCTTTGGTTTGCCTCTTTGTTTTGCTGATTGTTTCCTTTGCTGTGCAGAAGCTTTTGATCTTGATGAAGTCCCAAAAGTCCATTTTTGCTTTTGTTTTCCTTGCCTTTGGAGATGTGTCTTGGAAGAAGTTGCTGTAGTCAATGTCGAAGAGAATACTGCCTATATTCTCCTCCAGGGTTTGGATAGATTCCTGTCTCACATTGAGGTCTTTCTTCCATTTTGAGTTTATCTTTATGTATGGTGTGTAAGAATGGTCTAGTTTCATTTTTCTGTATATAGCTGTCCAATTTCCCCAGCACCATTTATTGAAGAGACTGTCTTTTTTCCATTGGATATTTTTTTTCCTGCTTTGGTGAAGGTTATTTGACCATAGAGTTGAGGGTCCATATATGGGCTCTCTACTCTGTTCTCCTGGTCTATGTGTCTGTTTTTTGTGCCAGTACAATGCTGTCTTGGTGATCACAGCTTTGTAATAAACCTTGAAATCAGGCCAATTGATGCCCCAGCTTTGTTTTTCTCTTTCAATATTTCTTGGTGGGCCCATGGGGTTCAAAAATAATCACATTACTAAGATTTATCATCAGTGAGATCTCTGGAGAGATCTAATGATACTTATCTATATCTTTATTTCCTTTAATGTTATATGAACACCTTGGTTTCTACTTTAAATCATGTTCTATTGCATTTACTGATCTAATTTGCGAAAAAGTTGATAAAATTTTCAACTTTTATAAATAAATTTTTTTCTTAGAAAACAAATCAGTATTCCTTGTCTTCAAGAGAGGGAAATAATTAAGATATTTCTGTTAAAATGCAAAGGAGTTCTGCTTGATTTACAAAGATGAAGTGCTTACATCTTTTTGGAATTAGAGAAACTTAGATTTCTGTCTATGTTGCTTGAAATTATAGGAATTTTAAAAATTTTAAAACAAAGCAAGACTGGGGTACTTGGGTGGCTCAGTGGGTTAAGTCTCTGCCTTCGGCTCAGGTCATGGTCTCGGAGTCCTGAGATCAAGCCCTGCATTGGGCTCTCTGCTCAGCAGGGAGCCTGTTTTCTCCTTTCTCTCTGCCTGCCTCTCTGCCTACTTGTGATCTCTCTCTCTGTCAAATAAATAAATAAAATCTTTAAAAAAATAAAAAGCAACACAAGACTGATTATTGGCAACAAGGCAACTTACAAAGAAAATATGCCTCACTTACCAAAATTAAAGCCTAAACTAAAGCAAATATCCTGACTATATTATTAACAGGAGACCTCCATTGTTTTACTACTAGTAGTACTATAAAGGCAGTGTTTCATATAATTACAAAATAGAAATTATGTGAATACAAGAAACTTACCCCCTCCCTCAAAAGAAAAACCTAATGTTATCTCAAAACTGTTCTGTGTGGCCTGGAGCAACTCAAAACCACTCTTAGACATTTTACATATGAATGACAGAAACAGTTCGCTTTAGGTACTGACCACGGGGTGGCAGAGCGAATCTCAGGCTCTCAGGACAGTGCTGGATGTCAGTTTGTCTCCTGGGTTTGTCTCCTCCAGCATTTGCAACAGTTTTCTAAATGTCTGGTTCCTTCCCCAAAATATCTATAAAATATCTATTTCACCCCATGAATCTTACCTGAACTGTGGTTAAAATAATAAGCGAGGAAGAAAGAGATGAACATCAATAATGAGAAGTACTGGGAAGTTCCTAGGTACTTGTTTTTCTCTGAAATTTGTAGTTAGAGTAGAACTAGACAAACTTATCTTCTGCCCATAATTGTTCATTTGGAAAGAAAAGCTGACTTGGTACAGGTCAAATTTCCATGATCTGGTCACTCTCAGAAGTCAGAACCAAAAAGGGACGGGGCTTCAAAAAGAAGGTTCCCCTTTATCTGCACCTTCACCAACATCTGTTGTTTCTTGCCTTGTTAATTTTTGCCTTTCTGACTTGTGTGAGGTGGTATCTCATTGTGGTTTTGATTTTTATTTTCCTGATGCTGAGTGATGTTGAGTATCTTTTCATGTATCTGTTAGCCATTTGTATGCCTTCTTTGGAGAAGTGTCTGTTCATGTCTTCTGCCCATTTTTTGATGTGGTCATTTGCTTTTTGGTGTTGAGTTTGAGAAGTTCTTTATAGATCTTGGATACCAACCCTTTATCTGTAATGTCATTTGCAAATATCATCTCCCATTCCATAAGTTGCCTTTTATTTTTGTCTTTCCTTTGCTGTGCAAAAGCCTTTTATCTTTTTTTAACTGTATTTTATTTTTCCAATGAATCTTGGAACACTGAAAAAATAAAATAAAGTTAAAAAAAAAACCCAAAAGCCTTTTATCTTGATGAAGTCCCAATAGTTTATTTTTGCTTTTGTTTCCCTTGCCTTTAGAGACATGTCTAGCAAGAAGTTACTATGGCCAAGATCAAAGAGGTTGCTGCCTGTGTTCTTTTCTGAAACATCTGAACATCTTTTTGTATATTGGTCATTTCAGTATCAATTTTGCAAAGCTCTTCAGGGGACATTTTTCTATTAGGTCTTCTGTCTTTTTCTTCTTGACTTATAGGTAGTCTTCATATATTCTGGTCTAACTTTTTGATGTATTAAAAACATCTTATCCCACTCTATGGTTTGACTTTTCACTTCCATAATAGTATCTTCTGATTAACAGAAGTTTCTAGACTAATGAGATCCTATCTGTCAGTCACTTAGTGTAAAGTTCATGAATAAATAGCTACTTTTGCATTATTATTTTTTAAACTTTGTCAACCCCAAGATCATGGACACATTCTACAGGATTATTTTCCCAGATGGTTTAATGTTTTGCCATTCAAATTTATGGTATCTAAAGCCTAGAGGAATAATTCTTGAAAGAAAAGTGTCAATATTTTTTAGGGACACCCAATCAACAAAGTGCCATTTATTTTGTTAAAATATTGCCCCTTGCCCTCTTTGATGCTAAATTTCTTACAAATCTAATGTCCAGATTCATGTAGGTCTGTTTATAGATTCTCTATTGTGTTTCATTGTTCTCCTTGTCTATTCCTGTACCACAAGGTACTTTAATTACTGTCTCTTTATAATAAATCTTGATATCAAGTATTCTAACACCTCCAACTTTGTTCAAGAGGGTAAAGTTGCAAGCCTGCCTTCCTCATGAACATAATCCAAAATTCTAAGGTAATTATTAATGTTTTTAATCTAACAATTTATAAAAAAAGGAAAACAGATTATAATGAAGTTGATTTTACTTTAGGAATTCAAAGCTCTTGAATGTTAAAAAGTCAATCAATATAATATATATTAGCAAAAACAAAAAAAGAATATCATATAATCATTCCAATAGATATAAGAAAACTTTGATAAAATATAGCATAATTTAAATTAACATAAAGTGATCAGCATTCTCGCAATAGAAGAGAACTTTCTTCATCTGATACAGGATAGAAGTAAAAGTCCTATAACAGGAGAAGGTCACCCTTATGCTTTAAAAAATCCAAGAAAATTGAGACAAGATGGTGGGGAAGTAGGAGGAGGCGCCGTTTCAACCTGTACTATAAATTGAGCTGATTACATACCAAAGAACTCCCATCACCCATGAAACCAGCCTGAGATCAGAATTATACACGTCTGGATCTCTACAGGGGCAGAAGACACCAGTGGGCAGGTAAAGCACAGTGGGAACATCAGACTGATATCAGAGGATAAACAAAAGGGGGAGGGAGCCACCAGAGGCAATCGATTGGAAAGTAATACCCCTAATACGAGAGTGTCCTGCATCTGGGGACCAACATTAACTTGGAGACTAGTTGAAAGCACTCAAAAAGAGCAAAGGATCATGGTGGGGGGAATTGTGGGAATGGGATGGCTAGGGACAGGGGCTAATTCCCCAGACCCAGGACAGCCTCCCTGGTGCTGAGACAGAGAGAGTGCGGTGGAGAAACCAGGTCTTGGTCCCTGAGCTGCTAGTGTGCCCAAGAATGCATGCAGTCTGGCTCCTGTGAGGGGCTGGGAGCCTCGCCAGATGGCAGAATGCCGAGCCATGCTAACAGAGCCTGAGATGCGCGCCCCTCACCCTTTCTTGAGAGAGGGGCACGAAGGCCCAGCCAGGCACTCTTAGACTCATGCCATTCTGTCAGAGCCTGAGATGCATGCACACCCCAAACCCTCCCCTGAGAGAGGTGTGCGAAGGCCCAGCCTGGTGCTCTCGGACTTGGGCCCTGCTATCAGACACTGAGACCTGCGTGTGTAACCCACACCCTCCTCTGAGAGAGGTCTGCGCAAGCCTGGGGCTCTTAGACCCAGAAAGACCAGGCACTCCCAGCCTGGTCCAGCAGGAAAATCTCAGTGTGTGATCGCTGCTTGGAACCTCTCTGGTGGTCTGGAGCTGCCCAGACAGGCGCCACTGACATGGTTTTGGGTACAAGCAGAAGATCCTGCATCCCCAGGGACTGCAACTCAGAACCTGCTCTGCCAGCAGCCCAGGGAGAATTTGTATGAGCTCTGCAGCACACACAGGGGACCAGACTGAGGCTTCTCTCTGAGAGGGAGGTCAGGGTGCAGTTTGCTTTCCTCTAAACCTACAAAAACCATCAAAAGCAGTCAAGGCAAGAGGAAAAAAAAAAAGTGAACAAATATAAAAACCTCCAGAGAACAAAAGCCTGAAAAAAACCAGTTTCCTCAGAACCCACCCCCTTGAGGGGGGCAGGAGGACTTAACTCAGGGAACATCCTTGACTGAAACCCAAGTAGCAGGCCCATCCCCCAGAAAACCAACCAGGAAAGAAAAAAAAAAAAAAGACTACAAGAAAAAAAAAAAAAAGGAAAAATAAAGACTACAGAAAGGGAAATTAGAGAATCGATTCCATTTACTATAGCACCTGTGTTTTTCTTTTGCATTTCTATTCCTTTAATTTTTTAAAATTTTAGTTTAGTTTAGTCTAGTTTATTCCTTCTTTATTTTTATATTCTAATATTCATATAGAGTTAAACTTCAAGTTAATCCCCTTTCCCCAATCAATGCTACCCCTATAGGTAAACCAATTTTTAATCCCCCTTTATCTTAGGAAAGTTGAGTCTTTTAACAAAGATATCAAGATACATCCAGGAAGAATTAAAACAACCTTTCTCGGCCACACTGAGAATTTATAACCACTCTCCCATTTTCTTCTTCTGCCAGTGTTTCTGTGTTTTTGTGTTTGTCCTGATAGTATATAAATCTTATACTTGGGTTTTTTTTTGACGAGGTTCTTCCTTTATTTGCTTATATATATATATTTTTTTATCTTGTCATATACTTTTATCAGTCTTTTTGTTTGTCTGTTTTTGTTTGTATATGTCATAAATTTACTTTGGGGCCCATTTGGGCTGAACCTTCTCTTTTATCTTCCCTTTTTTCCCTCTCTGTCTCTCTCTTTCTCTCTTTTCTTTTTCTTTTCTTTTTTCTCTTGTTTGGATGGGGAACCTTGACTGCTCAGAAGTGTCCAGGGTGCACCTTGACTGCACATGGTCAATACATCCAGCTACATCCGTTCAGTCACCTCTCACCAAAATTACTAGGAGGAGGAATGCCTAACAGAAGAAAAATACAGAGGATGGGCCTTCTGCAACAGAGCTAACAGTTATTAACATAGACAATATGTCGGAAAGAGAATTCAGGCTAACAATTATCCAGGCAATAGCTAGGTTGGAGAAAGCCGTGAATGACCAAATGGAATTGATTAGGGTAGAACTGAAAGCAACCAAGGATGATGTTCACAATGTTAGGGCAGAGCTGAAAGCCACCAGAGATGAGGTTCACAAGGCCCTCAATGAATTCCAATCTAATCTAAATTCTCTCAAAGCTAGGGTAACTGAGACAGAAGATAGAATTTGTGATCTAGAGGACAAACAGATAGAAAGGATCAAGAGGAAGCCTGGAACAAACAGCTTAGAAGCCACAAAAACAGAATCAGGGAAATAACTGATGCCATGAAGCGTTCCAATGTAAGAATTATTGGAATCCCTGAAGGGGAGGAGAAAGAAAGAAGTCTAGAAGATATAGTGGAACAAGTTCTTCATGAAAATTTTTCCAGTCTCGTGAATGGAACCAGCGTTCATGTACTAGATGCCAAACGGTCTCCACCCAAGATTATGCATTCCAAAAAAAACATCAAGGCACCTATAGTCAAATAGAGGAATCATAACTATATATACAATCTCTTGAAAACCGCTAGGACAAAGAGGCTTCTTACTTACAGAGGAAAGCCCATCAGAATAACGTCAGACCTGTCCACAGAGAAATGGCAAGCCAGAAAGGACTGGAAAGATATATTCAGGGCACTAAATGAAAAGAACATGCAGCCAAGAGTATTTTATCCAGCAAGACTGACATTCAAAATGGATGGAGAGATAAAGAGTTTCAAGACCGGCAAGGCTTAAAAGACTATGCAACCGCCAAGCCGACACTGCAGGAAATATTAAGGGGGGTTCTATAAAAGAGGAAAAATCCTAAGAATAGCATTGAACAGAAATATAGAGACAATCTACAGAAAGAAAGACTTCAAAGGCAACACGATGTCAATAAAAATGTATCTATCAATAATCACTCTCAATGTGAATGGCCTATATGGTGCATAAAATGACACAGGGTTGCAGATTGGATAAAACGACAGGACCCATCCATATGTTGTCTACAAGAGACCCATTTTGAACCTAAGGATACACTCAGACTAAAAGTGAAGGGTTGGAGAAGAATCTTTCATGCCAATGGGCCTCAAAAGAAGGCCGGGGTAGTGATTCCCATATCAGATAAATTAGGTATTAAGCTAAAGATTGTAGTCAGAGATACAGAAGGACACTACATCATTCTCAAAGGGACTATCCACCAAGATGATCTAACAATTGTAAATATCTATGCCCCCAATATGGGAGCAGCCAATTACATAAGAAAACTGTTAATCAAGATAAAGAGTCATATTGATATGAATACATTAATAGTATGATATCTTAACACACCACTCTCAGAAATAGATCATTGAAGCAGAAAATCAATAAAGAAACAAGAGCATTGAATGACACATTGGACCAGATGGACCTCATAGATATATACAGAACATTCCACTCTAAAACAACAGAATACTCATTCTTCTCAAGTGCACATGGAATCTTCTCAAGAATAGACCACATACTGGGTCACAAAACAGGACTCAACCAACACCAAAAGACTGAGATTATTCCCTGCACATTCTCAGATCACAATGTTTTAAAACTGGAGCTTAATCACAAGGAAAAGTTTGGAAGGAACTCGAACACCTGGATACTAAAGACCACCTTGCTTAAGAATGCATGGATCAACCAGGAGATTAAAGAATAACTGAAACAATTAATGGAAACCAATGAGAATAAAGACACTTTGGTCCAAAATATGGGATACAACAAAGGCGGTCTTAAGGGGGAAATACATAGCTATCCAAGCCTCCCTCAAAAAAAAAATGGAAAAAATCCAGAAAACACGAGCTGTCTCTACACCTTAAAGAACTGGAGAATCAACAACAAATCAAACCAACTCCACCCATAAGTAGGAAAATAATTAAGATTAGAGCAGAAACCAGAGATACAGTAGAACGTATCACTGAAACTGGAAGCTGGTTTTTTGAAAGAATCAATAAGATCGATAAACGATAGGTCACAAATCCAAAAGAAAAGAGAGAAACTAAATTAATGAAATTATGAATGAAAAGAAAGAGATCACAACTAACATCAAGGAAGTAGAAACAATCATCAGAAGTTATGATCAACAGTTATATGCCAATAAGCTAAGCAACCTAGATGAAATGAATGCATTCCTGGAAAACTATAAAATTCCAAAATTTAACCAGGAAGAAACTGACAACCTGAATAGATCGATATCTAGTAATGAGATTGAAGCAGTGATCAAAAACCTCTCAAAAAACAAGAGCCCAGGACCTAACAGATTCCCTGGGGAATTCTACAAAACTTTCAAAGAAGAAATAACACCCATTCTCCTGAAGCTGTTTCAAAAAATTGAAGCAGAAGGAAAACTTTCAGACTCTTTCTATGAAGCCAGCATTACCCTGATCCCCAAACCAGGCAAAGACCCTACCATAAAGGAGAATTTGAGACCAATATCCCTGATGAATATGGATGCTAAGATTCTCAACAAGATCCTAGCAAACAGGATCCAATGGCACATTAAAAAGATTATCCACCATGACCAGGTGGGATTCATCCCTGGGCTACAAGGATGGTTCAACATTCGCAAATCAATCAATGTGATACAACAAATTAATAACAGAAGAGAGAAGAACCACATGTTCCTCTCAATTGATGCAGAAAAAGCATTTGACAAAATCCAGCATCCATTCCTGATTAAAACACTTCAAAGTATAGGGATAGAGGGAACATTCCTGAACTACATAAAATCTATCTATGAAAGACCCACAGCAAATATCATCCTCAATGGGAAAAAGCTTACAGGCTTCCTGTTGAGATCAGGAACACAACGAGGATGGCCACTTTCACCACTCTTGTTCAACATAATATTAGAAGTCTTAGCAACAGCAATCAGACAACAAAGAGAAATAAAAGGTATCCATATTGGTAATGAAGAAGTCAAACTCTCTTTCTTCGTAGATGACATGATTCTTTATATGGAAAAACCAAAAGACTCCACCCCCAAACTACTAGAACTCATACAGCAATTCAGCTATGTGGCAGGATACAAAGTCAATGTACAGAAATCAGTGGCTTTCTTATACACTAACAATGAAAATACAGAAAGCGAAATTAGAGAATTGATTCCATTTACTATTGCACCAAGAAACACAAGATACCTGGGAATAAACCTAACCAAAGAGGTAAAGGATCTGTACTCGAGGAACTAGAGAACACTCATGAAAGAAACTGAAGAAGACACAAAAAGATGGAAGACCATTCCATGCTCTTGGAGCGGAAGAATAAACATTGTTAAAATGTCTATACTGCCTAGAGCAATCTACACTTTTATTGCCATTCAGATCAAAATTCCACCAGTATTCTTCAAAGAGCTGGAGCAAATAATCCTAAAATTGGTATGGAATCAGAAGAGACCCCGAATCGCTAAGGAAATGTTGAAAAACAAAAATGAAACTGGGGGCATCACGCTACCTGATTTCAAGATTTACTAGAAAGCTGTGATTACCAAGACAGCATGGTACTGGCATAAAAACAGACACATAGACCAGTGGAATAGAGTAGAGAGCCCAGATACGGACCCTCAACTCTATGGTCAAATAATCTTCAACAAAACAGGAAAAAATATACAGTGGTAAAAAGTCTCTTTAATAAATGGTGCTGAGAAAACTGGGCAGCTATAAGTAGAAGAATGAAACTCAACCATTCTCTTACACCATACACAAAGAGAAACTCTAAATGGATAAAAGACCTGAACGTGAGATGGGAATCTATCAGAATCCTAGAGGAGAGCATAGGCAGTAACCTCTTTGATATCAGCCACAGCAACTTCTTTCAAGTTATGTCTCCAAAGGCAAAGGAAACAAAAGCGAAAATGAACTTTTGAGACTTCATTAAGATCAAAAGCTTCTGCGTTGCAATGGAAACAGTCAAGAAAACAAAGAGGCAACCCAGGGAATGGGAGAAGATATTTGCAAATGACAGTACAGACAAAAGGTTGATATCCAGGATCTAAAAAGTTCTTCTCAAATTCAACACACATAAAACAGATAATCATGTCAAAAAATGGGCAGAAGACATGAACAGACACTTTTCCAATGAAGATGTACAAATGGCTATCAGATACATGAAAAAAAGTTCATCATCACTAGCCATCAGGGAGATGCATATTAAAACCACATTGAGATACCACCTTACCATCAGTTAGAATGGCCAAAATTATAAAGACAGGAAAAAACGTGTGTTGGAGAGGATGTGGAGAAAGGCAAACCCTCTTACACTGTTGGTGGGAATGCAAGTTGTTGCAGCCACTTTGGAGAAAACTGTGGGAATTCCTGAGGAAATTAAAAATAGAGCTGCCCTATGACCCTGCAATTGCACTACTGGGTATTTACCCCAAAGATACAGATAGAGTGAAAAGAAGGGCCACTTGTACCCCAATGTTGATAGCAGCAATGGCCACGGTCACCAAACTGTGGAAAGAACCAAGATGCCCTTCAACGGACAAATGGATAAGGAAGATGTGGTCCATATACACTATGGAGTATGATGCCTCCATCAGAAAGGATGAATACCCAACTTTTGTAGCAACATGGACGGGACAAGAAGAGATTATGCTGAGTGAAATAAGTCAAGCAGAGAGAGTCAATTATCATATGGTTTCACTTATTTGTGGAGCATAACAAATAGCATGGAGGACATGGGGAGATGGAGAGGAGAAGGGAGTTGGGGGAAATTGGAAGGGGAGGGGAACCATGAGAGACTATGGACTCTTTAAAACAATCTGAGGGTTTTGAAGGGACAGGGGTGGGAGGTTGGGGGAACCAGGTGTTGGGTATTAAGAGGGCACATATTGTATGAAGCACTGGGTGTGGTTCAATAACAATAAATTCTGTTACACTGTAAAGAAATTAAAAGAAAGTAAATGACAAGGAAAATAGAAAAAGAACCCAGCACAATGAACCCCAAGTATAAGATTTATATACTACCAGAACAAAAACAAACACACAGAAATCCTTACAGAAGAAAATGTTTGGAGGGTGATTATAAATTCTCATTGTGGGTGAGAAAGTGTATTTTGACTCTCCCTTGTTGTATCTTGATATCTTTATTAATGGACTCAACTTTTCTGAGATAAAGGGGGATTTAAACTGGTTTATACATAAGGGTATTATTGACTCAGAAAAGAGGATTACCTTGAAGTTTATCTCTATATGAATATTAAAAATTGTAAAGCAAAAAGATAAACAGAGGTATATGTATCAAAGTTCAAGTTAAAAGGTTATTATGGAATTTGTTATGCTGAACCTGTCATTGTGATGGTAGATAAGTTAAAAAGTATAAAAAATTAAAAAGAACAAGAATAGTGGGATTGAATTAAAATTAAAAGTTGTACCTCTGAAGTATATAGGCTTTAGGGCAATACCAGGAGCTTATATCTTCTTTTCCTCTGATACTGGGGTTTTACAGTTTTCTGCGGACCCTGTGGTGGTTGTCCTCTTGCTTTTTGTTGTTGTTTCTGTTTTTGTTTTTGGCTGGCTTTCTGGGGGAGGGGCCTGCCATGTGTTTTTTCAGAGAGTCTTGCTAGAGTTGAGTCCTCCTGGCCCCTATTAAGGGGCTTTGCTCTGAGAAAATCAGTTTTTCAGACTTTTGTTCTCTGGAGGTTTTTTCCCCCCTTTTCCCTCCCTTGGCAGCTTTTGGTAGTTCTTCAGAGGTTTAGTGTAAAGCGAACTGCACTCAGACCTCTGTCCCAGTGAGAAACCTCAGTCTGTTCCCCTCTGAGTGCTCCAGAGCACATAAACACTAGAGCATTTCCCACCAGCAGAGCACGACCCCAGCCACAGTCTCAGGCATTGCAGGAGCTCCAGATTCTACCCTGGTGCTACCAAAACCATGAGAAGTACTAGTTCAGAGAGCTGGCTTCCAGTGCTGCCTCCACTGTGGCTGTTTGGGAAGGTCCAGAACACCAGAGAGGTCCTAACTGGAGAGAGCACGCTGAAATTTTCACGCTGGCCAAGGCTCGGAGTGTTCAGACTCTCGCGGGTCCTAGAAAGCACCAGCTAGCACCTGCACGGACCTCTCTCAGGGAAGGGGGTGGAGCACGACTCAGACCCCAGTCCCACAGCAAGTGTGCAGGGTGCAAAAGGCTGTGGTTCAAGGCAGTGCCAGCTGGCATCCACACGAGAAGCTCTCATGCACACCAGTGACTCAGGGACGAAGGGTTAGGGTTAGGGGTTAGGGTTAGGGGTTAGGGTTAGGGTTAGGGTTTAGGGTTAGGGTTAGGGTGAGGGTGAGGGTGAGGGTTAGGGTGAGGGTGAGGGTTAGGGGTTAGTGTTAGGGTTAGGGTTAGCATTAGGGGTTAGTGTTAGGGTTAGAGGGTTAGGGTTAGGGTTAGAGGGTTAGGGTTAGCGTTAGGGTTAGGGTTAGACAGTTAGGGTTAGGGTTAGGGGTTAGGGTTAGGGGGTTAGGGTTAGGGTTAGGGTGAGGATCCCAGTCACGGTCACGGTCAGAGTTAGGAGTTAGTTTTAGGGTTAGATTTAGGATTATGGTTAGGATTTGGTTCGGGTTAGGGTTAAGGATTAGGATTCGATGTTAGGGTTCGGGTTCACATTCCGGTTCGGGGTTGGGGTTGGGTTTAGGGTTCAGGTTCCGGTTCGGGTCGGCTTAGTTTTGGCGTTCTGGTTCCGGTTAGGATTAGGCCCAGAAGTAGCTCCTGGCTGGTTCATCTCTCCTCCCAGTGCTGACCTTCCTTCTCCTTGGCCCTCCGTCATCCTGGATCCTCTCCACCTCCTCCTTAAACTATTACAAACGTCCCCAGGAGCAGGGTCGCAGGAGTGGCATCTCAGGAGGGGCTCTGTGACCCTGTACCCCAGACAACACTGAGAAAGGAGCCCCAGGACATTGTGTCATGAGGACTGGGATGAGGATCCCCTCCATCTCCTTGGGCACGAACACTGTTCCATTCCCTGCTGTCTCCACCACTGCTGTGCCCAATCCTATGGAAAACACATCTGTGACCCACCTAGCCAGAGTTTCTGGGGGTGAGTCCCAGCCTGAGCCCTGCTAGGTGATAGGTGCCCCTGTGGCCTGGGATGGGCGCTGCTCACTGTTGTCCCAGACAGGGGTGCCTGTCCCCCTTCTTTCCAGGGGACCTGCATCGGACCTCTGCTTCCTCACATTCTCCCCAGGGCTGCTGGTTCCCAGACCAGACACCTGCCAGTCTGAGGGTGACCAGCACTGCCTCCCCAGGGTTTCCTTTGCCTGAGTCCTTCCCCGGGAGCTCCTGCATCTCCTGACACATACTCCCTGTGTGCCTCTCCTCCCTCTTGAACTTACACATGTCTAGTCTCTGTCCCTGTCTCTGTCCCTGTGGGACCCAGTGACTTGGAGCATGGATTGGAGCAGACCCATGGGAAACTGTTCTCCGGCCTAGGGTTGTGAGCGATGCTTTTGCCCTCTGCGGAGTGTCTTCCAGCTTTCTGCATTTCCCTGGTTTCTATGTGGGCGACAGGAGGAAACAGTGAGTCCTGTCTGGGGATGGACTGTGGTGTCCCAGCAGGAACAGGGGCCTTGGCCCCGAGATTGTGCCCAGAATACCTAAAGGGGTCCCTAGGATGACATCTACTCTGTAATCCACTGGGCGTCTCAACATCCAATAAGGGAGATTCTATGTCAAACAGACAGAAGAAACAAAAACCCAACCCAACTCAACCCAAAACAAGTGCCCTTTGAAAATAGGTGCAGACACAAAGGCACCTATTGAGGGATTCCACTTCCAGAAACCTCCAGAACACGTGTGGGAACAGAAAGAGAAAGTAGCTTAGGGGTTGCGAGGGGCCAGGCTGGGGGAACAATGGGCAGGAGGGTTTGGGCTCAGGGTCTTCTCCTTTGGGGAAGGAGATAGCCTGCAACGGTGTTCTGTGGCGTGGTGGCACAGCGTTGGGGATGTACTTCATGCTCATGACGTGTTCAAGGAAAAACAAGGAAAAACAAGAACTTTTATTTAAAATAAATAATACACAGCATACAGGAGATGGACAGCGACAAGAACGGTGACTCCATACAGGAGAGGAAGAACACAAGGATCCACCCTCCTTGTGTTCTGGGGGGATGTCGGGGTCAGGGGATGGAACTGACGGCATTTTTCTGGGGAGATCTCCCCGCAGAGTTGTGGGCTCTGGATGCGGGTCTGGGAGCCCCACAGGAGAATGTGTTGGGGCAGGGGTTGGGCTAGGGGCGGGGACAAGGTCAGCAGTAGTGGCCAGTGCATGATTCAGAGCAGGAGCTGTGTCAGAGGCAGGAACAGGAGCACAGGCAAGGGCAGGGAAAGGAGCAGGAGCAAATGAGAGGGACTGGGTCTGGGGCGGGAACAGGGGCCTAGGCAGGGCCAGGGGCAGGGGCAGTGGTCCTGGCAGGGCCAGGGGAAGGATGGTAGCAGTTGCAGGGGAAGAAGCAGGGGCAGGGTCTGGTTCTGAGACAGGAACAGGGTGCAGGCAGGGGAAGGGGAGGCCGTCCTGGCAGGGGCAGGGGCAAGAGTAGGGGTAAGACCTGGGTCTGGGGCAGTTGCAGACACAGTGGCCCTGGCAGGGAAAGGGTTAGGGGCAGGGGCAGGGGCAGGAGCTGGGGCAAGTTCAGGGGTGATGGCTGTTGCGAGGTCAAGGGCAGGAGCTGTGTCTGGGGCAGGAACAGGTGCCCAGGGAGGGGTCGGGGAAGGGGTGGGCCCAAGGGAGGATCTGGGTCAAGGGCCAGAGCAGGAGCACAGGCAGGGGAAGGGGAAGTGGGAGTAGCTCTGGCAGGGGCAGGGGAAGGGGGAGCGCCAGGAGCAGGGGTGGGGGCAGGAGCAGGAGCCAGCTCTCCCTGGACAGCATCAGCATCTCCGTGGGCAGGCGCCCGTGTGGGCTCCCGGTCTCCCGCCGAAGTGACTCCAGACACCATCTGCCCCTCCCGAGTTGCTGAAGTTGGGAGTGGGTCTAGCTCCTCTGCTGGAGTAGCTGGGAGAGGAGAGAAGGTCACCCGCGGGCCTGCCTCTCCCTGTGGCTTTGCAGAGATAGAGCACAGCCTGGGGCCTCCCGGAGAAGCCGCAGCCACGAAGGAACCCTCCCTGGGATATCTCCCGGACTGCAGTCCACCCCCTGGGTGCTCCGAGCCAAGTCGAGGTTCCTGGCCCCACACCAGCCTGTGGGGGTTTCTCCCTGTGGGACCCAGCACCGACCTCTCCCCACACAGCCTCAGGCAACCCACCCCAGCCTTCTCACCCTCGGACTTGGCCTCCGTGGGCTCCGTGTCCAGGACCGCAGTCCGATGGAGTACTGTAGGAGGTGGTCTGGGAGGTAGCGGGGGCCTTCCCAGGACCGGGGACTCCGGAGTCGGGGAGGAGTGCGTGTCTTCCCGCCTCCTTCCTCATTCATCCGTGACCTGCCAAGACAGAGACGGGGAGTGTGCAAGAGGCGTCAGAGCCCTGCCCGGCCATACCCGCCATCCCCCTGCCCAGTGTCCCTGCTTCTCCCAGATCCCACACAGCAGACCTGTGAATGCACAGGCCCGCACCTGGGTTGGTGACTTGTCCCTGCAGGGTCTCAAGATCAACCCTGGGCAGAAGGGCAGAAGGGTGCAGCCCCCACACCCTGTCCCACCTCGCCAGCCTTAACCTGGGGTGTGAACATGACCTGCCCACCAGGCATCTGATCCCTCATCAACCTCCTTTTGCTCGGGGTGTCTCCATCCCCGATGAGCTCCCTTTACACACACACACACACACACACACACACACACACACACACACGGAGGAGATCTAGGGCTGCATGGGTCGGTCAGAACGTGTGGGGCTGTCTGACTCTGAGCCTCCCAGTGTCACCTTTTGATTCTTTTTGCCAAAGGGCCAGAGGTGCTGTGGAAGCCTGACATGACCTGTCCAGTGAGGGGATGTGTTTGACGGGTTAGCTCTCCTCTGCCCTCATCCTCTGAGGTTTGGTAGGCAGCAGCAGAACATGTCGCTTCCTTCAGGATCTGCCCAGAAATGAGCTGGGCAGGGGGGTTTTCTCTGGAATGGGAGTGCCTGGATATGTGGGCTCCAATTCCATTAGGCTGTGTCATCAGGGAAGTGAGGTCACCACTGCCTGGGGGCTCCTTACCCGACTTCCTGCTCCCACCAGAGCTCCCTGAGGGGACCCCTCCCCCAGCTACTCAAGTCTCCCCCTCCACCCCATGCCCTGTCCATCCAGTGACCCCCACACACCCTCCCCACAGCCCCTGGGAGGCCTGGGAGCAGCTGTTGTCCCCACTGGGAGGGCACAGAGCTGGGTTCAAACCAGGCTCCTGCTCCTTCCCAGGACTGTGACCCTGGACACACCCTGTGGCGCTCACACCTCCCCAGTCTCCCTGTCTGCACACTGGCGGTGTCCTGGCTTCTACTTCTAGGGATGCCATCAGGGGTAGGACCCCTGCATACTTTCCATCCCCGCTTTCCCAGGAGGCTGGTGCACACACTTGCAATGCACGGGTGATCCAGGGGCTGGGCAGGGGCATGGAACACAGCCCCGAGTGGCCTGGATCTACTCTGGGATCCAGGCAAAGCGACCCTCCTCCTGCCTGGGTCCCATCACCTGTGGCAAGGTTGCAGTCCATGGATTCTGACCTTGGTGACACAGACTTCCTGGGGCTCCCATTATCTTGAGGTTCAAGGGCCTCATCTGTGCCCATGTGCTGGCCAGCCCCCACAGTGGTCCCCGAGCATTCCCGAATCCATCCTCCTAGGTTGGACGGCCCATGTGGCTGAGAAGGGGACATAATGTTTGGCTGTCATTTCCCAGCTGATTGAGGAAAGTCTGGGACTTTTCCTGGTTCCCTCTCTCCTGTGTTCAGTGTCTGTCTTTGTCTCTGTGTCTGTGTCTGTCTCTGTTTGTGTGTATCTCACAGGAGCAGGATCTGTGGGCTCCAGGGGTGATTGGAGAAACCTCTGAAGTCTCCCTTGTCCCTGTTTCCCTCTCCTGAACTGGTGCTTGGTTCCTTGCTATGTAAGGCCTTCTCACCCTGAGCAGAGTACTGACCTGGAACCTCTTCCCAATGGGGACCCTGAGGCTGCAACAAGGAGGGTCCTGCCCTTGGTCCCCAGGCTAGGGGTCCAGTGCTCTGCCGCATTCTGCTAGCCCACAAGGTCAGCCCCCTGAGCCCTCAGGCTGTCTTCTGTTCAGAAGGACCTCGAGGGAGTAGAAAGCATTTTCCCAAGACTGGGAGCACAGTGGGTCAGGGATAGCGATTCAAGGCCAACAGGCTCTTCTACAAGCCTTTGGGAGACTAGGGACATGCTGTCTCTATGGCCCCACTGATAGAAGAGTAAGGGGAGGCCTCAGGTATTGTAGCCCTGTCTACACTGGGGGGTACCTCTTCCTACTTCCAGTAGTCCAGGGTGGTGATGGACAGCAGGCCCCAGACCCTGTCCCCACCCAGTGCCCTGGCAATCAGCCTGTCCTGTCTCCTCTTGACCATCAGCCTGTCCTATCTCCCCTCCCCATGCTTTGGATCTCGGTCCTTGCCAGGAGTCCTGATGCCCCTGACCCCATGGCCCAGCTGTCTCCAAACTCTTTCTTCTCTCTCCCTTGTTACCCACCATTTTCCCAGGGTGTCTCCCCCTCTGACCCCTAGCTGGGCAGAGTGGTGTGTGTGTGTGTGTGTGTGTGCATGCGTGCACTCAAACACATATGCCTCTAGCTGTCTGGGGATGCCCAAGATCATGTCCCCACATGGGATGGGGTGGGTAGCTCTCCCCAAGGATCTGAGGGGCTCTCACCCTCAAAGCAAACCTCATGGGAGGGTCGGGGCTTGCCTAGGACTGGAGGGAAGCTCTGCTCCTTGGACTCTGTACCCGTCTTTTGTCCTGGGCCAATCCCTACCTCTCTTGACCACAGGCTCCCAACTGTCTCTGAGGGTTGGACATGGAAATGCTTGAACCTGGCTGTTCATCCAGGGGTAGGTGGAGGTGGAGGAAAGGTGCACCAGGCACACAGACCTCCATTCCGAGAGGGCCAGGTGTGCACAGGAGACCTGCACACAGCACCTGTCCCATGACCCAGCCTTGTGGTGGATGCGTACCCGACCATGGCGCTGTCCCTGACTGGTCACCCATGTTCCCTCATCACTGCCAGGTGCTCTGTGGCCCCGAAGTCTGCTGAGCACCAGAACGTGCCTACCCTTGGGAAGCAAGTCTCAGGGTGCAAGGCCAGGTCGCTTGGACATCTGGGGATGCGAAAGTCACTGAATTCCCCCCACCCAGCTGGTCTGGAATTCAGACTCCATTACAGGGTCCAGCTAAATGCGGGGTTGAGCCAGAGGACTTGGCGACATCAGTGGAGCAGGGTAAGATCAGTCCACCCCTTCCAGTTCTCCCCTCCTTCTGCTTTGTCTTCCCAGCTGTGCCCTGGGACAGAGCTCTAGCCTGTCCCTGGATTCAGCCCTCACTAGATTCAGAGGGGTGGGAAGGAGGGCAGGAAGGAGGGGTCACCACCAGGATGCCCAAGTGTGAGGGTGTTGTTACCGTAATGAGGGACTCTGTGGACACGCATGGATTTCAGCCCTTTTTAGACCTAAGCAGTGGCCCCAGGACTCGGCCCCTGCCCCCTCCTTCACCTTCCATGAGGCCCGAATTTCCCCCAGCCCAGTACTTGTCTGCAGCCAGACCTCCCTCCAGCCCCAGGAAATTATGCTGCTCCAGGAGGCTTTAAACTCATTACAAGTTGGAGCCGTGCCAGCCCTATGGGGCCTGATTTTAGGTCCTGGAGTCCCACAGTGAGGAGAGGTTATGTGGCACAGGAGCAGGGAGAGGGCTGAATGGACTCTCCCTGGGGCCCATGGCTCCCTGGTCTGCACAGACCCTGTTGTGTGCTGGCCCCTAGGGCACCCATACTCCAGCTCCCAGGCAGGCTCTGGGAGGGAAACCAGAGTGTGGCTTGTGCTAGCTCAGACAGTCACTCTGTCCTATAGCTACAGCTTGTCCTGCCAGCTGTACTCCCTCTCCTAGTTGGTCAGCAACACCCTCAGAGCCAAGAACAACCCATCATCCAGCTCAGGGGCCAGTGTGTGGCCAGGCAGGCAGGGGAGAGCTCGCCCTGGGCTCAGGAAATCCCTGGATGGGCTAACGGTGGCTCGGGAGGGCTGGCCTTCCAGCCCCTCTGCTGAGCAGCCCTGTGACTGGAGTCATTTGCCTCCCCTCTCTGGGCCTCACTCTCTGCCTCTGTGCAATGCAGTGATCCCGAATGATCAATCGCTCCCGTGGCAGGAACATATAGGATGCTGGTGATTGACCTATTGTGGGCACAGAGTCTGGATTGCAGAGTGCTGCAGGGGATGGTGCACAGTGTTGCCAGTGAGCACCCCTCCTCCCAAAGCCATTCAGCCCTTCCACGCAGCTGTCAGGCCCCTGAGAGACCACATTCCTGACACCAGGTCCCTATGTGTGGCTCTTCCTCATCAGTGGGACAGGGTGGAGCCCTGGAACACGGGTCATCTCCTCACTCTGAGGGCAGGAGAGCAAGGAAGACTTTCCCTGGGGTTCCCCAAGGCCATGTAAGAGGGGAGGTGGCTGCTCCCAAGCAGTACATTGAAATTCTGCTTCTGTTAGAACCTGAGAACTGGGGTTTGGTTCTTTCACTTGCTGGGCTGACAAGACACACACGCTCTCCATGACTCCTTCTTGAATGAAGAGCTCTTGCAGGGTCCTGGGCGTCCTGGACTTGGGAAGGGGGAGGGACCAGTCCTTTCTCTGGCTCCTGAAGAAGACCCATCATCTCAAAGACAGGATTGTTTCTAGTCATGGTCTTGGGCCAGAATGGGAGACAGCCCCTTACAGCTCCTGACTCTGGGGCTGAGGGGGGTCTTTCTCAGGTGCAGCAATGCCCACTGAACGTGGGGGTTTCAGGAAGAACATATGCCTGGACCAGGTCCTGCCCCAGGGTGGTGGCTGCCTTCTCCAGCTCTGGAGAAAGAGGGACATCCTCTGCTTCTCTGGGCATGGGGTCCTCTGACCCATGAGCAGGCACTGGAAGTTTTCCAGTCTGACTCTGGAAGTGCACCAGTGGGTCAATCACTATCCACACATGAACACGGACAACATGCTAAGGAAGTGCCAGAGGTGATCCTGTGCCAATGGCCTGTGGTCGGCGGGGCTGGCAGCTTCAGTGCCCTCCAGCGGACCCCCTTTCCCTGGATGGGAATCCCCCTGGAGTCTCTGTCTTCAGCGTTCTCTTCCTGCTGGTTTCAGGACCAAGGGTGAGACTGGTGTGGCTTAGAAAGCTCCACACCTGCCTCCTTCCTTTTGCACACATCACTGCTACCCAAGAAGCAGGGGCTGCTGTTCCCACACTGCCCCACACAAGGCTGATTTAAGGCACTCATTTCCTCCATGCCCAGCTTCTCTGGCTCTGTCACATACACAGTGGGCACAACTTCCTTACTAGGCCAGGAGTCCCAGCAGAGCTCTCCTTTCGCAGGATCAAGGTTCATATTCTTTTTTTTTTTTTTTTAAATATTTTTATTTATTTGATAGAGAGATCACAAGTAGGCAGAGAAGCAGGCAGAGACAGAGAGGAGGAAGCAAGCTCCCTGCTGAGCAGAGATCCCGATGTAGGGCTTGATCCCAGGACCCTGAGATCATGACCCGAGCTGAAGGCAGAGGCTTTAACCTACTGAGCCACGCAGGTGCCCCTCATAGAAGTATTTTCAACAGAGTTCAACACAGCGGTGGTGGAGATAGCAGCGGAGTAAACAACGCCAGTGCCTGTGGAGGTGGATGGTGGCTCAGTTAAGCCACGGAGTCTTGTTTTTGGCTCAGGATGTGGGATCGAGCCCAGTGTAGGGTGTGTGTTCAGTGTAGTTTGGGCTCATGATTCTCTCTTCCCCCTCCTGCCTCTCCCACCACTCTCATGCCCCACACTCTCTCTCCGAAATAAATGAGTCAAATATAAAAATGGCATCGTACAGAATGTACTTTTAAAAAATTATAAAGAATTGAACATTGATTTTGCCATTTTAAGCATTTTCAGTATAAAGTTGGCAGTGTTAAGTGTGTTTACACTGCTGTGAAACAGATGTTGAGAACGTTTCATCTTATAATCTGAACATTACATCTTACAAATCTGAACTTCTGTTCCCATTGTTGTTTTTCACGTAGAAAGCACATTTATTTATTTATTATTCTGTTAGCCACATATAGTACATTAGATTTAAATGTAGTGTTCAATGATTCATTAGTTGTGTATAACACCCAGAGCTCATCACAACACGTGCCCTTCTTAATACCCATCACCGTGGCACCCCATTCCCCTCCCTTCTGTAAGCCTCAGTTTGGTTTCCAGAATCCAGAGTCTCTCATGTTTGTCTCCCTCTCTGATTTCTTCCCACTCAGTTTTCCCTCCTTCCCCTGTGGTCCTCCATGTTATTCCTTACGTTACTCGTATGAGTAAAACTGTATGATAGTTGTCTTTCTCTGGTTGACTTACTTCACTCCAGTTCTGTGACTTAATCCCCTCCAGTTCTACCCATGTTGATGCAAATGGTGGGTATTCATCCTTCCTGATGGCTGGGTGATATTCCATCGTATATATGGACCATATATTCTTTATCCGTTTGTCTGTTGAAGGGCGTCTCGACTCCTTCCACAGTTTGGCCATTGTGGACATCGCTGCTATGAACATTGGGGTGCACATGTCCCTTCTTTTCACTACATCTGTATGTTTCAGGTAAATACCCAGTAGTGCAATTAGTTGGTTGTAGGGTAGCTCTATTTTTAATGTCTGAGATACCTCCATACTGTTTTCCAAGGTCGCTGTACCAGCTGACATTCCCACCAGGAGTGTAAGAGGGTTCCCCTTTCTCCACATTCTTGCCAACATTTGTTGTTTCCTGTCTTGTTAATTTTTGCCATTCTAACTGGTGTTAGAATGTGGTGGCACCTCATTGTGGTTTTGACTTGAATTTCCCTGATGGCTAGTGATGTGGAGCACTTTTTCATGTGTCTTTGGCCATTTGTATGTCTTCTTTGGAGAAGTGTCTGTTCATGTCTTCCGTCCATTTCTTGACTTCATTATTTGTTTTTTTTGGGTGTTGAGTTTGATAAGTTCTTTATAGATTTTGGATACTAGCCCTTTATCTGTAATGCCATTTGCAAATATCTTCTCCCATTCCATGGGTTGTCTCTTAGTTTTGTTGACGGTTTCCTTTGTTGTGCAGAAGCTTTTCATCTTGATGTCCCCCAAATTTATTTCTTTTTTTGTTTCTCTTGACAAGTCTTTTTCTTTTTAAGATTTTTATTTTTTATTAGACAGAGAAAGACACGGGGAGAGAGGGAACA
Organism: Mustela nivalis; assembly: GCF_964662115.1. Classification (NCBI taxonomy): domain Eukaryota; kingdom Metazoa; phylum Chordata; class Mammalia; order Carnivora; family Mustelidae; genus Mustela; species Mustela nivalis. The sequence continues at coordinate 41,602,511 of NC_139039.1, forward strand.
CAAGCAAGGGGAGTGGGAAAGGGAGAGGCAGGCCTCTTGCTGAACAGGGAATCTTATGTGGGGCTTGATCCCAGGAATCTGGGATCATGACCTGAGCTGAAGGCAGACGTTTAATGACCGAGCCGCCCAGGTGCCCCTAGAGATGTGTCTTTAAAGAAGTTGCTGTGGCTGAGGTCAAAGAGGTTACTGCCTATGTTCTCCTCTAGGATTTTGATGGATTCCTGTCTCACATTGTAGTCTTTCATCCATTTTGATTTTATCTTTGTGTATGGTGTAAAAGAATGGTCCAGTTTCATTCTTCTGTATGTGGATGTCCAATTTTCCCAGCAAAGTTTATTTAAGAGATTGTTCTTTTTCCACTGGATATTCATTCCTGATTTGCCAAAGATGGGTTGACCATAGAAGTGAGGATCCATTTTTGGGTTCGCTACTCTGTACCATTGATTTATGTTCTGTTTTTGTGCCAATACCATGCTGTCTTGATGCTCACAGCTTTGTAATACAGCCTGACGCCGGGCATCGTGATTTGATGATCCCAGATTTGGTTTTCTTTTTCAACCTTTCCCTTGTTATGTGGAGTCTTTTCTGGTTCCTGTTTGTTCCAGCTCTTTGAAAAATGCCAATGGTATTTTGCTAGGGATGACATTGAACGTGTAGATTGCCGTGGGCAGCATAGATATTTTGACAATGTTTATTCTTCCAACCCATGAACATGGAATATTTTTCCATCTCTTTGTGTCTTCCTCAATTATTTTTCTATAGTTTCTAGAGTATATAGCCTTTACCTCTTTGGTTAGGTTTATTCCTAGGTATCTTATGGTTTTTGGCGCTGTTGTAAATGGAATTGATTCCCTAATTTCTCCTTCTACAGTTACATTTTTAGTGTATAGAAAAGCAACTGATTTCTGTGCATTGATTTTGTATTCTGCCACATGACTGAAATGCTGTATAAGTTCTAGTAATATGGGGGTGGAGTCTTCTGGGTTTTCTACATATACTGTCATGTCATCTGTGAAGAGAGAGAGTTTGACTTTTTTTTTCAGTTTGAATGCTTTCTATTTCTTGTTGTTTTATGATTGCTGATGCTAGGACTTCTAGTACTATGTTGAAAAATAGTGGCAAGAATGGGGCATCTTTGTTGTGTTCCTGAGCTTAAGGGAAAAGCTCTCAGCTTTTCCTCATTGAGAATGACATGTGCCATGGACTTTTCATAGGTGTTCTATCCCTACACTCTGAAGAGTTTTAATTGGGAATATATATTCCATCACAAATGGGCTCATCCTAGAAGGGTGTTTTGAAGGTCTAAGAAGCACTATCCACTCCATGGGTTAGACCAGAAAATGAAGTTCTTTCCACTTGGAGCATTACTATTTGGGTCTTAAAATTGTCTTGGAAATGTGGGAAACCATTGCATTTCCTGAAGCTCAAGCCTCAGAAGGTCTGAGAACAGTTGACCTTGTCAGGAGCCAGGCACAACTCCTCAGGAAGTGTTGGTGCAGGAAGGGAAGGGGCAAGGCTCTGAGGGTGGTCTGCAGCTAGAGGAATCCGGGGAAGGGGCCCTGTTTGTGGGGGCCCTGCCCCAAACTCCGCCAATGCCTGTGTGGCCCAGCCAGCTGCAGCCAGCTGTACAGGTGGGAAGGGCCTCCAGGACCCCCTGCAGTTACAGAGAGGCACCGGTATAAGTTCTGGTGCTTGGATGCAGGCAGGTGTAGCCACCAATGGGCTTGGGGCACCACCCTCCCTGACCAGTCACCATGTGGGGGTGGAGCTACCTCTCTCTCTGTGGGTGGGTTCCCAGCTGCCCCTGGATACAGCAGTGAGGCAGGAGAAAGTGAGATTGACTTGTGGGGGTTCCCTGGTGGGTGAGTACATGCTGTGGGCCGGGGTGGGGACCCGGGTGGTAGGTTGAGCTCCACGTGGGAAGTGGGGGTACTGGAAGGGGGCATGGAATGAGCTAATCCTGGGAACTCAGATGAGTTCTCCTTTTTCCCTTGAAAGTCCCTTCTGCCCTATATCCGTTAATTGGCCATACCCCCCAGATCCTTGAACTCTAGGATGCCCACTCACCCCTGGTTTTGTGGGATGAGTTGTGGACATTTCAGGTTTCCCAGTGTTCCCCTGGAAGACTGGGATGTCAGGATGGCACACAGTCCCCACGTCAGTGGGTTGCACCCCGGTCCCTGACACAGTGCAGGTAATGGACCTTGAGCAGCACCTCCAGCTCAGCAGGGTCCCCCTGTTCAGGCACAAGTGTGGCAGCACCAAGCCTCAGAGCCAACCCCCAACTCCAACATTGTGCCCTGTGTCCCTTGGAGATGGTGGTAAAGGCCCGCAAGGATCATGCAGGTGCGTCCTCCAGGTTCCTGTCTCCCGCCCCAGGCACAGGTGTAGATGCCCCAGAGGCATCTCCTAATTTTAGCATTGTTCCCTGTGTCCCTCATGGATGGTGGCAATAGGCTTTCAGGATTGTGCATAAGGGTCCTCCAGGTCCCTGTTCCCCCAGGCACAGGTGTGGTGGCAACAATCCTCAGAGTAGTCCCCCAACTTCAGCACTGTGCCTCATGCCCTGGGGTTGGTGGTCATAGCCGGTCAGGATCCTGCAGGAGTGTCCCCAGTTGGGGGCCTGGAAGCTGGATTAAAAATATATATGTATTAGACTGGTGACTAGAACAGCGTCACCCATTTAATTTTGGGAGTATCTTGGTCTCTTAGAAGAAACTGCCTTTCTAAATTTTAAAGAATGAAGAACATATTTAAGGGTAAACACAATGAAGGGATGGAACATGCCCATAAAGGTGAAAAAAAATTTTTTTTTAATTTCTAAAAAAAGAGTTGATATAGTAAGTTGGTTGAGAGAATAAAGAAAAAGAAAGTGGAGAGAATTTGCTTGGGCTGGAGACTAGAACAGGCCTGGAGCTAGATTTAGGGTATATTTTGACCTATTAGAAGAAGTTGTACCCCAAATTTTTTTAGAAGAAAAAACCCTATGTGTAAAAAAAAAAAAAAAGTTAGATACAATGAAGGATAAAATATGACTATAATAACAAAGGTTCAAAAAGATTATGATTGGGGCGCCTGGGTGGCTCAGTGGGTTAAATCCTCTGCCTTTGGCTCAGGTCATGATCCCAGGGTCCTGGGATCCAGTCCTGCATTGGGCTCTCTGCTTGGCAGGGAGCCTGCTTCCTCCTCTTTTTCTCTGCCTACTTGTGATCTCTATCTGTCAAATAAATAAATAAAATCTTTAAAAAAAGATTACGATTATCTTTTTTAATGAAAGGTATTGTTAACATAAGCTAGTTAAAAAACGTTAAAAGAGGAAAGGGTAAAAGTTAAAAAAATAGCAGAAGAAAAAAAATTTAAAAAGATTAATTAACTGCAAGACTAAAGAATCATGGGGAGAAAGCCATGAATTCCGTGCTTTGCTTTCTCCTCCTCTGGAATTCTGCTGTTCACCTAGGTAAGTGAACTTGGTCTTGGCTGGATTTTTTTTTGATCTTCTGGGGTGGGGATGTTGTAGTGATTCTCAAGTGTCTTTGCCCGAGGCAGAATTGCACCGCCCTTAGCAGGGGCCACGCTAAGTAATTTGCTTGGGTTTGCTTTCAGGAGCTTTTGTTCCCTGAACGCTTTCCGTAGAGTTCCGGAGGATGGGGACGAAGATGGCGGCCTCCTGGTCTCCAGCCTGGAGGAGCCGAGAGCCCGGGGCCCCACTCCTCAGTGCACCCTCAGAGAAAAGCGCGCAATCACTCCCGTCTCTCTGGTCTCCAGCCATGCTCCGAGCTCACCCAGCCTGCGACCGGTCCAAGGTAACCCCGAGTTGAGAGCTCACTGTTGGCTCTGTCTCTGTAGCCGGCTTCCCCGCTCTAATACCTGCGAGCTCTGAGACACTCAGACATCCCGATCCTTCTGTGACCCCGCGGGACCTGGGGCCATGCTGACCCCGCGTGGGCTTCACCCCGGTTAAGCCTCTGGAGTGATGTCCCTCAGTGGAACAGACTTTTAAAAGTCCCGATTTTGTGCTCCATTGTTCCACCGCCGCTTGCCGGGAGCCGGCCCCTCCCCCCGCGGTCTATCTTCCTGTGTTTTGGATTTGCTTTTCCGCAGGTCCTTCCTTTCAGAAAGTGGTTGATTTTCTGTTTCTAGAATTGTTGCTTTTCTTCTCTTTGATCTCCTGTTGGGTTTGTAGGTGTTCGCAATGGTTTGACAAGGTATATAGCTGGTCTCCTGCTACCTGATATCATCTCAGCCTGTTACTTCTCCGCCGTCTTGCTCGTGTGTGTGTGTTTTTAAAAGATTTTACTTGACACAGAGGGAGAGACATCACAAGTAGGCAGAGCAGTAGGCAGAGAGAGGGGATGCAGGTTCCCTGCTGAGCAGAGAGCCTGATGCAGGGCTCGATCCCAGGATGCTGAGATATGACCTAAGCTGAAGGTAGAGGCTTAACCCACTGGGACACCCAGGTGCCCCACACATGTAGTGTTTTATTCTATCCTTTTCCTTACTTCTCTGAAGGGAAAAGGAAGTGGTGACTGGAGCGTGGTTTCTGATTTGAAGAAATGGGAGATAAGAGATTTGAACGAGCAGTGTTCATGCTGACACGGTCCTCAGTGCACAGTGAACAAAGGTTTGAAGCTTGGACTTGGAAGTGTTGTTGTACAGGGAGGATGTTGTCTAAGTTTCCAGCACACAGAGTCACTTGGCTGGTCTTTCTACTCGGACCAGTTCCTGCCTTTATAAGGGCAGCTTGAAAGTGGCTTGAAACCCTAGGTCACTTGAGGAATGATCGGATGGGACACCTGGGTGGGCCAGTGTAGACAAACTCAGAGAATTCCAGAGCTAATGATGATTACATTTCTGAGGCTGGAGTTTGCTTCTCTGTGAGTAGCATTGAGCCGGGCTGGAAAGCAGTCTCTGGATCTTATGACTCATCGTGTGAGCAGGTCTGAGCCTGGAAGCATTGTCAGATCAGATATCTGGGAGATTGTGAGGCCATGGTGGTGGACCACCACTCTTGAGGGCAGGCCATCCTGCTCCAGGGACAGGGCTCTGCTTCCTGGCCAGCCCTACTGCTGCAGATGTACCATGAAAGCTACTTTCTCTTTGGTTGTCATGCCCTCAGCTCAGCAGGGTGGTTGGTGGGAAGCAGTCCACAGGCAATCTTATTGATCCTGCCCGGGTGCCCCTTGCTTTCTCAGATGAGGTGCAGCAGGTGTCCTCTGCTGGTGTCTATGAATTCAACGAGCAGAAGAACTTCTTCCAAATCCACACCCCTGAGAAATCCTCCACTTTCCTGTGCTATGTGGAAGAGGCCAGTTTTCATTTGGAACTGAAATCTCAGCTCCTGCTATTAGGTTCCAAGGCCACACAGCACAGCAGTCTCCAGGAAACTCTAGTTCTGCTTGGGGCCTGATGTGCAAGACTGAAGCCAAACCTGGTCAGCCTGCTGCTGCTGCTGCTGCAGTTTCCTTCCTGAAAACTGTGCACCAAAGTCTGGTTTGTGATGATATCCCAGGAAAGAGGGATAGGTGCAGCGCTCTGCCTGACCACAGGAGGATGCTGGACGCCTGTCACAGGTAGCTGGTGTAGGGAGGAGAGATGTCTGTTTCCCAGGACGTGGACCAGAGGGAGATTGAGGCCCTGGGATGCTTTTCTGCTCAGTTTTCTCAGGTGAGCTCATCAGGCAAGGGGAGGAAGTGTGTGTGCTCACCTGTAATCGAGGAAGGTGTCTGGTTTCAGGTTTCATGTGCAAATGGATTCCCCTTATGGCTCATTTCCCTGATGGTGTGGAGGGTGCATTAGGTGGACTCCTTGGCCCAGGCATCCTGACTGTGCAAGAGCTCTGGTCACCTTTTCCCCCAGGGCTCTGGAGGAGGAAATTGGAGTGAGTCAGAAGTGAAAGCATCCATGTAGGCCTCTGTTTCTCCCTTGCCAAGATGGACTGGTGACTGTGATAATTGCTCTGGAAATATAAAGCAGGAGGCATGGCCGGGGTGATGAAAGGGAGGTGGGGTGTTGGTTGATATTCACATGGGGGAAGGTGGTATTTCACTAGGAAGGTGATACTTGAATCAAGATCTAAAGAAGGTGACTGATACCACATCAAGAGCCTTCTAAATAGAAGGAAAAGCATGTGCAAAAGCCCTGGGACAGGAGCATACCAGGTATGTCCAGGAGCAGCAAGAAAGCCCTGTGGCCACATGAGACAGCTTAGGACGTGACCTCCAGGAGGTGACAGTAGGGTGACAGAAAGCCATTACAGGGACCTTGTTTCACTGGGCCATCCTGGCTACAGTGTTGAGAACACAACACACAGGGTTGAGGATAGACAAGGGAGGTCAATAATGAAGATTTTCTAGGAACTCAGGCAAGAGATAGGTTCTAGTGTGGACCAGACAGGTGGCCGTGGAAGGAGTGGTTAATCCTATTCTGGGTACATTTTGAAGACGGAGTTCACAGGATTTGCTGATGGCCTGGATATTGGGAATGGGAGAAAGGAGGAATTGAGAGAACTCCCAGCTCTTGTTGGTTGCCCCAAGTGAGGGGAAGGAGGAGATTTCTGGGAGTAGGAGGGAGTCTGTATTCCACATGCCGAGGAAGGTGCCTTTCACAGTGGACCTGCCGATGTTTGTGTCTGGGAGAACTCTGAACTTCTACCCCATCAGCAACTTTCAAGTACAAGTCTCCCCCACTTTTTCAAAGTTCATAGTAAGACACTTGGCTCTTTTGAAAGATCTACGTTTTCACCCAGCTTCAGTAGCAGGAAGAAATCTGAAGAGGATTTCCTTCTTATGAAAAAAGTCAAAGAGTGGACATTGCGTTCAGCATCTCTTTTGTGGGGAACCGCTACAGAGGCAGCATGCACCCCAACCTGGGCACTGCTCTCTGTATCCAGCCACCAGTGCTTTGAATTGTGTCTGTGAATATCTGTTGTGCTTTATCTCCATTTATCTTGGGTATCCATTAGGAAGTTGTGTGCTGAGGCCGAAGAAAGGACAAAGAGAAGAAATTTTTAGAGTCCGATCATACTCACTAATTTTTCTGTATGTTTTAACGGTAATTCATTCTTTACACAATTTCTGCTGTGAAAGGTTTCCTAGGAAAAATGTACTTTCAAAGAACAGGGGAACCTGGACCCCTCCCGCAGGGTTAGCTTTAGTCTCCCAGTGACACAGAACGTTTCATGACTTGCAGATTTTATCATGCAAACATTGCGCAGGGTTAGCTTTAGTCTCTCAGTGACACAGAACGTTCCATGACTTGCAGATTTTATCACGCAAACATTGCGCCTCTGACCACCTCCATCTGTTTCCCGCCCCCAGCTTCCCTGAATCTGGAAACCACCAATTTGTTTCCAGTATGTATGTGTTCATTATGTTTTTGTGTCCATGTGGACTGGACATGAGAGCATCTGGTTTGTCGTTCTGTGTCTACGTTCCTTAGCATAATGCTCTCAAGGTTTGTTTCCATGTCTGGTTATTGTGAATGATGCTCCAGTGAACTTGGGAGTGCATCTCTCTTTTTGAGGGAGTATTTTTTTGTTTTAAAAAAAATATTTGATAGAGCAGTTACTGGGTCTCATGGTAGTTGTGTTTATTATTTTCAGGAACCTCCCTACTGTTTTCCACTGTGGCTGCAGCAATGTACATTCCCACCAACAGCCCACTGGGTCCCCTCATCTACACATGCTTGACCACACCTGGTGTCTGTCTCTGGGACAATTGCTGTTCCAACAGCTGTGACAGCTGACTCCTGTTTTGACTTACAGTTCCCTGATGACGATTAGTGATGCTGAACAACTTTTTTTGTGTCTGTTGGCCACATGTATGTTATCATTGGAAAGTATCTAGTCACATATTCTTCCCATTTTTATTTAGTTTTTGTTTAGATTTGTATGTGTGTTTTGTGTCTTTTGGATATTAGCCTCTTCTCACACATATGATTTACAGATGATTTTGTCACTGGCTGGGTTGCCTTTTAAGTTTTTGTTGGTTTCTTTTGCCGTGAAGAAGATTTCAGTTTGTTGTTGTTCCACTTGTTTATTTTTGCCTTTGTTGCCTTTGCTTTTGGTGTCTGATCTGAAGACTTTGCCAAAACCAATGTCAAGAAACTTACTACTGTGTTTTCTTCTTGGAGGTTTATGGATTCAGGTCTCATGTTCAAGTCATTCATCCGTTTAAAATTTCTGTGTGCGGTGTTGTGATCTGGTTACATTCTTCTGCATTTAGTGTCCAGTTTTCTCTGTATCATTCACTGAAGAGACAGTCTTCTCCGCATTGTACATTTTCTGCTCCTGTATAGTAAGTTAAGACCATATATGTGTGGGTTAGTGTCTGAGTTTTCTATTTTGTTCTATTCTATTCTATGTATTTGTGTTTATGCCAGTACCATACGGTTTTGATGATTATAACATTGTATTCTAGTTTGAAATCTGGGAGTGTGGCTACTGCAGCTTTCTATCCCGAGATTGCTTTGGGTATTTGGCATCTTTTGTGAATCCATTTGAATTTTAGAACTGTCTTCTATTTCTTTGAATAATGTCATTGTGATTCGGATAGGGATTTCATCACATCTCTAGATTGCTTTGGCTATGATGAACATGTTAATGTCCAGTTAATGAGCATGGCATATGCTTCTGTTTATTTGCGTCATCTTCCATTTCTTTGACCCATGCATTTCTCCCCACCCCAATGCACACATGCACTTCCTTTATTTTCCACCATGTGTTCAGTGTGCCAGGTCTTTCTTTTTTTTAAAAAAGATTTTATTTATTTATTTGACAGAGAGAGATCACAAGTAGGCATAGAGGCAGGCAGAGAGAGAGAGAGAGAGAGAGAGGAGGAAGCAGGCTCCCTGCTGAGCAGAGAGCCCAATGCAGGACTCCATCCCAGGACCCTGAGATCATGACCTGAGCTGAAGGCAGTGGCTTAACCCACTGAGCCACCCAGGTGCCCGTACCAGGTCTTTCTTATTCTTGCTTACTCTTATTCCTAGATATTTTTTCTCCATGTAATTGTAAATGGCATTGCTTTCTTAGTTTCTCTTTGTGAAAGTTTGTCTTCAGTATATAGAAACACAACAAGTTGGGGCACCTGGGTGGTTCCACTGTGAAGCATCTGCCTTCAGGTCAGGTCAGGTCATGATTCTGGGGTCCTGGGATGGAGCCCCTAATCGGGCTCCCTGCTCAGTGGGGAGCCTGCATTTCTCTCTCCCTCTGTTGCTCCCCCTGCTTGTGCTCATGCTTCCTCTGTCAAATAAATAAATAAAATCTTTTAAAAGAAGACATGCAACAGGCCTCTGTATGTCAACTTTGTATCCTGCAGTTTTACTGAATTTGTTTTTTGTAATAGTTTTTTTGGTGGAATCATTAGGGATTTTTATACCCAGATGGTTGAGTTTTATCATAAATGCATATTTAATCTTGTGAGAAGTTCTTTCTGCATCTATTTTAACAATCATGTGATTTTATCTTTTATTTTGTTGAGGTGGTGTATCCCATTGGTGGATGTGCAGACGTCGAATCATCCTTGCATCACTGGAATCAATCCCACTGGACCATGTTGTTGGATTCTTCTGACGTATTTTTGAATTCAGTTTGCTGATTAATTTTTTGAGGATTTTGACATCTATGTTCATGAGGGATATTGGCATTTCCTTTTCTTGTATGTTTCTGGAATCCTTTTCTTGAACTGTTTTGGTAGCAGGATAATGCTTAGTTCCTAAAATGGGTTTGAACAGATGCCCTCCTCTCCTATTTTTTAAAGAGTTTGAGAAGGATTTGTATTAATTCTTCTACTGTCTGCTGAACACCTTAGTGAAACTTTTCAGTCTTGGACATCTGTTTCTTGGGAGATTTTTGATTATCAAATCAATCTTTTTTACTAGTGATCAGTCTGTTCAGATTTTTCCCTTTCTTGGTTCTGTCTTTCTAGGTTGTTGGGAGGGACTTACCCATTTCTTCTAGGCTGTCCAGTGTGTTGGCCTCTACTTGCTCATAGTACTCGGATGATCCTTTGTATTTTTGTGGTATTCATCGTCATGGATCATCTTTCATTCCTTTTTTAAAAGTTCGTCATTTTTTAAAATTTAAATTCAATTAGGCAAAGTTATAATACATCGTTAGTTTTTGATGTAATGTTCAATGATTCATTATTCATGATTCAATTAGTTCCATGATTCACAGAGTACAACAGCCAGTGCTTTTCACCACACGTGCCCTCTTTCATGCCCATCACCCAGTTATCCCATCCCCCACCCACTTCCCTTTCTGCAACCCTCAATTTGTTTCCCAGAGTCCAGAGTCTCATATGGTTTTTCTCCTTCTCAGATATCTTCCCATTCAGGTTTCCCACCCTGTCCCTATGATCCTCTGTGTTATTCCATATATTGCATATATGAGTAAAACCGTATGATAACTGTCTTTCTCTGCTTGACTTATTTCACTTAGCATAATTCCCTCCAGTTCCAGCCATGTCCATGCAAATGGTAAGTATTCATCGTTTCTGATGGCTGAGTAATATTCCATTGTCTATATGAACCACATCTCCCTTAAAAAAAAAAAGATTTTATTTATTTGACAGAGAGAGAGAGACAGAGATCACAAGTAGGCAGAGAGGCAGGCAGAGAGAGAGGGGGAAGCAGGCTCCCCACTGAGCAGAGAGCCTATGCAGGGCTCGATCCCAGGAACCCGAGATCATGACCTGAGCCGAAGGCAGAGCCTTAACCCACTGAGTCACCCAGGCTCCCAGCTTTTATTTTCATTGATCTTTTGTCTTTTTAGTCTCCATTGAATTATTTCCACATTCCTTTTGTTATTTCCCTATTCCTACTGATTTGGGGATTTGCTTTTCTCCCTCCTCCTTTTTTCCCATGGCTGTGTATTGGAGAGCCTTCTTCTGGATTGACAAGATCTGAATTTCTATGACTTTCCCCCTTAGAACTATTTCTATTGCATCCCATAAGTTTTTGTAGGTTCTCCTTTTTGTCTCAGGGTACCTCTAAAGTTTCTTGATTTCTTCTTTGACAGTTGGTTGTTTAGTAGCATGTTGTTCAATCTCCCCATATTTTCGACAGTCCCATTTTCTTTTTGTGAATGATGGCCAGTTTCATATCATTGTGATTGGACAAGATCTGAACTAGAAGGTGAAGGGAGCATTCAGATTAAATATTTGTTTCCTGGTTGTTTTTTTTTTTTTTTTTTTTTTTTTTTTGGTCTGAGGGAAGAGCATGAGTTCTGTGGGGACAGAGGGAGGTTTTGTGAGACTGGAGTCGGGGTGGTGGTTAACCCTCATTAGAAGTACTGACTACCATGCAGGCTTTGCATCACTGCTCACAATTTAGTCCTGATGGACGTGTACTTCATTAGAAGCATTTTATATGAGGCGCAGGGGTGCCTTTCTCTAACTGAAAGGTGCCATGTGAGTTCATGGCATGGCCCCAGGTCAGCAACCAGGATGTATGGTATTGTGGGGGATTAGAACTAGGCTTTCTGTTGAAAGTGACTGAAACAGGGGGCATGGTGAGCTTCATGACAATAGCTGAGGTCCTGAGTGACCCACTGGGTGTTGGTGGTGGGTGGGGTAGCAGGGCCTGTAGATCTGTATCATCATGTCCTGTGGAATTCAGGGACACCCTCTTGTCTATTGAGTTGTGTGGAGTCAGGTAGACAGCAGTCCCTGGCCAGGCACAAGGGTCACACTAGAGTGCCACTAGAAGGGCAGTGTGTGGGGAGAGCCACTATTTGACTTCCATGAAAGCTGACTGGGATCTGGGGACTGTGATTCCTACGAGCAACACGGGGAGAGGAGGGATGTGGTGGTGCATACTTCCCGGGGTTGTGGTCAGGACTAATCAGGAGCTCACAAGGTCAGTCATGCCTGGCCAGAAGGCACCCAGTCACTGTAGCTGTGGACACTGTGCCCATGGTACTTTTGTGCTGGTGGGCTCCCATGCTGTTGCCTCCTACTTTTCATCATCTTCATGGTCATGACCCTCTACTCTTGCCCTCTTGTCCATGACCTTCGGGGTATTGCTTTCCCACCATTTGGTCCTCCTCTTCTGCTCTGTGAAACCTGATGCCAGGGTAGCCTTCTAAAGAGGCAGCCCTTGTCAGTACCCTGATGGAACACTTCCATGGATCCCCTGTGAGGTGAGGATAATACCTTGCCCTGAAAGGGGGCTGCAGGTCCCTAATCAAGAGAGCCATCTTCCTTTTCAGCCTGGCCTGCCCTCCCCTCAGTCTTCCTCAGGGATGTTCTCCCCACTTCTGAGCTTACAGCTCTGAAGTTAAAAAATGAATATTGTTTTCAATTTCTCATCACCCTGGTTCAACCATGCCACATCTTTTGAACCTGTTAGTGGGTTTTCAGCAGTCCTGTAGGGCTGTCTGCTCAAGGATGGGATGACCTCAGAGGGGAAGCCTTCCTTCTCAATTCCCTCAACATGTCCCTGAGCCCTGGAGCCAGCTGTCCCACTGATGGTTGCAGGACCTGAGCCAGCCCATCCTGAGACCAGGATGCGCCATCTGTGTAGACTGATGTGGCCAGGAGTGGTGGGCAGCTGGCATGGGCCAGTGGAGGGGCAGATACTTTCTTTTTATCACTCCTTACCCCCTCTTCTGCCCAGAGTTAGCTCAGAGCCGCCTCCAAGCCCCGTATCTCGAGAGGCCTTGATCTGTGCTTCTGCCTTTAGCTGGTGACCTTGGTGTTTCACATTGCTTCTGCCTCCTGTACCCGCACTCATGGAATTTACTCCATCAGGGGAGGGATTGTACCCTGGTCTGTACTTGGTTTTCTGTCGGAGGCAGGCCCCTGGCCAGGGTGGCCTCCACCATTAAAAGATGGCGCCTGGCTAGTTGCCAGGTTAGGATTGCCTCGTGAGACTAAGCGGAACACCCAAAGAGGAAGTAAACAGCATTGGTTGCTAGCGAAGTTGTTCGTTTAGGTGCACAGCCTGATTCGCTCCCTCCTGTACCCTGCCCACTGATTGGTCATGTAAGCGTATATAAGTGTGTAGACTTGCGGAAATAAAGAGAGAGAAGATGCATCCAAACTGAGGCTTCTTGTCGTCCTTGCGGGCCGAGGGCGATAGTTTTCTTCCTGTCCTGCACTGAGCCCATCCACATTTGTATCTTCCATGTATGTGCTTGGAAGCAAACCCATCCACAGGGAAACTATTAGCCAAATGGATCCAGGTGAAGACCACCGAATTAGATATCCAGGATGTATAACAAACCTGCTCTGAAGCCTATCTTACACTCTGTGACTATCTCATACTAAACCAGTAACAGTATTAGCTTTCTGGATATGAAGTGGCATCTGTCTCTACTTACACTCTTGAATGCATAGGTGCTGAGACTGGACAGAAAGGGACCATGGGTCCCATGGGCTAGGTTTAACAGGCAAAGTAGAAGAATTCAACAGATAATCACATCAAAAAATGGGCAGAAGACATGAACAGACACTTCTCCAAAGAAGATATACAAATGGCTAACAGACACATTAGCCATCAGGGAGATTAAAATCAAAGCCACTTTGGGATACCACTTTATACCAATTAGAATGGCCAAAATTAACAAGACAGTAAACAAGTGTTGGAGAGGATGCAGAGAAAGGGGAACCCTCTTACACTGTTGGTGGGAATGTAGGTCTGTGCAGTCACTTTGGAAATAAGTGTTCAGATCCTTAAGAAATTAAAAATAGAGCTACCCCGTGACCTTGCAATTGTGCTACTTGGTATTTACCCCAAAGATACAGGGCCATACATACCCCAATGTTCATAGCAACAATGGCCACAGTCGCCAATCTGTGGCAAAAGCTGAGATGCTTTCAACAGATTGATGGATAAAGAAGATATGGTCCACATATACAAGGGAATGTTATGCCTCCAACAGAAAGATGAATACCCAACTTTTGTATCAACATGGATGGGACTGGAGGACATTAAGCTGAGTGAAATAAGTCAAGAAGAGAGAGTCAATTATGTGGTTTCACTTACTTGTGGACGATAAGGAATAACATGGAGGCCCTTAGGAGAAGGAAAGGAAAAGTGAATTGGGGGAAAATGGAGGGGGAGATGAAGCATGCGAGACTGTGGACTCTGAGAAACAAACCAAAGGTTTTGGAAGGGAAGTGGTGGGGGTTTAGGGGAGCCTGGTGATGGGTATTAAGGAGGGCACATATTACATGGAACACTGGGTGTGGTGCATAAACAATGAATCTTGGAACACTGAAAAAATAAAATAAAAAATAGTATAAGAATTCAATATAATTTGAATTCCAGGCATAGAGTGAATAATTATTGTAGAGTAAATACTCCCAAGTAGGGCTTAGGAACATTATGTAGCAACAGCTCTTTCAGATAGGTTATTGGAAGAAAAATCTTTTTCTAAAAATTATTTATTTTAATTCCAGTTGAGTTAACCCAGTGTTGTATTAGTTTCAGGTGTACAGTCGTGTGATTCAGTAATTCCATATATTACTCAGTGCTCATCAGGAGAAGTGTACTCTCAGTCCTCTTCCTCTGTTTCACTCTTCCCTCCAGTCATCTCCCATCTGGTAACCATCAGTTTGTACTCTATTGTACTCTATCTTTCTCCTTTATTTATGTATGTTTGTTTCTTAAATTCTACACCAGAGGGACATCCTATAGTATTGTCTTTCTCTGACTGACTGATTTCACTTAGGATAATACTTTCTAGCTCCACCCATGTGGCTGCAAATGGCAAGATTTTATTCTTTTTATGGCTGAATAATAGTCTACTCTCTGTGTGTGTGTATGTGTGTATGCATCTATCATCTCATTTATCGCTTTATCAACAGACACTTGGGTTGCCTTCATATTGTGATCTTGTAAATAATGTTGCAAGAAACATAGGGGTGCATGCATCCTTTTGAGTTACTGTTTTCATATTCATTGGGTAAATACCCAGTAGTGTGATTGCTGGATCCTAGGGTAGCTCTATTTTCCACATCTTCAGGAACCTCCATACTGTTTTCCAGAGTGGCTGAACTAGGTTCATTCCCACCAACAGAGCATGAGAGTTCCTCTTTCTTCACATCCTTCCAACATCTGTTGTTTCTTGTGCTGTATGTGAGCCATTCTGACAGTATGAGGTAATATCTTATTGTACTTTTGGTTTGCATCTTCTTGATGATGGGTGGTGGTGAACATCTTTTCTGTTGGCCATCTGTATTCCTTGGAGACATGTCTGTTTGTATCTTCTGCCCATTTTTCAACTGGACAGTTTGGTTTTTTGGGTGTTAAGTAGTATCAGTTTTATATATTTTAGACATTATCTCTTTATTGCATAGGATATCTTCTCCATTTCCATAGGTCATCTTATTATTACTTTTTCATTGTTTTACCACTGTGTGGAAACTTTTTATTTTCATATAGTCCCAAGAGTTTATTCTTGCTTTTGCTTCCTTTGCCTCAGGAGACAGTCTATAAAAATATTGCTATTCCATGTCAAGAAGTTACTGTCTGTGCTGTCTTGTAGGGTTTTTATGGTTTCAGGTCTCCCAAAGAAGTCAAGAAACTGTTTTGAGTTTATTTGTCTGTATGGTGTCAGAAAGTGGTCCAATTTCATTCTTTTGTGCATAGATGTCCAGTTTCTCCAACACTATTTGTTACAGAGACTGTCCTTTCTCCTTTTGATATTCTTACCTGCTTTGTGGAAGATTAGTTGGCCTCATAATTGTGGGTTTATTCCCTTGGTTGTTGTATTTTTGTGCCAGTACCACACTGTTAGGATGACTACAGCTTTGTAGTATAAATTGAAATCTGGAATCATGACTCTTCCAGCTTTCTTTTTAGTCTCAACATTGTGTTAGCTATTCAGTATCTTTTGTGGTTCCATACAAATTTTTAGGAGTGTTTATTTGAGCTCTCTCTGTTTAATTTAAATTTAATTAGCCAACTTATAGTACGTTATTCGTTTCTGATGTAGTGGTCAGTAATATATCGGTTGTGTCTAACCCCCGGTGCACATTGCATCGTAAGCTCTCCTTCATGCCCATCACCCAGTGATCTCCTCCAGCAACCCTCAGCTTGTCTCTGTAGTTAAGAGTCTCTCATGGTTTTCCTCCCTCTCTGATGACTTCCCATTCAGTTTTTCCTCCCTTCCCCTAAGATCCTCTGTGCTGTTTCTTATAGTTCA
Organism: Mustela nivalis; assembly: GCF_964662115.1. NCBI lineage: Eukaryota > Metazoa > Chordata > Mammalia > Carnivora > Mustelidae > Mustela > Mustela nivalis. The sequence goes on from NC_139039.1 coordinate 41,618,664, forward strand.
TATACGAGTGAAACCATATGATAATTGTCTTTCTCTGATAGACTTACTTCCCTCAGCATAATTCCGTCTAGTTCCATCCAGGTCGATGTGATGGTAAGTATTCATCCTCTCTGATGGCTGAATACTATTCCATTGTAGATATGAACCACATCTTCTTTATGCTTTCATCTGCCCGTGAACATCTGGGCTCTTTCTGTAGTTTGGCTATAGTGGATATTCCTGCTAGAAACCTTGTTGAGAAGGTGTAACCATTTTTCACTAAATCTGTATCTTCAGGGTAAATACCTAGTCATGCAATTGCCAGTTCATAGAGTAGCTCTATTTTTAACTTCTTCAGGAAACTCAATACCATTTTACAGAGTGGCTGTATGAGCTTGCATTCCCACCAAAAGCGCAAGAGGGCTACTCTTTCACTGCATCCTTGCCAACAGTTGTTGCTCCCTGTCTTGATAAATTCAAACATGCCGAATGTTGTAAGCTGGTATCTAATTGTGGTTTTGATGTGCGTTGTCCTCATGGCCACTGATGTTGAGCATTTTTTCGTGTGTCTGTCGGTCACTCGAATGTCCTCTTTGTGGAAAGGTGTGTTCATGTATATACCCATGTTTTAAGCTGGGATGGGGGTAGGCCCAGTAGCATGAAAGGTGTGATCTGCTTAGGTACGGAGACCTTCACAAGCTCTGAATTGAGGTGTAGAGATAAGGAGAGTATGAGTCTCCATATTCTTGTCAGTATGGTATTAAAGTAGAAGTAAGCAGGGATCGGTTCAAGATTTCATTCAGATATCTCCTGCTCTAAATCCTTTCTGGAGTTTAGAAAAGGTATGATTTTTGACCTTGCTGTGGGGTGAGTCCTCTGCTTCCCGCAGGTGTCCTATTCCCTGGGATTTAGAGCCAGACCAGTGGGAGTGGTTCTTGAAAAAGCCAACCCAAGGTTAAGGTTAGGGCCTAGTGGCATGGTGGGTCCGATCTTCCATCACTATGGTGAACTTCCAGGGGGCTGAATTGAAGGCATGGGTCAACGGGAGTGTCAGGCTTAGGGTTTGTGTTCAGGGGGCTGCTGAATGGGTATGGATTCAAGGAGGCATGCAGATAACTCCTACTCTGAATCCGTTGCTGAGTTTGAAGTGGTGCGGTGTCCTTCTGGGCGGCATGCTGAGGCCTCTGGCATGGCTCAGATGTTCTAGGCTTTGGGGATTTGGAGCCAGGACTCTGGGGAGGGAAGCCTTAGAATCCAAACTAGAGTCAGGGTTAGGGCCTAGGGGCATGGCAGGCCTGATTTGCCAGTGCTGAGGTGACACTCCCGAGGGCTTGAGTTGAAGGCAAGGGTTAGGCTGAGTATCAGGCTCTGTGTACAGAGGAGGATGCTGAAGGTGTGGTGGGTTAAGTGGGCATACATATTTCCCCCTCTCTGAATCTTTTCTGGAACAACAAATGGCATGGATGCCTTTTGGGTGGCAGGAGGCATCCACTGGTATCGTTCCTGTGTATGCAGTCCCTTGGGAGTCAGGTGTCTGGGGACAGACCTTTAAGAACACCACAGACTGTTAGGGTCTGCTGGCACTGAGGGGAGCGCCCTAGGGGCTTGAGTTGAGGCCGTGGGTCAGGCTGAATGTCCGTTTCCACGTTCGTACTCAGGTTCCAGTGAAGGTGGGGGTGGCCTCTGGTGGGCATGTTGACTTCTGCCATGAAGTTTTCGCAGTTCCAAATGGCACGCTTAGCTTCTGGGTGGCGGGCGGATGCCACGGAATGACACAAGTGTCCTCAGTCTGGAGGGCTTGAGGGCCAGGACTCTTTGGGCACAAGCCTGAAAACCCAAGCTAGAGAAAGGGTTAGGGTGTAGGGGCACAAAAGTCAGATCTTCCTGCGCTGAGGCAAGGGCCCTGGGGTGCTGAGTTGAGAGTGTGAGTCAGGCTGAGGATCAGGCTCCAGGACTGTGTCCATGAGGCGGCTGAAGGTGGATGGTGGTCTCATGTGGTATGCGGAGTTCTCCCACTCTGAAGCCTTTATGGAGTTGCAAATGACACAGTTCTTTCTGGGTGGCGAGCAGAATCCTCTGATATGCTTCAGGTGTCCCAATCTGCAGGGATTGGGGGGCAGGCCTGTGGGGATGGAAGACTTAAAAGTTAACATAGGGTCAGGGTTAGGGCCTAGGGCCCCGGCAGGCCTGATCTGTCATCACTGAGGCAAGATCCCTGGGGGGCCAAGTTGAGGTCAGGGTTCAAGCGGACTGTCAGGATGAGGCTTTTCTTCCAGGGGGGGTGCTGAATGTGGGGGTGATCTCAGGGGGTCATGCACGAGTCTCCTACTTGGAGGGATTTGCAGAGCTCCAAACAGAACCGTTTCCTCCTGGGGAAAGTGTGGAGACCTGTGGTTTGGCTCAGGGTTCCCCAGTTTGGAGGGCTTGGGGGCCACGGCTCTGGTGATGGAGCCTAAAAACACAACCTAGGGTTAGGGTTAGGACCTAAGGACCTGGAAGGCCTGATCTGCCAGCGCTGAGATGACCTTTTCAGGGGGCTGAGTAGAGGGCAGGGGTCGCCAGTGTTCCGGGGTGATTCAGGCCAGCAAGTGCCTGTCGTTGAGAGTGCTTTCTCAGAAGGTTCAGGCCGTGACCCCTGGGACCACCGGCTAGGCCCAGTCGGCTCTCCTGAGGGCTCCTAGTGCCAGAAGCGAGTTTGCTGGGGGGGTTTCTGGCCAATTCTCATGAGGTTTCTGTCCAAGTTCATATCAATTTGTGCAGAAAAATTAAGAGAATTGCCCGGCATTGTGCAGTGATTTGGGGTGTGCGTGCATGGTGTTTGGAGCACTTTCTTGCCAAGGGCATGTTGCGACCATCTGGAACCAAGGGCCAGACCCACAGGACTTGCCTGAGGGTCCCTGCTGAGATTTGCTCCTCAGGGGCAGAGTTTAGGAAGGGGGTGAGGCTGGGCATCAGGCTTTGGCTTTGTGGTCTGGGGGGGGGCACAAAGTGGGTGGTCTCAGGGGTAATGCAGTTTTCTCCCGCTCTGAGATCTCTGTGCAGCTCTGAGCAGCATGGTTTCCTCCTGTAGGGAAGGTGGAGTCCTAGGATGTACTTAGGGGTACCCAATGTAGAGAGAGGGCTTAGGGGCCAGGCCTCTGGGGCAGGAGCATGAAAACCCAACCTAGGGTTATGGTGAGGGTCTGGGGACATGGTAGTGCTGATCTGCCTGTGCTGAATTGAGATTTCCGGGGGACTGAGTTGAGGATGGGGGTCAGGCGGCACCTCAGGCTCCGGGTTTGTGGCCAGGGGATCTGCCAAATGTGTTGGTGGTCTCCGGGGTGCATGCAGGTTTCTCACACTCTGAGGGTTCTATGCTGCTCTAAACATCATGCTTTCTACCTGGGTGGCAGGTGGAATCCTGGGGTGTGGCTCAGGGTTCCCCAACCTGGAGGGATTGGGGGCCAGGTCTCTGGGGACAGAAGTCTAAAAACCAAAGTAGGGTTAGGATTAGGGCCTAGGGGCATGGTAGGTCCAATCTGATGGCTCTTAGATGGGATCCCAGGGGTGCTGAGTAGAGAACGGGGGTCAGGCAGTGCGCCAGACTCTGGTTTTTGTGGCCAGGGGTGGCTGCCAGAGGTGGGGTTAGCTTTAGGGAGGCATGGGGATTTCTCACGGTCTGAGGGTTCTGCACAGGTCCAAATAGCACGGTTTCCTCTTGGGTGGCAGGGGACTCCTGGGGTGTGGCTCTGGGGTCCCCAATCTGGAGGGCTCTGGGGACAGACCCCTGGGGATGGAAGCCTGAAACCCCAATCAAGGCTTAGGGCAAGAGCCTAGGGGCATCGCAGATATGATATGCCAGTGCCAGGGCGCACACCTCAGTGGTTGAGTAGCGGGAGTGGTTGGCATCATGTGCACCTGCCTCACAGAGGGCTTTCTAGCAGGGTTTGGACCACAACTACTTGGGACCCCGTGCCAGGCTCAGGCAGTGGCTCTGCCAGCCTCTGCTGCCAAATGCAAGTTCGCTGGGTTTTTCTGGCTAAATATGACATTTTTTTCTGTCTGAATTGATATCGATTTGGGCAGAAAGCTGTGAGAATTGGTCAGCATTGGGTGGTGATTCAGGCCATGCTGGCACATGCAGTCTAGAGCTCTTTCTTTCTCGGTGTTTGTTGTGGCCATCCAGGAACATGGGTTGGGCCCATGCAGCTCCCCTGCTCCACAGGCAGAGTTGAGGGAGAGGGTCCAGCTGAGCACCAGCCTGCATGTTTGTGGTCTGGTGGGGAGCCATATGTGGGGGTGGCCTCAGGATGCAGGTCTCTCCCACTCTGAGGGTTTTGTACAGCTCCAAGCAGCATGGTTCCTTCCTGAATGGCAGGCAGAGTTCTGGGCTGTGGCTCAGAGGTCCACAATCTGGAGGGATTGGTGGCTAGTTCTATGGGGACAGAAGCCTGAGAACCCACCCTAGGGTTACAGTTAGGGCCTAGGGGTATGACAGGCCTAATATGCCCACACTGAAGCAGGATCCCCGGGTACCTGAGTCGAGGACAGCGGTCCAGTGGTGCATCAGGCTCGTGGTTTTGTGGCCGGGTGGGCTGCCTGAGGTGGGGGTGGTCTCAGGGAAGCATGCGGGTTTGTTCTTTTCTGAGGGTTCTGCGTGGCTGCAGTCTCCTCCTGAGGGGCAGGTGGACTGCTGGGGTGTGGCTCAGGTGTCCCCAATCTGGAGGGCTCGGGGGCCATTTCTCTGTGGATGGAAGCCAGAAAAGCCAACGTAGGGTTATGGCCTAGGGGCACGGCAGACCCAACCTGCCGCTGCTGAGGCAGGTTCCCTGTCGTGCTGAGTCCAGAATGGGCTCAAGTGGCGCATCAGGCTCTGGGATTTGTTGTCGTGCGGGCCCTCTGCGGTGAGGGTGGCCTCAGGAATGCCTGTGGGTCTCTCATGGTCCGAGGGTTCTGGACAGCTCTCCTTGGAAGGATTTCCTCCCGGATGGCTGGCGGAGTCCTCAGGTGTGGCTCAGGGGTTCCCAATCTGGAGGGCTCATAGGCCAGTTCTCTGGGCACAGAAGCCTGAAAACACAAAGTAGGGTTTGGGTTAGGGTTTAGGGGTATCCAGGCCCAATCTGCCCGTGCTGAGGTGAGAACTCAGGGAGCTGAGTCAAACACAGGGGTCAGGAAGCACGTCAGGCTGTGAGTTTGTGACTGGGGAGGTTGGCGTTGAGGTTGGGGGTGTCCTCAGGGAGGCATGCGGGTTGTTCCATTCCTAGGGTTCTGCATAGCCTCCCATGGCACGGTTTCCTCCTGGGTGGCAGGCAGGGAGGGTCTTTGCTGTGATGAGCTCTGGGTGTTCTATGCAGGTGAGAAATCATGAAATCTTACCCGCGAAGCCAAGGAATGAACACAGCTTGGAAAGAAATTGGAACGGAAGACAAGGAAAGAAGACCATGTTGTACTTCATGAAGAGTGAGGTAAACATGGAGTGATTTTCGATCTCTCGTTCTGTCGATGATCCTTTTCCAACCCACTGTGGTAGGATACATTTGGTTCTGTTTGCATAAGGAGCCCCCAGAAAGCGGCCAGGAAAGACTTAGGTCTCAGAGCATGTCACGTTCCATGCATATGTTCCTTCTAGTTTGCCCAGGTACAATGGTGAGTTGAGAGAACTCGGGCGGAAGAGGCGAGGAGGTGTGCAGCAGTCAGGAGGGCGCCTTCCCCCTTTGTCATGAACGCCTTGGGCCGGTGTTCATCGAGAAGAAGGAGAGGGGATCCCAGAGCTTTGCGGCAGGCAGGGAGGCTCCAGGTCTGTCTAGAGCTGACAGGGGTCCCTGAGGAGAGGGGAGCCAGCGGCGTGGCCGGCCGGAACTGCTGGTCTGGAGGTGGGTTCCCTGAGGAGCCACGTTGAGGATGAGGGTCAGGTGGCGCATCAGGCTCCAGGGGGCTGCAGAATATGGGGGAGTCCTCATGGGGACACACAGGTTTCTCTGGCTCTGAGGGTTCTGCGCAGCTCCGGACTGGTTTCCTGCTCGGTGGCAGGTGACTCCTATGCTGTGATTCCAGGGTTCCCACCCCGGAGGGCTTGCGGGACAGGCCTCTGTGTAAGGAAATCTGAATATGCAACTTAGGGTTAGAGTTATGGCCTTGGGGAATGGCAGAACCGATCCGCCAACTCTGATGCGGGCTCCTGCCGCTTCCAGTCGGCGATGGGAGAAGAATGGCGATGGGAGAAGAATTCGGCAGAAAGAAGTCAGCTGCAAGAGATTGGGAGCAGGGGACAACAGTCGTAAGGGACTGCTGCCACGAAGCACTCCACAGCCTCCCTTTTATTGGATAGAAACAATAGCCAACAGTAGGACTGAGGAAGGTCAAACGTTAATCCCGTCTTGCAGACAAGCAAGGAGGAGGATCAAGATAAACTTAATTAAAAGTTAAACAAGGACATTCAAAGGACTCGTCTAACTAACAACGGGCACTTCTGGGAAGAGAAAGGTGCAAGAACGGAAAAGGGAAGCAGGCGGGTTTTCGTTCCACTCTGAGCTGACCTGGCGTTCCCGGGTGCTTGGTTTCCCTGAAGTAGGCGGCATTCCGCCCTAGGCGGGCAGGGGTTCCCAGTTGTCCCCCTTCTGTGAAGGGGCGGCCTTCCGCCCTGAGCCGGGCATCCCCAGCTGCCCAGCTTCACGGTCTATATCATCCTTCTCCCCAGAGACCTGTTGCCAGTGTACGTTTTTCCTAAGGCCATATCTAAATGTGATTGGCGACTAGTAAAACCCTCTAGGGTTTGCAGTTTAAGTAACAAATTGTTCTGAGGGGCAGCAGCAGGTTCCCCTCGGGGTTGAGTTGAGGAAATGCTTCCTGCCGTGCAGCGGAATCAGGATTGATGGTCATGGGTCCGCTGATGGTGGGGGTTGCTTTAGATGGGCGTGAAGGTTTCTTCCTCTCTGAGGGCACTGTAGAGCTTCCAAGGGCACGGTTTCCGCATACGTAGCAGTCAGATTCTTGGGTTTTCACAGAGGGGCCCTTCATCTGGGGAGTTTGGGGGCCAGGCCTCTTGGGATAGAAGTCTGAAAACAGAAACCAGAGTTATGGCAAGTGACTCGGGGCACGGCAGGCTCGATCTGCTGCTGCTGAGGCGGGTTCCCTAGTGGGTTGACGTCAGGGTGGTCAACCGGTGGCACGTTAGATTCCGAGTTGTGTCCAGGGAGGTTCCAGAAACTGTGGGTGTCTCAGAGTGGCACACAGGTGTCTCCCAGTCTGATCGTTCTGTAGATTTCCAAAGACCACGGTTTCCTCATGTGTATGGGTTACAGTCCTGGGGTGTCCCTGAGGCGCCTTTAATCTTTGCTGGCATGAGTCTCAGAGGTCCCTATCCGCGAGCTTGGGGAACTTGCCTCTGGGTATGCATGCCTGTCCATCCCACCTAGGATTAGGGTTGGGCCTGCTATGCCCTTACCCCCCATGTGCCCGTGCCGATGCAGGCTCCCCTCAAGGCTGATTTTAGGGCAAGATCCAGTGGCACAGCAGAATCTGATTTTATGGCCATGGGGTCCTCTTGCGGTGGGGGTGGCTTTAGGGAGGCTTACAGGTTTCTCCCCGTCTGAGGGTTCGGTGCAGCCGCAAATCACAAGTCTTCCCATGTGGTGGATGGAATCCTGTGGTTTAGCTCAGTAATCTGTAATCTTGGGGACGTGGGGTCGGATCCTTTTGGATGAAAGCTTCAAATCCCAAACTAGGGTTATGGTAAGGGTCTAAGGGTGTGGAAGTCCCTATCTGCTGGTGAGGAGGTGGACTCCTGGTGGGCTAATTTGAGGGCGTCCGACAGGCAGAGGGTCGTATCCCAGGTTTGAGTTCAGAGGATCACAGATGCTGGGCGGGGCTTCAGGCGGCATGCAGGAACCTGTAGAGATCTAAATGGCATCACTTTGAGCTTGGAGGCTGGGATGTGCTTGTGTGAGTCTCAGATATCCCCAATCCTGTGGATTTGGGTTAAGGCCTTTGAATATGGAAGGCTGTATAAAAACCAGGATAGAATTAGGGCCAGGGGCACAGCAGCTCTGATTTGAGAGCACAGAAGTAGGTTAAGTTTCGAGTTAAGGTTAGGGTTAGGGTACGGGTTAGGGTACGGGTTAGGGTACGGGTTAGGGTACGGGTTAGGGTACGGGTTAGGGTACGGGTTAGGGTACGGGTTAGGGTACGGGTTAGGGTACGGGTTAGGGTTAGAGGGTTAGGGTTAGGGTACGGGTTAGGGTTAGGGTTAGGGTTAGAGGGTTAGGGTTAGGGTACGGGTTAGGGTTAGGGTACGGGTTAGGGTACGGGTTAGGGTTAGGGTACGGGTTAGGGTTAGGGTACGGGTTAGGGTTAGGGTACGGGTTAGGGTTAGGGTTAGGGTTAGGGTTAGGGTTAGGGTTCGGGTTAGGGTACGGGTTAGGGTTAGGGTACGGGTTAGGGTTAGGGTTAGGGTTAGGGTTAGGGTTAGGGTTAGGGTTAGGGTTAGGGTTAGGGTTAGGGTTAGGGTTAGGGTTAGGGTTAGGGTTAGGGTTAGGGTTAGGGTTAGGGTTAGGGTTAGGGTTAGGGTTAGGGTTAGGGTTAGGGTTAGGTTAGGGTTAGGGTTAGGGTTAGGGTTAGGGTTAGGGTTAGGGTTAGGGTTAGGGTTAGGGTTAGGGTTAGGGTTAGGGTTAGGGTTAGGGTTAGGGTTAGGGTTAGGGTTAGGGTTAGGGTTAGGGTTAGGGTTAGGGTTAGGGTTAGGGTTAGGGTTAGGGTTAGGGTTAGGGTTAGGGTTAGGGTTAGGGTTAGGGTTAGGGTTAGGGTTAGGGTTAGGGTTAGGGTTAGGGTTAGGGTTAGGGTTAGGGTTAGGGTTAGGGTTAGGTTAGGGTTAGGGTTAGGGTTAGGGTTAGGGTTAGGGTTAGGGTTAGGGTTAGGGTTAGGGTTAGGGTTAGGGTTAGGGTTAGGGTTAGGGTTAGGGTTAGGGTTAGGGTTAGGGTTAGGGTTAGGGTTAGGGTTAGGGTTAGGGTTAGGGTTAGGGTTAGGGTTAGGGTTAGGGTTAGGGTTAGGGTAGGGTTAGGGTTAGGGTTAGGGTTAGGGTTAGGGTTAGGGTTAGGGTTAGGGTTAGGGTTAGGGTTAGGGTTGGGTTAGGGTTAGGGTTAGGGTTAGGGTTAGGGTTAGGGTTAGGGTTAGGGTTAGGGTTAGGGTTAGGGTTAGGGTTAGGGTTAGGGTTAGGGTTAGGGTTGGGTTAGGGTTAGGGTTAGGGTTAGGGTTAGGGTTAGGG